>NW_027397078.1:21250835-21377300 GCF_003265705.2 Callorhinus ursinus
TTTTTTATTTTATTTTTTTAAGATTGATTTATTTTTTTGAAAGAGAGAGAGAATGAGAGAGAGAGAGCACACGGGGGGCGGTCAGAGGGAGAAGCAGACTCCCCGCTGAGCAGGGAGCCCGATGTAGGACTCGATCCCGGGACTCCAGGATCATGACCTGAGCTGAAGGCAGTCGCTTAACCAACTGAGCCACCCAGGCACCCTGTCATTTCTTTTTTTAGAGAGAGAGTACCAGCAGGGGCGTAGGGGGAGGGACAGAGGGAGAGGGGCTGGATCTCATGACCCTGAGATCATGACCTGAGCCAAAATCAAGAGTTGGATGCCCAACAGACTGAGCCACCCAGGCACCCCCGTTATCATTTCTTACAGCGATACACATCGGCATTTTTGAAAATTTTATACTGAGTACATGCCATATATGTATTCAATAAAAGGTATAAATAAAACCAGTCACATGACAACCTATTACTAATTGTTTTTGAAAGATATACACTATCTCTTTTTGTAAGTAGTATAAGTTAGGCTTATAGACAGATTTGGAAGAGTTAAAAAGGAAAAAATACTATGAAAATGTAAAAAAAAAGATACATGAAGAAAATAATTTAACTGTGAACCACTTAAAAGAAGGTGAGCTCTGGTTAATGAGGTTATTAAACTGTGGGTCATAAGTAAAATTATCACAAAGAATGCTCTTTTTTATTGTTCCACTTGGATTAAATGTCAGATGTATTGCAAATTTTATCTTATTTACTGGTGTCTCTGTTACCATATCAGAAAAATATGGCAAAAATGCTCAGGATTATAACTAGTTTTATCTGATAAATGTACAGTAAAAGCCTTAAAATATAACATTAGCATGCAGGGTATTTGTGCCATTTGCTATGTGTAAAAAATTTATTAAGAATTGATATTAAGGGGCGCCTGGGTGGCTCAGTTGGTTAAGTGGCTGCCTTTGGCTCAGGTCATGATCCCAGGGCCCTGGGATCGAGCCCCGCATCGGGCTCCCTGCTCCGCGGGGGGCCTGCTTCTCCATCTCCCACTTCCCCTGCTTGTGTTCCCTCTCTCGCTGTGTCTCTCTCTGTCAAATAAATAAATAAAATCTTAAAAAAAAAAAAAGAATTGATACTAGGAAAATATATTTATGTTTAACTGAATGGAATCTAACAAATCTAATATATTCTCTAAGCAATCCTAATTGTCTACAGATTGCTTTTAGTCTGTAAGCACAATTATGTTCTTGAATAAAGTTGTTTTCATTTCTCCCTTTTTAATCCTTTTTTTCCTTTTATATGTTTATACAAAAAACAGTTTTTCTGGTTTTGGGGTTTTTTTTGTTTTTGTTTTTGTTTTTTTTTCTGTATTATTGCCCTGGCTAAGACCTCTGTAGAATGTTCGCTAGAACTGGTGATAGAAGCCATCCTTTTCTCAGCCCTCATCTCAAGGGGAAAATTCTCAATATTTCAGTGCTAATCATGATATTCCTTAGCTCTCCAAGTTACCATTCTTAATCATAAGTGAATGGTAAATTTTGTTAAATCTTTTCTCTATCATGGTAAGACATGATTTTGTTCCTTTGTTTTGTTGAAGTTATTTGATTTCCAAATGTTGAATCTATAATAATTCATTGTTGGCTTAAACCCAAATTGTTGATGTTGTATTAGGTATTTGATGTATTTTAGCATTCTGTTTGTCAGAAAAAAAGATTTTTTGTTGTTTGTTGTAGGGGATATAAACCTATGAACCTCCTTCTTTATAATATCCTTAATAGTTTTATGTAAAGTTTATACAGCTCCCCCAAAAAAATTTTTTTAAAGATTTTATTTATTTGTCAGAGAGAGAGAGTGAGCAGGCAGGGGGAATGGCAGGCCGAGGGAGAAGTAGGCCACCCACAGAGCAAGAAGCCCGATGCGGCACTTGATCTCTGGACCCTGGGATCATGACTTGAGCCAAAGTCATACACTTAACCAACTGAGCCACCCAGGTGTCCCACCCACAAAAAATTTTTGGAGAGTTCATACAAAATTTTAGTTCTTTCTCAATTGTTTGGGAAAGTTCATGCTCGGGGTACCAGGTGTGGAAATCAGTTGTAGATAGTTTTGTTAGACAAAATTTACATGATGATATAGGATTATTGATATTTCTAAGATTTTTAGATATATGTTTATTTCTCTTTGACTTTTGCCATTTGTATAATTTCAAATGTATTAGAAGGAATTTCCTTATAACATTATGTGTATGTTTTCAGGATCTGTAGTATTGTACTTTCTACATTCTTGGTATGATAATATGAACCTACTATTTTTCTTGATCTGTCTTCCCATGAATTTACCATTTTTTAACCATTTTACAAACAATGAAAACCAACTTTTGAATTTATTGATAGTCTCTGTAATTTTGTTCAGTTTATTTCCCTAATCTTAATATTATCATTTCATTTCTATTATTTTTGCTGCTGAATTACTGTTTCTTTTTCATTTTCTTGAGCTAAATTACCAGCTCTTAAATTTTCCAGATTTCCACTCTTGAATTTAATGCTCTATAGTTTCTTTTAGACACATCTTTTCATACATCCTACACATTTTATAACAGCTTCACTGAGATTGAATTGACTTAAAATAACCTGTACAACATTAAAATTAACAATGTAAGTTTGGAAATATATATACATCTATGAAGTCATCACCACAGTCAGTAAAATGTGAATGTCCATCCAATGTGTCCACGTTTCCTTCTGCTTCTTTGTATTTCCTCCCTCTTAGTTCTGCTCAAGACCTCTCCTCTTTGCCATAAAATAAACATTCTTATAAATGTCTTTATGTGGACATATAATTTCATTTTTCTTGGATAAGCTTCAAAGAATGGAATGACTGGATCATATGGTTGATGTGTCTTTAAGTTACTTTAGAAAGTATCAAAGTGGTTTACAATTTGTTTAAACCATTGTCTAACCACCCAGCAGTATGTGAGACTTGCAGTTGCTCTATACCCTTGCCAACACATGCAGTGGTCACTATTTTTTTTAATGACCCCATTCTGCTCTTGATAATATAGTAATTTTATTTACTTATTTAAAGTATAATTAATATATAGTGTTATATTAGTTTCAGGTGTAATTATGATTCAACAATTCTATACATTATTAAGTGTTCATCAAGATAGATATATTCTTAGTCCCCTTCTCCCTTAAACCACCTTCTCTCTCTGGCAACTACCAGTTTGTTCTCTGTATTTCAGAGTCTTTATTGCTGTTGTTGTCTGTTTTCTTTCTTTCTTTATTTTGTTTCTTAAATTCCACATATGAGTAAAATCACATGGTATTTGATTTCCTTTGACTGACTTATTTTACTTAGTAGTATACCGTCTAGGTTGATCCATGTTGTTGCAAATGGCAAGGTTTCATTCTTTTTTATGGCTGAGTAATATTCCTCTTTTGGTGTGTGTGTGTGTGTGTGTGTGTGTGTCTGTGTGTCTGTGTGTTTATCCATCTATGGATGGACATTTGGGTTGCTTCCATATCTTGGCTATTATAAATAATGCTGCAAGAAATAGAGGGGTGCATATATATTTTTAAATTAGTGTTTTCATATTCTTTAAATACTCAATAGTGGAATTACTGAATCATATAATTCTATTTTTAATTTTTTGAGGAACCTGCACAGTTTCCCACAGTGGCTACACCAGTTTGCATTCCCACCAACAGTGCATGAGGGTACCTTTTTCTCTGCATCCACACCAACACTTTTTACATCCTATATTTTTTATTTTAGCCATTCTGACAGGTATAAAGTGACATCTCATTGTGGTTTTGATTTGCATTTCCCTGATGATGAGTGATGTTTAGCATCGTTTCATGTGTGTGTTGGCCATCTATATATCTTCTTTGGAAAAATGTCGATTCACGTCTTCTGCCCACTTTTAATTGTATTATTTGTTTGTTTTTTGATGTTGAGTTGTATAAGTTCTTTATATATTTTGGATATTAATGTCTGATCAGATACATCATTTACAAATATCTTCTCCCATTCAATAGATTGCTTTTTTGTTTTGTTGATGGTTTCCTTCGCTGTACAGAAGTTTTTTATTTTGATATACGTTCAGTAGTTTAATTTTGCTTTTCTTTCCCCTACCTGAGGACACATACCTAGAAAACTGTTGTTAACATTTAACATAGAAATGATGTCGTAGAAATTACTGCCTGTTTTCTTCTAGTTTTATGGTTTCAGGTCTCACATTTAGGTCTTTAATCCATTTTGAGTTTATTTTTGTGTGTGGTGTAAGAAAATGGTTCAGTTTCATTCTTTTTCATGAAGCTGTCCAGTTTTCCCAGCATCATTTGTTGAAGAGATTGTCTTTTCCCCATTGTACATTCTTACCTTCTTTTCATAGATTGATTGACCATATAAGCATGGGTTTATTTCTGGGCTCTCTATTCTGTTCCTTAATCTACGTGTCTGCTTTTGTGCCATACCATGTTGTTTTGATTACTATAGCTTTGTAGTATCTGGGATTGTGATACATCCGGTTTTGTTCTTTTTCAAGCTTGCTTTGGCTATTTGGGGTCTTTTGTGGCCATATAATTTTTAGGATTATTCATTCTAGCTCTGTGAAAAATGTTGTTGGTGTTTTGATAGGGATTGCATTGACTCTGTACATTGGTTTGGGTAGTATGGACATTTAACAATATTGATTCTTCCAAATAGTTGTTGTTTTTAATTGTAGCTCTTCTAATAGGTATGCAGTGATGTGTCAGTGTCACTCTAAATTGCATAGGTGTAACCAAGTCATTGTTCTTTTTTTTTCCCAAGCATCCTAGCAAATGGTGATAATTGATCACATTTCCATTCATATTTTGCTTATATGGTTCTTCCGTATTGCGAGCTAGATTTTCTGTATGAAATACTGTGGAGATAATTGGAGGTCAGGGAGCATTTAAAAAATTTTTTTTGTCATTAGCATGGGACTGTTAGTATGGGAGTAGTTCATCTCATAACTATCAAGGATTGAGAAGCTGGGTCACAGGTTTTGTCAGTTTGGTCTGTCCAGTTCATATTGACATTTAGGTATAGTCCTTCAGGAATGTCGAATGAAGTCCTGGTGTGTTTTACATAGATCCCCTCCTCCTTGGTGTACCCTGAGGTCCAGTTTGTTTCTCCTAGGTTGCTGAGACTGCTAGAAGCCCCAGTCAGTTGCTTAGCTTCTCAGCTCGAGCTTTCTGCTTAGTATCTCTGCTTCTCAGTCATCTGCTGTGAATCAGTAAAAGCCTGGAGGGAAAAGGGGTACCAAATTTGGGTCTTACCACCTGGGATTCTCTTCTAATTGAGGTCCTGTCTCTTCAAATACTTGTTTCCTTGGGTTTGTGGTGCTTTCAAACACATATTTTTTTTTAAGATTTTATTTATTTATTTGACAGAGAGAGACACAGTGAGAGAGGGAACACAAGCAGGGGGAGTGGGAGAGGGAAAAGCAGGCTTCCCACTGAGCAGGGAGCCCAGTGCGGGGCTCGATCCCAGGATCCTGGGATCATGACCAGAGCTGAAGGCAGACGCTTAATGACTGAGCCACTCAGGCGCCCCTCAAACACATATTTTTAATATGCCTCCAGCTTTCCTAATTTTTGGCAGCAGCACGGTTGGGCTGTAAAGTCTGGACTGCTATTTGTAAAAAAATATTTTTCTGCAAACATTACCTTTAAAAAATATTTTTTAGTTTGTAGCCATTTTTTTTTGCTATAGCCAATTAATCTAAGCTATATATCAATTTATTTAAGGCAAATGATCTTCCTAAGAAGTACATCTTTTTTCTTTACATTTTACTGAATTTATTTTAATTACATATTCATTGATTGAAATAAATCTTTCTTCAGTTCACAGAATGTGCCAAGTACTGGGCCAGGTAATGTGGATACTTTATTGATGGAAAGTGGGAAAAATTTGAGTAAATAGCAGCATATTATTATAGATAATCTCAGTGGTCATTGATGATCCAGCCATAATACCAGATTATTATCTTATGTCTTTTTTTTTTTTTTTTTGACAGAGGGACCAGTGCGACAGGGCTACTGTTTTATTTTATTTTATTTTATTTTTAAAGATTTTACCTATGCACTTGACAGAGAGAGAGAGGGAGAGAGCACAAGCCTGGGGAACCACAGGCGGAGGGAGAGGGAGAAGCAGACTTCTTGCAGAACAGGGAGCCCCATGCAGGGCTTGATCCCAGGACCTGGAGATCATGACCTGAGCCAAAGGCAGATGCTTAACCGACTGAGCCACCCAGGCATCCCTACCTATATCTTCTTACCATTTTTAATTATCACTCTAGGGATTGGCATATGAATCTTTATCTTATCTTAGTCTCCTAGGATTTATGATAGCACCACCCCATGTAAATATAATCTCACAACATTACATTTCCATTTAAGACCCTTTGCTTTGTGTCTCATCATATATTTTACATATTCACTACTGTTTACCACTTTTTGTTTGTGGAGTCAGACATATTTCAAAAATAAAGAAAAGTTGTCTTTTATATTTATTTATGTGCATATTTTCCCTCTCTGGTCTTTATTCCTCCTAGAGTTCTTAATTTCCATGAGGTATCTTTTCCTTTAGTCTAAAGAACTTGTAGTATTACTTGTATTATAGGTGGTCCAGCAACAAATGGCCTCAAGTTTGCGTGGATGTGTCTTACTTCATCATCAGTTAGGAAGAATAATCTTGAGGGATATATGATTCTAGGTTGACAGCTTTGTTTTTTCTTTCAACTTTGGAAAGATACTGCTCCATATTCTGTGGATTCTTTTGAGAAGGCAGACATCATTTAAGTCATCAATCTCAAGCAGGAAATTCATCTGTATTCTTCTGGAAATGTTAATTTTTTTAAAAAATCTTTGGATCACAGCAGTTTGAGTATGATGTATTCCCATGAATAACTGTTCCTGCTTAACCTGCTTTGGTTCCATTGATCTTGGATCTGTAATTTGACATACTTCTAAAAATTTGGGAAGTTTTGCCCGCTTTTTTATAAAACATTTTTTTCTTCTGATCCATTTTGGTTCCTCTTCACATTAGGTGTCAATGAAACATTTGTTTGATGATTGAATACTATCTCACAGGTTGCTGTAGGTCACTCTACTCTGGCTAGGCCAGAACCCTTCCCCCAACCCCAACACCAGTCTTTGGGCACTGCCTGGTATCTCTGTTCTTCTCTTAGCCTCACATCCACTGTCTGCTAGACCTTGATGTGTCTTTTGCACATGCACAGTCTAACCCTTGACTAAAGACCTGTTGTGGACTCCCACACAGACTTCCACCCTGGTCCTGTATACAACTCCTTTATCTGCAGTACTATAAGCAGCTGCATTAGCAGCCCTGTTTCCAGTCTCTGTCTTGTCAGCTCAGCAACACTTCCACATTGGCCTGGTCTCAAACTTCCTGCCAAAGGAGAGTTTGCCCCATGCAAAGGGCCTGGGCAGACGAGGCTCTCTCCCTGACAATACCTTGTTTTGGTGAGGAACTCTCGTATATTGCTTGTGGGAGAGGAAATTGCATCAACAACTCTGGCAAAGTTTTGGCAGGTTCTTTAAAGCTGAACATACCTATACAGTATGATGTAGTGATTCTACTCTGTCTTATGTATATGTGTGCCTAAAGGCATTTAGAAACTCTAATTCCTAATTGCCCTCAACTGGAAACAATCTCAAAGTCTACCATCTCTAAAAATGGGTAAAAACTGCTGCATCATACAATATAATATATACCAGTGAATATGAACAAACTTCTGCATATGGATGTCCAGTAAACATATTGTTGAGCAAAGGAATCCAGACACCCCCCTCCCCCGAAAATCATATTTTTTAAACTATTTATGAATTTCTAAAACAGCTCTTTTGTCATGAGTTGAATTGTGAAATCAGATATGTAAATGGTAGACTTTATACCAAATTTTAATTATTCAAAGGTTAGAGGCAAACATTCCACCAAAACGCACAATATTTGTGGGAGCAAGAAAGCATCAAACAGAGCCCCTAGTAGTGCTCCCTTTCTTGCACATCAGGATATGTTTTAGTTTCACAATTAAAGATGAGTTGTGATGTTGAGTAATGTTTGTAAAAATATTATTTACCAAAGGGAGTCGTTTAGTGTTTTGACTCATTCCATCTTATACTGTTAATTACACAGCCTCTGTTAATAACACTACTTGCCATTCTCCAGATTCCTAACCTCCAAGGTAATTTACAGTAAACAACCTAGACAGATAAGGAATACCCTGGTAAAACAATAGCATCTATTAACATGTTTAGGAGTTACTATCAATGTCATTAGCACATTTACTAGGAGCTTATTTACTCTTATCAGATATTATACGCAGGAAATAGTTACAGGCCTGCTCTTACTCCTTTCCTTCAGGACAGGCAACATGAGCCTAAGATATTAGGAGTCAGGGAACTGGTTACTTGGGGAAAAGGGAAGGCATAATGATGGGAGGTGGAAAAAAGAATTTGCCTTTTTTATTCTTCTGGAAATCTGATGATGTTTTATTCTACACCTAAGTAGTGGTTTACACAGCTGTGTTCTCTTTGGCTAATTTCATGTCGCTGGTCAGTTGGTATTATGGCACTCTTCTCCATTTGTACCATGGTTTGAGAGACCTACAAATACAATAAATATAGCCTCAATAAGCGGGCAAATGATCAACACCAAATTTTTGAGGGGTGAGTGCATATGGAGGTGTGCTCACACCTATGTTTTCCTAGGAGGAGGCAGAATGATAGAATTGGGGAAGTGCCTATATGGGGTCCCAAAGGCATTAGATCTGTTTTCTTTCAGGTGGTTATAATTTGTCTCCTTTATTAATAATTTTTATATTTCAAATATATGTCAAATATATAGTTTTCTAATAAAATATTTCAAAAAATTTCTAAAGATTTTTTTCAATTAAAATTATTTCCTATATGGGAAGTAAAGCATACCTACTTTGGCTGACAATAGAAGCAAAATGAAATAAAATAATTAAAAGGTT
Organism: Callorhinus ursinus; assembly: GCF_003265705.2. Lineage (NCBI taxonomy): Eukaryota > Metazoa > Chordata > Mammalia > Carnivora > Otariidae > Callorhinus > Callorhinus ursinus. Next base: position 21,259,854 of record NW_027397078.1, read on the forward strand.
GACTAAATGTCATGAAAGCCAAAAAAAAAAAATCCAAGTTAGAAAATTTATATTAAAATAACCAAAAAGATCTGAATAAACTATACACAAATTAAAATAATATAAGCATATTCCTAAGGAAAATTCCAAATGAAGTGTCCTGATAATTGATGATCTGAATCTAGTATTGACCAAGATGAAAAATTATATGAGAACTGGCAAGTTCTTTTGATAAAGTAAATTAACACCTGTGTTGTATCAAAATATTTAATTTTGGGGGCACCTGGGTGGCTCAGTTGGTTGAGCGACTGCCTTTAGCTCAGGTCATGATCCTGGAGTCCCAGAATCGAATCCCACATCGGGCTCCCTGCTCAGCAGGGAGTCTGCTTCTCCCTCTGCCCCTCTTCCCTCTCGTGCTCTCTATCTCTCCTTCTATCTCTCTCAAATAAATAAATAAAATCTTTAAAAAAATATTTAATTATTACAGTAATACACAGTAACATTCAGTTCTGGGAAAGCATTTTATATCTATAATAATTTATATAGCCTTATTAAAGAACGTTAAATTTAAAAATTTAAAATATAGTACTTTTTAAAAATTTCTGGTACTAGATTTTGTGAAGAGTATAAAATGGTACTGGATTTTTGGAAAGCTGATTAGCATTTTGTACCAAAATTTTGAGTTATATATCCTTTACACAATAATTCTACTCCTAGGACTATATAGCTCCTGAGGGAAGTGCAGAAAAGTATTTGGTACCAAAAAAAGGGAACAGACCAATTTTTAAATAAATTATGATGTATCCATACAATAACTACAGTTCAACTTTTGCAGTTAATCAGATATGTCTGTATATGTTTCCATAAAACATCTCCAAGACATATTGCTAAGGGAAAAAAGTGCATTGTACTTTAATTTCACTTGTGTGCACCAATATATAAATGTGTATGTTATACACATATATATGTGTATGTTAATGTATGGTTATGTGTGTATCTGTTCATCTACAGACTTTGCTAATCGTGGTTATTTCTGAGAAGGAATAAGTATCTGCAGTTTTTCAGTATTTTACACTGAGCACGCTCTGTGTAAAATAAAAGAAAAAACATAGAGGTGTCTGGCTGACTCAGTAGAGCATGTGATTCTTGAACTTGGGGTCGTGAGTTCAAGCCCTACATTGGGCATAGAGCTTACTTAAAAAAGACAACGTAGAATGTAATATCACTAATGCTTATCTTGGAAGATCTACTCCCTGCTTTTTCTTTTTATAAGTAATACAGAACAAAATAAGATGTTATACCTAAAGAGAGTACAATTAGAAAAGAGATTACAAAGGAAAGAAATGATAAGAAAATATATAAATAAGCTATGTGGAAAAAATAATTTATTTGTGAACCACTTAAAAGCTGATTTTCTCTTTAGTCAGTGAGATCATTAAGTGAGGCATCATAAATAAAACTGTCACTTGGAATAATTTTTTATTCCACTAGGAGAGGATTAAATGCCATGTGTATTATGAGGTTTATCTTATATTAAGGGTTTCTGTTCCCATGACAGCAGGAAAAATGACAATAATGGTCAGGGTTCTAGTGACTCTTAGATGTTATGTGGTAAGTATATAAAAGAAAGTATTAAAAGTATAATGTTGTCCTGTTGAGTTGTTGTGCCATCTCTTGCAATGTGTATAAAAACCTTATGAAGGATTGTTATTCTCAGAAAACTGAATTTATGTTTTAACTGCATGATAGGATCATGGCCAAGTGCAGAGAACCACTTAGGTGCTATCGAAATCACTGGATAATTCAACATGTTTTGAAAGGGAAGACTATAATGTATAAGAACAACCAGTTCCCAGAAATAATTTCTTAAAGCACAATTCTTGGTTTGTATGTGATTAAGTATCATAGGAATTGAAAAAATAATTAGTTCTGACTCAAACCAAAATAGAGTCCAGTTCTAGCATATATTCAAATTTGAGGAAATTATTCTGATGGTTTTGAATTTGCCTACTTCCCATTTAAAGGTAGGCACGCTTGTTAATAAATGGCCACTTTTATGGAAACTCATCTTAAACGAATAGCATAGTGTAACAGTCAAGACAAGGTTACAAGAGGGGGACTCCTAGATTCAGTTGTGCCATTGTCTCTCCATGAACTTGAGAAAATCACTCTGACCTTAGTGTCTTTTTTCTTAAACAAGGGAAGCAAAATTTGTTAATTGCTTAAAATCTATAGGATCTATATACCCAAGTACATGGCACAAACGTGAACATAACTTATCTACAGTATTTCATAGTGATGATAACATTTAAATGTTCAGCAAATTACACATCTCATCTTCTATATGAGCATGCCATTTTAAAGTAATCATTAAAGTGCAGAATCTCCCCATGGTTTGAAAGACTCACACAGAATACTAGGCTACAGAAAATCCAATAGTTAGGTTATCAGATACCCAAACACTCATAAATTATAGAATCATATGAACTCAGATTTTAACCTCTAAAGTGTAGCTGTCACAGGCCATCAACCTATCTTTAATTACCCAGTAGAATATCTTCACCAGGGTACTCTTACAGCTTCTACTTGAACTTTAGGGGCAGGAAGCCACAATTTTCAGAACTGTTCTTAACATTCAACAGTAGGTTTTTCCTTCTTTCTGTTTAACTGGAATCTAACTTTGCATTCATTCTCCCTATTAGCCCATTTTTTAATTTATGCCTTTACAGAACATGCTGAATTATTGGAAATGCTGGGACTTGACTTGGTTCACACTGAATGGGCATTGCATGTGCTTCAAAGTGGAAAAGTTGATCACCTGAAAAAAATGAAACTTCTGTTAATAAACTTTGGATACCATTCCATTTGTTCATATCTTCATTAATTCCTATCAATAATGTTTGATAGTGTGCTATGTAAAGAGGTTGCACAAATTTCATTGAAATTTTACTTAGGAGTTTGATAATCTTTGGGGTTGTAAATGGTATTTATAATGGATTTAGTCTTCTAGTTATTTGTTCCTGGCATTTGGAATGACAATTATAATTGATTTTTTGGTTAATCATGTGTTTAGCAATCTCGCTAGATTCACTTATTAATTCTAATATATCATATGTAGATTGATGTTAGTCTAGAAATACAGTCATCCATTATGAATAATGGCAGTTCCATTTCTTCCTTTCCCATCCTTATGTCTTTTTGTCTTTTTTTATAAAAAAATGTTTTATTGCAGTATAATTGACATACAACTGTTATATTAGTTTCAGGTGTACAACGTAAGTGATTCAACCTTTTTTTTTCATTTTCATATATTATTGCCCTACATAAATATTAAATTGAAATGGTGTTAGGAATCCTTCTCTCATTCCTGATCTCAGGGTAAGATTTAAATATTTCAGCACTTATTATGATATTAACTACAGTTTATGAATTTTTAACAATCCTAAGTGGGTGATAAGTTATGTCTCTTTTTTTTTTGTATCTGTTAAAATAATCACACTATTTTGTTCTTTGTTTTATTGAAGTGATTTGATTTCAAAGTGTTAATTCAACATGAATTTATTCTTGGATAAAACCCAATTTGTTCATGGTGTATCAGACTTGATTCACTTTGTTAAACATACTTTTTTTTTTTTTTTGCATTTAGTCATCAGAGATAAAAGCCTTTGATTTTCCTTTTTAGGTGATATTCTTCTCAGTTTGTTGTGAAGTTTTTATGGCATTCTTGAAACATTTAGAGGGGTTGCCTACTATTTGTGTTCTCTGTAATGTCTTGTGTAATACTGGTGTCATTTCTTTCTCAATTGTAGAAGAAAATTCACTAATTAAATCACCAGAGCATGGGACTCACTTATAGAAGATTTGTCATTATAGGTTCAATTTATTTAATAAACACAGGACGATGCAGATTTCCCAAGTCTTATTTTTTGTTAAGTTGGGCTTTACATTTCATATGTAGTAACATAAAAATTTATTTAGCATAAAATCACTTATAGTTTGTCTATTTCCAGGTTCTGTAATGATGGCATTTCTCATTTAAGTAATGTGTTTCTTCTGTTCCTGAAGAATGAATCCTTTAATCATAATGAAATGTCCCTCTTTATCTCTCCCTTTTTTCCCGGAAGTCTAGTTTCTTTAGCATTAATTTACCCGTCTCACTTTTCTTATGCTTAATTCTGCATGGTATATCATTTTCTATGTTATGACTCTCAACAATATAGTATCTTTCAATTTAAATTGCTTTTCATATAAACAGCATATATTTGGGAACTGCTTTTTTTCTAGCCTAAAAAATTTTTACATTTTAGTTGAAATGTTTAACTTGAAAAAAATTAATGTTTTTGTTAATATAGATTGATTTATAATTGTCCATCTTGTCCTTCATTTTCTGTTTTCCCCATCTCTTTTTATTTCTGTCTTCTTTTTGTGCCTCCTTTTGTTTGTTGAATAATTTTTGTTATTCAATTTAAATGCTTCTTTTGGATTTTTACCTGGGGCAATTTAAAAACATGCCTACATATTTTTTGACATTCTCTTGCTTCAAAAAATGGGGTTTATGGCCCCTCCCAGGATTCTGGGCCAACCTTAGTGATTCTCTTGTAACCAATAAAATGCCGTGGTTTGCTGCTACATAAATTGCTAATTTCAATCAACTGCCATTACCAACTGTCAACAGCGGAGGGCGCCCTATTGGCTCTCTGGTCCTGGCTCTTCATACCGTGGTTCTGTTTTCACTACGTGCTGAGCAGCATAAGTACAGTTTTCAAGCAGTAAATTGTCTCAGGTTTGTTTATGTGGCCGTGTCTTATTTAACTCTTAGTTTGGAAGGATAATTTTGGTAGATATAGAATTCTGGGTTGACAGTTGTAATTTTTCTTTCAGCATTAGAAAGATTCTTATTTTTCTCCTGTTCTCGATGGATTCTGCTGAGAAGGCAGCCATCTTTTAAATCATCTTTGTGGGGTAGGTAATGTATCTTTATTTCTCAGATGTTTTTAATTGTTCACTTCAGTGATATGCTTATATTTCATATAGATAGTATTCTAGTATAGAATTCAATAATAAAATATTTCAGAATTGCAGTACATATATGGTCAATCCAAACTACTCTGCTCTAAGTAAAAATAAAAATTTATTTGATTTCCAATTACAACAAAATGTAGCAAAGCAAAGGAAAATCTCCCATAGGAAAAAAAAGATACTTAATTTTCATTTCTTATTGAATATGTATCATATATAAAGTAAAATAATATAAGCACATTCTAAGTATCAAAATTGTTTTTATAATTGCTCATCTGTAGCTAATGTTGATAGGCATATACGAGAAGAAATTAAAATCCTTTATAAAGAGTAATAAAGTAACACTTGTATTACCTAAGGCAAAATACTTGTTTTGGCAAATCATATCCTATAGCCGAAACTATCTATCCAAATACAGTACATGTAATACTATAAATATAGGAATACTAATTCAGTAAAGGCAATATATAGAATATAGGGGAAAGCAACAATAGTATATGCATATATATATATAGCTTTAATATATAAAATTTTTGTTATTTCAAATAATTATAAAATGATAAACTAACAACAGTTTATACAAACAAGTATAAATTGTCATTAAATATGCTTAATAATTATTGCAAATTAAATAGATAAGAAGATAGTCTTTATCTTAATGGCAGATTATCAAGGCATTACAAACTGGTAACGGACTTTTGAAAATTAATCTAGCAATTTTAGCAACTTCTTTTTTTTTAATATACTTTTTAAAATACTAATTTGCCTTTTAGGACTGTATCCAACACAGCTACTCACAATTGAGCATAAACATATGTTTACAAAATTGGCAAAGGAGCTATTTGTAAATAAATGTTCATTCCGTGGATATTCTGAAACTTTATAGCAAATCAGGTAACTCTTATTTACTACAGATGATAACTCCATGACCTATTGCTAATAAAAAAGAAAGCAAATTATAATTGCAGGTGTGCACATGTATATAAATATATTCTTTATATAAATACATATTTATGTGAATATCTGTTTTTATACACTGAGAAAATATGTATCTGCATTTTTTGAAAAGTCTGCACCAAATGTACACTGAATTTACAAGTAGGAAAAGAAAATTTTAAAAATAGTCACATGATGGTATATCACTAGTGATTTTTTTTTAATGTCTGCTCTACATTTTTTTCCTTTATGGTAGTGTAGAATAGGTCAGAAGTCATGCTGAAAACACATTAGAAACCAGAGAAATAAAAATGTAAAAAGCTTTGTGGAGAAAATAATTTAATTTAATTATGGTCCAGTTTGAGGAAGCTGACTCTAGTCAATGAGGTCGTTAAACTAGGGACCGTGGACAAAATTGTCACAAATAATGCTTTTATTGTTTCTCTTGGATTAAATGTCAAGCGTATAGTAAAGTTTATCTTGTATTTTGGGTTCTGCAATACCACGATATCAGAAAAGAAAATGACAACCGTATTCTGAGTTATAATGACTGAAAATTTATCTGAAAAAGTAAATAGAAAAAGCCTTAAAACTGTATCCTTGGGGCACTCAGTCGGTTAAGCATCTGCCTTGGGTTCAGGTCATGATCCCAGGATCGGGCTCCCTGCTTAGCGGGGAGCCTGCCTCTCCCTCTGCCAGCTGCTTCCCCTGCTTGTGCGCTCGCTCGCGCTCTCCCTCGCTCTCTCTGTGTCAAATAAATAAAGTCTTTTAAAAAAAAAATGTGTCCTTGTCCTGTGGAGCTTTTTGTGCCATTTCTTATGATGTATACGAAAAGTCTATCAGTTGCTGTTCTCAGAAAAATGTGTTCATGTTTAAGTCTTTGGTATCCATCAATTTGGTAAATTAACTTATTAATTCTAGTAAGTTCTAATTAAATCTAATAATTCTCATGCATGAGCTACAGGTTGCTTTTAGATAGTCTGGAAACATAATTATGTGACCTTTGAATAAAAGCGAGTTCATTTTGTTGTTTCTAAACTTGATGCCTTTTTTCTTCTTTTTCTTGTGTTATTGCCCTGACTAAATTTTCCCTAAAATGATCGACAGAATTGATGATAATAGACATCCTTGTCTTCATTTTGATCTCAAGGAGTTTTTCAGTATTTTACTACTAATTATAGGTGCTGCAGTTTTCTAAGCTGTTTTAAAAATCATAAGTAGGTGGTTAATTATATCAAATAGTTTTTCTGTATCCTCTGACATAATGACATGATTTCGCTCTTTTGTTTGTCAAGGTTGTTTGATTTGAAATGTTAAATCAAGAATCCATTCTTATATTAAGCCCAATTTGTTCCTTGTGTACTATAGTTGAATTCTCTTTAGATTCTGTTTGTCAAACATAAGGTTTTAACTTATTTTTTAATGTTTCTCGTGAGGCATAAAACTTTGATTTTCTTTTCCTATAATGATCCTCTTGGCTTGGTGTCAAGTTTATAGGGGTCTTATAAAGCATTTTGGCTAGAGGTTTTACTGTTTCTCTCTCGTGGAAGAGGTTGTTCATGATTGGTTATTGATTTCTCAATTATATGGCAAACATCAGGAATTGAGACATCAGGACATGGAATTCATTTGTAGGAAGATTTTTCTATACAGATGCAGTTTATTGAATAAGTATAGAATCCTTGAGATTTCCTATTTTGTTATTTTAAAAATTTCATCATTTTATGAATTTCAAATCTGTAGACGTATGTTTCCTTATAACATAATGTATATGTTTTTAGGATCCTAATGATGATCCTTTTTACCATCCTGCTATTGATAACATGTCTTCTTTATTCACTTAATTTTGGATTTCTCATTCATTTTTTTATAACTGATATTAATTTTTCATGTTCAGAATTTTGGTTTAAATTCCTGCTTTGTTTTCTAATTTTATAAAGTGCATTTTCAAATCTTAAAGTTTCAGGATTTTATTTTTTGCATTAGTGCTCTGAACATTTTTTAGACCTGTATTTTGATGCATCCTCCACGATTTTTAACAATTCAGTTGAGGCTTAATTGATGTAAAATAAACTGCACAATTTAAAAGTAAACAGTGCATATTTTGATATGTGTGTTTGTGAAACCATTACCACAATCAAGATAGTGAGCTTATATTCATTCTTCTCTCTAGATTTCTTTGTGCACATTTGGACAGCCCCCTCCGAATCTTGCCTAAGCACTCCGCACTTTCCCTGCAGTCGATATTCTCTTACAGGAATAGAATGACTGGATCATATGAGAGGTGTATTTAAAGGTTGTTTTAGAATACGTCGAAATGTTTTGCAACATGAATGTGCCATTTACATCTTGACAACAGTGTGAGGGTTATAGTTGATTTACATTCTTGCCAACTCTTGTTATGGTCAGTGTTTTTAATCATAGCTCTTCTAATAGACGTACAGTGGCATCTCACCGTAGCTCCACATTGTATGGGTATGCAAAAAGGTGTCATTCTCCATAAATGGAAAAAATGGATCACAAGACTGATGGTAATCCTTTCCTTCCCATTTGTGCTTTTGTATGTATGGCTATTCTTTATTGCATGCTGGATTTTCTGTTTGAAATACCGCTAAAGTAACTGGAGGTTCTGAATGAATTTTCCTTCGTCTAGTGAGCATTTGTTTTTGCTTCTGAGAGACAGCGAATATGTGGGCAGTTCATGTTATGGCAGTCAGAGAATTCATTCTTCTGAAGCTGGATCTCAGGTTTTGTGAGAGGTTTTCTATGTTGGGTTCATATAGATATTTAGGGTAGATCTTCCCAGGGGGTGCCAAATGGACCCCTGGGTTGTCATTAAGAGCCTTTCTCCTTGGTGCACCTTCAGTTCCAGCCAGTTCCCTGAGCTGGTGAGACTGCTAGAAGCCCTACTCAGCTGTTTTGTCTCAACTCTAACTTTCTGCTTAGCATCTTGGCTTCTTGATCACCCCTTTTAGAAAAGCATATACTTCGAGGGGAAGAGAGGTACCACATTTGAGTCTCATCACCTGGGTTTCTTTTCTGAGATCTTTTGTCTCTTCAAATGCTTGTCTCCTTGGGTGTGTGGTGCCTTCAAATATCTTTAATATCTTCCAGCTTTCCTAGTTTTTTTTTTTTTTTCCCAGCAGAATAGTTGGGCTGATAGAGTTTCTTAGTTGTTACTGAAAGCTGACAGCTATATATATATGTGTGTGTGTGTGTGTGTGTGTGTGTGTATATATATATATATTCTTTTTCTTTTTTTGGAATAAGTTTTTGTGGTTTTTTTTCCTCCTAGATTTTATCAATTCAATCTTTATATCAATAAGATTTTAAAAAATTTGTTAAGACAAATGATCTACCAAAGAGTAGAACTCTAATGTCCTTATTTGGTTAATGTACTCTAGTTAAATTTCGTTGTTGATTGACTAAATGTTTCCCTAGTTCCCAACATGTGCCAGATATAAATTATGTAGTAGAGGTACATAATTTTACTAGGTAGACCCCAGTGAAACACAAACAAGTAAATATGGATTATATTATAAAAGGCAAATTTGTGGCAATTTTTTAAGCTACAGTAGTCTAAAATGTTACCTGTACCACTTTGTATTATGTTTACTGGTCCCTCTAGAGGTTGGCATATAAAACCTTTACTTATCTTCATCTACTTAGAATTAACAAAATGCCAAATTATGTACAGACAGTCTCACAACAAGAAAATGCCTCTGTTCCCCTTTTCTTTGTGGTCTTTTTGTCACATATTTTATTTATAATTTTATTAAGAAGTGGTTATTGGTGATTATTGTAATTTTTTCCTTTAATTAAATGAAGTAAACTTTATGTTCAGTTAAATACATGAATCTTGAGCTTACCTTTCAGTGAATTTTGCAAGTCATATACTTTACATACAGAATGGTATTTAACATTTTTGCTTAAAAAATGAGCTTTTTCATTTTCTGATTTCCTATTTGAATTCTTCTTTGACATAGTGCTTATGTGGTCCACTGTGGTTTAATTTCCCCTCATCTTTAAATTTTCCAAATTTATCTCAGTTGGTTTCTTTTAACAGCTTTCTTGAGGTATAATTGATAATCAAAACCCTGCACATAAATAATGTATACAATTTGATGGATTTGAACACATGCATAAACCTGTAAAACCATTACCGCAATCAAGGTAATAAACATAACCATCTAATTTCAGTCCATTGTGTCAGAAAGCATACCTTGTTTGGTTTAAGTCCTTTTGAAACTATTGAGGTTTGTTCTATGGCCTAGTGTTATATTTTTGTGTTATTATCTTAGTGGTTTCTCTATGGCTTAAAATATAAATCTTAACTAGAATATCCTTTAGATTTACATTGAATTAATTCCAGTAAAATATAGAACATTAATTCCTATAGAGCTCCCTCATTTTTCTATTATTATACATATTATGTTAAAATATGTTATATACCCATCATGACATTGTTATATAGTGTAGTAATTGTTTTATATAGTTTTATGTCTGTTGAAGAAGCTAGAGGAAAGGAGAATAAATTGTGTTTATAGATTTTTTTATATTAAACTTTTTATGTACTGTTTCTGAATCTGTTCATCTCTTCCTGTGAATTGGTGGTACCGTATGGTTTTACTTCTTTACTCTAAGATAGATTCATTTACAACTTCCTCTTCTGTGTTCCTGTTGTCAAATATATTATATTTGTATGTGTTATATGACCACAATACAATTTTATAATTATAAAATTATAATTTTATAGATACTGTTTTGTGAAGTCTTTTAAATCAGTTGTGCTATGAAAGGAACATTAATATTTATATTTGGTATTATCATTACCTACATAATTATTTTACTAGAGATCTTTCTTTTTTTCCATATGGATTTTAATCGCTGTCTGGTATCATTCCTTTCATGCTGAAGAGCTTCCTTTAGGATTTCTTATATTGCAGAATTTGTAACAACACATTTTCTTTGCATGTCTCAGACTGATTCCCCCACCTGGCTTGTTGTTATTGTTTGTTTTTTTATTTGATGACAAGGCTGGACTAATTATGTATTCTGTTTCCACTGCACTGTGTAGTTTCTGATATGATTGCTTAGATTTTTCCTCATTTTAAAAAAAATCTGTTAGCAAGGCTCCTTAGGTGTTCTCCTCTAGTCAGTATAAGACACTCATTGGTCAAATATTGTGTACTTTGGTCCCTGAACCAAAAAGACTTGTGACTGGGAATACTGCTTTCGTAGTTGTGGGTTTAAATTTGCATTTTTTCCTTGAGCATTGAAAAGAGTCTGCTCCATTTTTCTGGTTCTCTTTGAATCCTGTTGAGAAGGTAGCCATCGTTTAAGTCACTGTTCATAGATGACTAATGTGTATTTATTTCTCAGAAGGTTTTAGTGTGCATACATTTGTTCACCTCATTAATATTATTTATATTTGCTATAGATGTCAGATACAGTGTTTACTAGTAAAAGTCTTCACAAACTTCAGTAGCTTTTATGTTAATCCAAATTATTCCATCTGTGTAAATAAAAGGATAATTCATTTGATTGACCCTAGAAATAAAGCAAAGCAAAAGCAAAAATTATAGCTGGTATGAAAAATAACAAAAGCCAGAAATAAAAAAAAATTATATTCAATTCATAAAGATATCTGCACATAAACACAAATTAAAATAAGTCACATTCCTCCCAAAAATATCAAAATGGTTTGTTACTGTTATTGCTAATCTGGTATTATTTGTGACTTAGATGAGAAGTTGAATGAGAATAGCCAAAGTCTCAATAAAGTGATTCTTGTATTGCCTATTGCAAAATATTTTATATCTACTATTTTTTTAAAGATTTTATTTATTTGTCAGAGGGAGAGAGAGCACAAGCAGGAGAAGCAGCAGGAGCAGCAGGCAGAGGGAGAAGCAGGCTCCCCGCTGAGCAGAGAGCCCGATGCGGGGCTTGGTCCCGGGATCATGACCTGAGCCGAAGGCAGACGCTTAACCAACTGAGCCACCCAGGCATCCCCATATCTACAACTGTTATATAACATATAATATCATCATGCTTTGGCAAAACATAATCTATATTAGAAGTGATTTATAGAGGTGCTTGAGTGACTCAGTTGGTTGAGCAGCTGCCTTTGGCTCAGGTCATGATCCCAGAGTCCTGGGATTGAGCCCCACATGGGGTTCCCTGCTCAGTAGGGAGCCTGCTTCTCTCTCTCCTTCTGCTCCTCCCCACCGTTCATGCTCTTTCTCTCAAATAAATAAATCTTTTTTAAAAAAGTGATTTATATAAATATAGTAAATATCAGAACCAGTCACTGACAAGCAATATATAGAAAATAAAGAAAATAATGAGAAGCTATGTTTAAGATTATCTATAGGTTTAAGAAGTAGTATTTTTGGTATTCAAATAATTATATAATAATTGGTTAACAAATGGACTTAGCAATTGTATCTAGGTATAGGTATATACATAAACATAAATGGGCAATTACTCTATTAAAAATATGCTTAACACTTAGAGCAAGTTAAATTCATATTAAGACACTTCTTTGTCTTGATATTGGCTTATTGAAGGGGTATAAAATTACCCTGGCTTCTTAATAGTAATTTGGCCTTTTCCACCCTCCCAGTTTTAAAATTTACCTACACTTTAAACTCCACAGTAATTTGCCTTCTAGTACTGCATCTGACACACAGACTCATACATGTGTGAAAGGATGGGTACAAAAGAGGCAAAACTGCTGTTTCTGAATAAATCATGCTTTGTTTGTACCATGAATACTGTGCAGCTTTTGCAACCGATCAGGAAGAACTGTATATATTTACAGAAGAAAAGTTTGAGACCAATTGCTAAACAAAGCAAATTATAAGTTACTTTCAGATATGTGAAAATTTTAAATACATTATTTATGTGAATACATATTTGTGTATATATCTGCTAATATATACACTTCGTTGCTAATCCTGGTTACTTCTCAGAGGGAATATATGTCTGCATTTTTGAAGATTTTTCACTGAGTACATAATATATGTGTAATTAATAAATGATAAGTCAAAGAAATAGAAACAAGATGGCTTGCATTTTGCCTTTTTGCCTGTTTTTGAGTTAGCACACAACAGAGTAAGAAGTTATGCTTAAAAACAAGAGAGTTAGAAAAGAGTTGTACTGGCATTAAATGTCAAGTGTGTTATAAAGTCTGTCTTATGTTCAGTGGCTTGTGTTACATGCTGTCAGAGAAAATGATAACAATGATTAGGGTTATAGTGACTCTCAAAGTTTATCTGATAAGTTTATAGAATAAACCTCAAAAATAAAACTTTGTCCTGTGGAGTTTTAGTGCCATTTCTAATGATAAACATAAAAAGTTTATTAAGGATTGTGTTTCTCAATAGTATGTGTTTATGTTTCATTGTATGGTATTCATCAATCTTAATAAATCTTTTAGCTTACTAGTTTTAATATATTGCCTACAGGTTACTTTTGGATAGTCTGGAACCATAAACACATAATCTGTGAAAAATGACAGTTTCATTTCTTTCCAATTTAAGATCTTTTGAATATTTTCTTGTTTTTCCCTGGCTAGGAACCACCATAAAATGTTAATAGAACTAACGGCAGTAGAAATCCTTGTGTCTTTTCTGATCTCAGGTGTCCAGTTTTTCAGTATTTCATCACTAAGTATGATGTTTGCTGCAGTGTTCTCAGTTTTCCGTTTTGGGGTTTTTGTTTGTTTTTTTAAGTTTTAAGTGGGTGGTAAATTATGTCAAATGGTTTCTCTATATCTATTGCAATAGTACATGATTTTCTTCCTTTGTTTTCTTAAAGTGGTTTGATTTCAAAATGTTAAACCCACAAGAATTCATTCTTGAATTAACCTCAATTTGTACATTGTGTTTTATATTTGATATATTCTTTTTTTTTATTTTTTTATTGTTATGTTAATCACCATATATTACATCATTAGTTTTTGATGCAGTGTTCCATGATTCATTGTTTGTTCATAACACCCAGTGCTCCATGCAGAACGTGCCCTCCTCAATACCCATCACCAGGCTAACCCATCCCCCCAACCCCCTACCCTCTAGAACCCTCAGTTTGTTTTTCAGAGTCCATCATCTCTCATGGTTCGTCTCCCCCTCTGACATACTCCCCTTTTCCTCCTCTCCTGTTATCTTCTTCTTTTCCTTTTTTCTTATAATATGTTGCGTTATTTGTTTCAGAAGTACAGATCTGTGATTCAACAGTCTTGCACAATTCACAGCGCTCACCGTAGCACATACCCTCCCCAATGATATATTCTTGATTCCATTTGTCAAACATAAGTTGTTTTGTGCATTTGGTCATACGAGACATAAACCTTACATTTTGCTTTCTTTCATTATCTTCATCAGTTCGGTGTAAAGTTTATAAGGGTCTCCTAGAACGTTTGGGGGAGTGTTTTTGCATTTTGTGAGAGAGTTTATGCACGATTGTTGTTATTTCTTTCTTATTATGTGGAAAAGATCAGGAATCCAGACTCTAGGACATGGCGTTCATTTGTAAGAAGGATTTTCATTAGAGACACAATTTATTTAGTGATTATAGGACTACTGAAATTTCTCAAGATTTAACAAACTATAGAAATGATTTCAAATTTATAAGTATGCTTTTAAAAAATATTATGTATTTGTCTCCAGGATCTGTAGTGATGATCCCTTCTACATTTATTTTATTGATAATGTGCATCTGTAATTTTCTTGATAAATCTTGCAGGGAGTTTTTAAATTTTTATTCCATATTTTTGAGATATAATTGACACAAGTACCTGTATTTAAGGTGTACATTGTCATGATTTGATATATGTGAACATTGTGAAATGATTACCACAATCAGGTTAGTTATTTTCTTCTATTCAAAAAAAAAAAAAAAAACCCTTCTGGATTTGTCAGCAGTCTTCTCTTTGCACTCATTCAAAATCCGTTAACTGGTCTTAATCTTGTTTCATATTTTTAATTATTAGAAAATTATACTTTTTAAAAACTTTTTGAGGTGAATTATCAGGTGTTAAGTTTTTACCATTTCCACTTGTGTAGTTATTGCTATAAATTTTCCTTTAGACATATTTTGGTGCATCTCATATTTTAATAGCTTTATGGAAGTATAAATTTAAAATAAACTGCACAACTTTAAAATAAGCAGTATACATTATGAGATATGTACATATTTGTGAAGCAAACAGTATAATCAAGGTGATGTAAATATCCATGTGACCCACCTTTCCACGTTATCTGGTGGTACATTCATATTTCTTTCCTGCTGATGCTGCCCAGATGCTCCCCTTTTGCGCATGCTGAGTACATTCTTGTACAGGTCTTTATATGATGATGTATTTTCATTTGTTTGGATAAACCTCACAGAATGGATTGCTGGATCACATGATTAGGGTCTCTTTAAGTTATTTTACAATGCGACAAATATTTTGCAACATTATCATATCACTTTATACCCTATCAGCAGTGTGAATGTCTCAGTCACTCCACATCATAGTCAGCACTTGTTATGGTCAGTTTTTTTAGCTGTAGCCCTTCTGGTAAGTATGCAGTGGTATCTCACCATCACTCTGAATTGCATGGGTATAACCAGTCCTTTCTTTTCCAGGCATCCCCCGTAAATGGAGAAAACAGATCAAAGGCCTGATGTTAATCCTTTCCATTTGTACTTTTCCGTGTATGGTTACTTTTATTGCTTGATAGATTTTCTGTATGAAATACTGCAGAAATAACTGTAAGCTCTGAGTGATATTTTTCTTTCTCTAGGGACAATTTTGTTTGCTTTTTAGAGGCAGTTACCTGCGGGAAGTTCTTTTCTTCCTTGAGACCTTGTGAAACGAGGTCTCAAGTTTTATGAGGTGTTTTGAATTTCTGGTTCATATGGACATTGAAGGTGTAGCCCCTCGGGGATATTAAAAGAATGCATGAGGTTTGTTTTGTTTCTTTAGCCTTCTACGTCTCCGGATCCTAAGCTCAGTGTATGTCCCCTGACAAGGTGAGAGTATAGGAGACCTACCTGCTCAGGTGCCTTAGCTGCTTAGCTTCTACTTTCTGCTTAGTGCTTTAGATGTTCAGTCACCTCTTTTGAATTAGCAAATACTTTGTAGGGGAAGTGGTTCTAAATTCGGATCTCACTACCTGGGCTTTTCTTCTTCCTGAGGTCCTAGGCCTTCCATGCTTGTTTCCTTGAGTCTGTGGTATCTTGAAGAGATATCTTTTATATATTTCCAGCTTTCCCACTTTTCCTCAATAGGATATTCAGGCTAGTTGACTGTTATAAGAAACAGGTATCTTCCCTCAAACTGCATTTTGAAATAAGTTTCAGTTAACAGGTATTTTTTCCTCCCATAGCCAGTTGATTCCAACTTTATATCAAGACTACAGATAACAATTTAGCTTTCTCTTTGGAGGTGATTATACCTTCATTTGCAATTATAAGAAATAATACAGAGACATTTTTGTACTCTTTGCCCAGGTTCTTCCAAGTTTAACATCTTTTAAAACTATATACAGTATGTCAACCAAGGTATTAACACCTACACAGGCAAAACATGGAATATTTTAATTACTGAAAGAATCCCTGATGTTTCCGTTTTATAGGCAAGCCCCTCCCTCCCTGCCCGTTTGCTAATCTCTGACTCCAGGCAACTAATCTGTTCTTCATTTCTATAATTTTTCATTTAATGTATATTTTATAAATGGAATCATTCTTCATTTGACCTTTGGGATTGGCTTTTTTTCACTCAGCATAATTATCTGGAGATTCATCAAGGTTGTTGAGTGTATAAATAGGTTTTTTTTGTTGTTGCTGTTTTTACTGAGAATTCCATGATATGGATGTACCACATTTTGTTTAATCATTCACTCTTAAAGACATCTGGGTTTTTCCAATTTTTGGCTTTTACGGGAAAAGCTGTGATAAACATTTCAGTACATGTTTCCTTGTGAACATGAGTCTTCAGTTCTCTGGGATAAATACTCAGAAGTACTATTTCTGTGTCATATGGTATTTGCATGTTCAGTTTTTATGGGAACTGCCTAACTTTTTCAGAATGACTGTGTTTTACATTGTAACGAACCGTATATGAGTTTGTCTGCATCCTTGCCAGCGTTTTTCAGTGTAACTAGTTTTTATTTTAGCCATTCTAATAGGTGTGTAGTGGTATCTCATTGCGACTTTAATTTGCATTTGCCTAATGGCTATGATGTGAAACATATTTTGTGTGATTATTTACTATATGTATATCCTCTTTGGTGAAATTTCTGTTCTTTTGATCTTTTTCCGGTTGGAGTTTAAAAAATTTATGTTATATATTATAGATACTCATCCTTGGTCAGATATATGGCTTGTAAATAATTTCTTCCAGTATGTAACTTGTTCCCAGTTACTTAACAGAAGATAAAACTGTTAGCACAGCAAAAGTTTTAAATTTTGATGAAGTCTAATTTATTAATTTTCCCTTGTATGGATTGTACATTGGTGTCAGACTCTTTGCTTAGCCATAGGACCTGAATGTTCCTGTTTCTTTTCTATATGTTTTATAGATTTTGTTTTACATTTTGATCTATGAGACATTTTCCAAGCTGACTTTTGGTATGAGGTGTGAAGTTTAAATTGCAACTCTATTTTGAGCCTATGTGTATCCAATTACTATAGCACAGTTTTTGAAAAGACCATTATTTCTCAATGGAATTGCTTCTGCAGCTTTATAAAAAATAAACCAGCCATACTGCATATGGCTATTACTAGGTTTCCATTCTGTTTCATTGATCTATGTGTCTAGTTCTCTAGTAATACCACAGTATCATGAATATTGTACCTGCATAATACATCTTGAAGTTGGGTGGAGTGATTCCTCCAACTTTATTCTACTATTTCAAAATTTTATTAGGTGTTCTAGTTCCATTTTGTGTTCATTTCAATTTTAGAATGCTCTTGTTAATAACTACAAAATATATTATTAGAATTTACTTAGGAATTACATTAAACCTGTATATCATTGTGGGGAGTATTTAAGTCTTTACTAAATCTAAGATCTTCTACTCCATGAGCATGGTATATTTCTCCATTTGTTTAAATATTCTTTGGTTTCTTTCATTAGTTTTTGTATACAAGGCCTATACATATTTTGTTAGATTTGCCTGCAAATATTTAATTTTTGAAGCACTTGTAAATTCTATCTTTTTAAAATTTTAGTGTACACAAGATCATTGCTAGTATATAGAAATACTGTTGAACGTGTATGTTCATCTTGTGTCATGTAGCCTTGCTGATGTCATTTTAATAGATTCCTTGGGATTTTCTATGTGGACACATCATGTCGTCTACAGATAGCAATAGTTTTATTTCTTCCTTTCAGGTTTATATGCCTTTTATTTCCTTTTGCTTGCCTTATTATCCTGGCTCACCTTCCAGCACTATTTTGAATAAATGTGAGAGTGAGTATACTTGCCTTTTATTCTTGAACTTAGCAGGAAAGCATTCATTTTTTAACCATTATGCATAATGTATATTTTAGATCTTTAGTATATGCTCTTTATCAAGATTAGAAGTTTCTCTGTATTCCTATTTCTCTGAGAAATTTTTATCGTGAATAACTAGGTGTTGAATTTGGTTAATGGATTTTACTTCATGAACTGGTAAGTTTATGTCATATTCATTTTTTAGCATGTTAATATGGTAGATTACATTGATAGGTTTTCAAATACTGTACCAGCCTTGGATGCCTGAATTTAAACTCACTTGTTTGTGGTGCTTAAATCTTTTTATATGCTTCTGAGTTCTATTTGCTAATATTATGTTAAGGATTTTGTGTCTGTATTCAAGAGTTATTAATTAATCTGTCCTGGCTTTATATCTTTGTCTAATTTTTATCTTAGTAATACTAGCTTCATAAAATGAATTGGGAAATGTTTCCTCTTTTATTTGCTATTTTTCTATTTCTGTTTTTGATCTTAAATTTTGATATGTTGTATTTTTTTTCATTTATTTCAGTGATTTAAATTTTTTTTCCTTGATACTTCTTTGACCTAGGGATTTTTTACAAGTGTGGTGTTTTGTGTGCAAATTTTTGAAGATTTCTTGTTACATTTCTGTTATTGATTTCCCATTTGATTCCAATATGGTCAAAGAACATACTGTTAGGATTTCAATTATTCTCAATTTGTTGAGCTTTCTTTTTTGCCCCAGGATATGTTCTATCTTGGTATATATTCCATGGAGACTTGAAAAGAATTTGTATTTTGTTGCTATGTGGTATAGTGTTATATAAATATCAGTTAGGTACTGTCAGTTAATGGTGTTGATTTCTTCAGCATCCTTGCTGTCTCTGTACATTTATTCTATCAACTATAAAGAGAGAAGGGTTGACATTTCCAGGTATAATTATGGATTCATCTATTTCTTCTTTCAGTTATATCAGTTTTGATTCTCATGTTGTAGCTCTGTTTGTTGGATACAGGATTACTGTATCTTATTGGATTGAGGATACATCTTTGTGCGGTGTCCATTTCTGTCTCTGGTAATTTTCTTTGCTCTGAATTTTGTTTATCTGATACTAATATTGCCTTTCTTGCTTTCATTTGATTATTGTTGGCATGATGTATCTTTACCCGTCGTTTGCTTTCAAGTCTACCTAAATCATATTTAAAGTGAGTTTGCAGTAGACAGAAAATGGTTGTCTTGTCTTTTCTTTTTTTTTAAGTTCAATCAGCCAGTATCTGTCTTTTAATTGATATATGTAGGCCATTTTCATTTAATGTTATCATCTATATATTAGGACTTGCGTGTGTCTTTTTTTTTCTATTCATTCACCGTATTTTTAATTTTTCTATTTTTCTTTTGTCAACCTTCCCATGGATACTTGAACAGGTTTTTAGAATTCAGATTTTACTTATGTATACTATATTTGAGTGTATCTTTTTGCATTAGTCTTTTTACTGATTACTCTGGATGTCTTATATATCTGCTATGAATCAGTTGATCAGTTGTTTTTTCTATCATTATGAAAATCTATCGTTATCATCATTTTCCCACTTCTAGTGAAGTGTAGAAATCTTACCTCCTAAAACATCCCTTTTATTCTCCTCCTGCTTTTAATATTTTGTCTTAAATATTTCTTCTATGTACTTTCAGAATCCATACCAGACAGTGTTAGAATTTTTGTTTCAGCTGAAAAGATAATACAGAAAACTAAAAAGGAGAAAGAACATTTATTGTATTCATCTGTGTATTTGCTTACCTTGTTCTTTCTTCTTTTTTGATGTTTCAAGATTACTTCTGTCATTCCCTTCTATTTAGAAAGGAAACATTTTAGAACTTCCCTTAGCAATTCTCTTGGCGTATTTTGCTGGCATTCAGTTCTTTTCGTGTTCGCTGATCTGAGAATATCTTCATTTTCACTTCAGTCCGGAGATAATTTTACTGGTTGTAGGGTTCTGGGTTGACAGTTGTTTCCTTTCAGCACTTGAAAAATGTGTCACTATCTCCTGGCTTCCTTGGTTTCTGGTGAAAATATAGACTAAATTTGAATGTTGTTTTTCCCTATAGGTAAGGTGTTGTTTCTGTCTTGCTGCTTTCAAGAACTTATTTCTGTCTTTAGTTTTTCGAAGTTTGACTATGATGTTTCCTGGTGTGGATTTCTTTAAGTTTATCCTGATAGGGCATCATTAAGCTTCTTGAATCTGTAGGTTCATGTCTTTTGAAAAACTGAGAAGGCGTTATATATTAGAGTATTCTTTCAGTTCCATACTTTATTTAGTCCTTATGGGATTCCACTAACGGGATTGTTAGAATGTTTGTTATGGACCCACAGGTTCCTGAGTCTTAGTTTTTTGGGTTTTTAAAAAACCCCATCTGTTTCCTCTCCATTGTTTTGATTGGGTAATTTCTGTTTCCTCCTTCAAGATCAATTATTATTTCCTCTGGTATTATACCATGAAGGGAAAGGTGAAGTCACTGCCTCTATTGCTGGGTGATTGTAGCAGTCCATGTTCCATCCTTGTCCTCCATTGACTCATGAATAGGGAATGTTCTTGGTTATTGCTACGTGGCATTGGGAGTTCTGGCTCGCCACTAAACCTTCACTAATTCCTCCCTGATGTGAGTAGTAGGAATGTCAGCTTACAGAACCTCATGTAGACTCCATTGACACCATACAGAATGACTTCTTTAGCATGGGCTGTGGTGAAAGTCATTAATCTTTACTAGATCTCCTCTGACAGTACCTCAGCAAGGAAGGGAGCAGCATGTTATTAAATTTCAGGGACTGGAAGTCCAGACTTGCCACATGCTGTCCATTGGCAGTGAACTGTAGTGAAAGACAGCTCTTTACCACCAAGCAGTTATTAAGGTTTCAGCTCCCTGCTTGAAGCTTGTTGGACATCATGGGATAGGAGGTTTGGGTTAACTATTTACAATGTGGTAAGAGTGGACTTTTGGTGGTATGTCTGAGGATGGAGTCTCAGGTTTTTCTGTGGTATTTGGGTGCCGTAGAGCAGTTATTCTAGTTAATTATCATTTAAAGAAATAATAGAAAATAATCTTATTTTAATCACATAATTATATATATATATATATATATGTTGTGCAAGTGTGGTTTTTCTGCATATGGAATTCTAAGTTGACATTTTTATTTTTCTTTCAGCATTGGAATGGTGGTGCTTCATTTCTCCAGTTCTCTATTATAAACCATTGATTTTCTTATAATATTCTTGTTGTTTTGGTATAAAGTTTATAGTAGTCTCATAACATGATTGAGGAGTGTTTTTAATGTTTCTATTCTCTGGAAAAGATTATGCAAGATTAGTGTTGTTTCTTTTTAACTATATGGAAAACATCAGGCTCTCAGGCACAAGGGTATAGAATCATTGGTAAGAAGGATTTAATTACAGATGCAATTTATTAAGTAGATACAGAATTGTTGAAATTTTCTAAATTTTCTTTTTCCTTTTTTTTTGAGCTGATTATTTCTTGGAATTTACTGAATTCAGGTAACTTCAAAATATCGTCATTAACTTATGCTATTAACTTCAAAATATCGTCATTAACTTATGCTATTATGCATGTGTCTCAAGGATCTATAGTGATAATCCACTCTACACTCTTGGTAGTGATAATATAATGTTTTACATATATTTTTCTTTTTACAGGTGGGGGTAAGTGTTGTTAAGAGTGTATAATTTTTGGCCTTCTTCCAAAAAGAACAACAGCAGCAACATCAAAAAACAACTTTTGGATTTTTAACTTTTCTCTTTGTAATTTATTAATTTCATTCATTTATCTTAATTTTATCATTTTATTTCTATTATGTTTTCTTTTTTTATTTTATTATGTTAATCACCATACATTACATCATTAGGTTTTGATGTAGTGTTCCATGATTCATTGTTTGCGTATAACACCCAGTGCTCCATTCAGTATGTGCCCTCTTTAATACCCATCACCAGGCTAACCCATCCCCCCACACCCTCTAGAATCCTCAGTTTGTTTCTCAGAGTCCATAGTCTCTCATGGTTCGTCTACCCCTCCGATTTCCCCCCCTTCATTTTTCCCTTCCTGCTATCTTCTTCTTTTTTTTAAACATATAATGTATTATTTGTTTCAGAGGTACATATCTGTGATTCAACAGTCTTACACAATTCACAGAGCTTACCATAACTATTATGTTTTGGTTAAAAATTACTTCGTTTTTCAGTTTCTTGAAGTGGATGATCATTTAAAACTTTCAGTACTTCCTCTTTGGGGATTTAATGCTTTATCTAGACTTTCTTTAAGACACATATTTGGTGCATGCTACACATTTTGAACAGGTTCATTGAGGTATAATTGATTTAAAATAAATTGCACATTAAAATTAACTAAGTTTCTAGATACGTGTGTATTATGAAACCATCACCACAATTAAGATAATGTAAATATCTACTCCTCCCCCTCAGGGTTCCTTTGAACTTCATATTTCTCCTTTCTGACCCTGCCGCAGCCCTTTCCACTTTCCCATGTTTAGACATTTCTGGAGTTGTTTTTTTTTTTTTTCCCCCAGATTTTATTTATTTATTTGACAGAGAGAGAGAGAGTGCACAAGCACAAGCAGGGGAATGGGAGAGGGAGAAGCAGACTGCTCGCTGAGCAGGGAGCCCAATGGGGGGCTTGATCCCAGGACCCTGGGATCAGGCCCTGAGCCAAAGGCAGATGCTTAACCAACTGAGCCACCCAGGCACCCCATTTTTGGAGTTTTTATATGGAGATATAAATTCATTTTTACTAGGAAAAATGTCAAGAAACAGAACGACTGGATCATATGACAGTTGTATATTTCAGTTATTTTACAGTATGTCAAAGTGTTATGTGTTGTGAATATACAGTTGTACACCTTACCAGCAGAGTATGAGAATTGCATTTGTTCTGTTTCCTTGTCATCATTTGTTACGGTCAACATTTTTCACTGTTGCCCATCTAATAGGTACGTAGTGCTATCTCACTGTTGCTCTAAATTGCTTGGTGTAACCAAGTCTTAGTATTCTTTGTCCCATCATCCTCACTAGAGAAAAGGAATCTCACATGTGATAAAACAGGTGTTCTTTTCCTGCCCATTCACTTTTTGTATGTGTGGTTATTTTTTAATGCAGGCTGGATTTTCTGTATGAAATAATATAGAAGTAATTGAAGTTTCTGGGTGATTTTATCTTTCTTTTGTGAGCTTTTGCTCTTGGGAGGCAGTTATGGTGGGGGTAGTTCATCTCACTGCAGTTAGAAATTGAATCATTTTGAAGCTGGATTTCGGGTTTTGTGTGGAGTTACTTATTTGAGGTTCAAATTGACATTAGGGCATAGCCCTAAGGGGGTGCCAAATGAACCTTGGTTTTTCAGAGCCTCTCTTTCCTGGTACGCTATCAGGTCCAGTTTGTGTCCCTTGATTAGTTGAGACTGCTGCAAGTCCTTTACACCTTCTTAGCTACAACTTCCTGTTTAATATTATGGATACTCAATCACATCTTTGGAATCAGTGAAAGCCTTCAAGAGAAAAGGAGTAGTAAATTTTGGTGGATCACACAACATAGGCTTCGTGTCTGAGATTCTGTTTCGTCAAAAGTTTGCTTCCTTGAATTAATATCTTCCACCTTTCTTAAATTTTCTCAGCAGGATGGTTGGGCTAAAGAGGCTGGAATACCATTAAAAATGTTTATTTCTATAAAAGCTAGTTATTGAAATACCTTTGGATCTGTAGGGTTTTTTTAATAGAAAATTAATATAATCCATATGTCCATAAGATAGTTTTTCTTCCCAAGGAGTGCGTCTTTTTTATCATTTCACATAATCTATTTCATTTTACATAATTTATTTCATTTTAAATATTTCATTGATTCATTAAATTTTTCTTCACTTTCCAACATGTGCCAGATACAAACCACTTGATGGTTGTATTTATTGAGGTACATCCTTGTGGGAAACAAAAACAGTAAATAGTGAGTAAATAAGTTTCGGAGGAACTCGTTATATAGCCATACTAACCATATTACTACTTATAATATTAGTGCTTTCGGGACTGACATACTAATTGCTATCTTATCCCGGTGTGCAGAGTTATGAAAGTACCACTTGATGTGAATGTATCCTCCCAACACTATATTTCCTTTAATCCTTTGCCTTTCTTTTGTCATATTTCCTGTATGAAAAATATATCCCTGTCGTGTATTTTACATATGCAATACTATTTACCATTTTTGCTTCAGAGATGTTTTTCAAACATAGAGAAAAGTTGTCATACTTATCCACCTATTTTCCCTCTCTAGTACTTCACTCCTTCCCGTAGTTTTTAATTTCCATGAGGCGTCCTTTCCCTTCAGCCTGAAGACCTTCCTTTAGTATTACTTGCATTATACGTTGTACAGCAATAATGGTCTCTGGTTTGATTGTGTGAATATGTCTTGTTTTGTCCTTAGTTTGGAAAGAATTTTGATGGATATAGAATTCTGGGTGGACAGCTGTGTTTTTTCTTTCAGCATTGAAAACGTCCTGCCCCATTTTGTACAGTTCTCCATGGAAACTCTTGAGAAAACAGGAATTACTATTTAAATCATCATTCCCAGGTAGGCAATTTATCTTTATTTCTCTGACACTTTTAATTGTTTTTTATTCTTTGGCTCTTAGCAGTTTAAGTATGATGTACCCACATGAATATCTGTTTTGATTTAACCTGCTTTGGTTTATTGATCTTGGATCAATAATTTGACATACTTCTAAAAACTTGGGAATTCTTAATTTTGATTTCCACATGTTCATATTTAGTATATAGAAATATGGTTATATTTTGTGTTTCATCTTGCTTCCTGCAACTCTGCTGAAGTCACTTATTCTATGAGGATTTTTAGTAGATTGATTGGAATTTTTAACAGACAATATGTTCCATAAAATGGCATGATTTTAGTTCTTCTTTCCGATATGTATGTATATTATTTATTTCTTGACATTTTAATGGCAAGACTTTCTAATATTCTCTTCAGTAAGAGTGGTGGTAGCAGACTCCCTTGCTTTTTTTTTTTTAATTTTATTTATTTATTTGACAGATAGAGCACAAGTAGGCAGAGTGGCAGGCAGATGGAGAGGGAGAAGCAGGCTCTCTGCTGAGCAGGGAGCTGGATGTGGGGCTTGATCCCAAGACCCCAGGATAATGACCTGAGCCGAAGACAGCCACTTAAAGGACTGAGTCACCCAGGTGCCCCCAGACTCCCTTGTCTTGTTTTTCAAATTAGAGTGAAAGTTGGGGCACTTGGATGGCTCAGGTAAGTGTCCGACTCAGTTTCAGTTCAGATCCTGATCTCTCATGGGTCCTGGGATCAAGCTCCATGCTCAGCAGGGAGTCTGCTTAATATTCCCTCCCTCTCCTTCTGCCTCGCCCCCTGCTTGCACGTGCAACGTTCTCTCTCTCTGTCTCTCTCTAAAATAAATAAATCTTTTTTTTTTAAGATTTTATTTATTTATTTGAGAGAGAGAATGAGATAGAGAGAAAGCATGAGAGGGGAGAAAGCAGTCAGAGGGAGAAGCAGACTCCCTGCCGAGCAGGGAGCCCGATGCGGGACCCGATCCCGGGACTCCAGGATCATGACCTGAGCCGAAGGCAGCCGCTTAACCAGCTGAGCCACCCAGGCGCCCTAAAATAAATAAATCTTTAAAAAAAATTAGAGTGAAAGCATTCAGTCTTTAATAATTAAATATAATGTTCGCTGTAGTTGTTTTTTTTAAGATGCTCTTTAGTAAATAGTGGTAGATAGCCCCTATTGATAACTTGCTGAGATGTTTTTTTCTTTAATTATAAAAGGTTGTTCAATTTTTTAAAACACCTTTTCCATGTCAGTTGTTACAGTCATGTATATATATGTTTTTCTTTATCATGGTGATATGGTGGCTTACAGTAATTGATTTTTAAATGATGATGCAGCTTTGCATAGCTGGAATTTATCCCATTTTGTCATGATGCCTAATCAATATCATACATCATTGCATTAAGTTTACTAATTCATTGAGGATTTTTGCATTTACATTCATCTAAGAGATTGGTCTGTAGTTTTCTCTTGTACTGTCTTTGTCTATTTTTGATATCAGGACATTACTGGCCTTAGAAAATGAGTTAGGAAACATTCCTTTTTTTTTTTCTTTCTATTTTCTGAAAGAGGTTTTATAAATTTGGTGTTAATTCTTTGAATAATTGTTAGATTACCCGTGAAACCATCTGGGCCTGGAAACTTCTTTGGCAGGTTTTTTAAATTTTGAATTCAATTCTTTCAATGGACATAGGCTATTCAGATTGTCTGTTTCATCTTGATTGAGTTTAGGTGTTTGTGGTTTTCAAGGCATTGATCCATTTTTTCCAAACTGTCTAATTTATTTGTGTAAAGTTGATTGTAGTATTCCCTTGTTATCCTTTTAATGGTTGTAATGTGTGCAATGATAGCTTGCTTCTCTTTCATTCCTGATATTGGTGATTTTGTCTTTTTTTTTTTTTTTTTGTCTTTGTCAAGTCTTGTTGTATAGGTTTACCAACTTTATTGATTTTTTTAAAGAATTTTTTTCATTGGTTTATGTGTTGTTTTCTATATTTTCAATTTCATTGTTTCCTGCTCTTTTATTATTCCCCTTCTTCTGCTTGCTTTGTGATTATTTTGTTCTTTTTTTCTAGTTTATAGCAGTGTTAACTTACATAATTGACTTAAAGAATTTTTCTTTTTTAAGGTAAGTGCTCCTTATTAATAATTTCTTTCTCAGCACTAGTATAACTGTGTCCCACACATTCTGATCTGTTAATTTTCATTTTCACTCAGTTTTATATATTTTTAAATATTTATCTTCAGGCTTCCTTGTAGACCATGGGGTATCTAGAAGTATGTGTTCAATTTCCAAGTGTTTGGAGATTTTCCTCTTGTTTTGTGTTACTGATTGCTAGTTAGATTCCATTACAGTCAAATGACATTCTCTGTATGATTTCCAGCTCTTTCTTTTGTTGATTTCTAGTTTAATTTGTTTTATAATCTGAGAGCAGACACTGTATGATTTCTATTCTTTTAAATATGTTAATACATGTTTTATGGCTCAGAATGGAGATTAGCTTGGTGGTTCTTTGTGAGCCTGAGAAGTTGTGTATTCTGATGTTGTTGGAAGTAGACTACAGATGTCAGTTATATCTAGTTGATGGTGTTGGGGAGTTCAACTGTGTTCTTACTGATTTTCTGCCTTCTGGATCTGTCTGTTTCTGATAGTGTTCCAGTCTCCAACTCTAATAGTGGATTCATCTATTTCTCTTTGCAGTTATATCAGCATTTTACACACATATTTTGATACTCTGTTATTAGACACATACACATTGAAGAGTCCTATATCTTACTGGATTATTGACTCCTTTATCATTATGTAATACCCCTCTTTATCTCTATTAGTTTTACTTGATCTGAAGTCTGTTGTGTGGGAAATTAATAAAGCTACTCCCACTTTCTTATGATTAGTGTTAGAATAATATAACCATCTCCATCCCTCTACTTTTAATCTGTATGTTTCTGTATATTTAAGTGGTTTTCTCATGGACAACATATGGCAAGGTTTTTTTTTTTTTTATCTTTTCTGACAATCACTGTCTTTTAACAGGTACATTTAGTCTATTGATGTTGAAAGTGATTTTTGGTATAGTTGAATTAATATCTACCATATTTAATATTGTTTTCTATTTGATGTCCTGGTAATTTGTTCTTATTTTTACTTCCTCACTTCTTCTGATATAATTGACATATGTATACAATGTGGATTAATTAACATATGTATCATCTTACATAGTTACCTTTTTTTATTTCTTGGTGAGAACACTTAAGATTTACTCTTCTAGCAAGTTTAAAGTGTACAATATAGTATCAGTAACTATCACCATGCTGTACATCCAAGATCTCCAAAACTTCTTCATCCTGAGTACCTGAAACTTTGTACCCTTCAACCAGTATCTCCCCATTTCCTTACCTCCCACCCCCTGGCAACCACCATTCTCCTCTCCACCTTTATGAGTCTGACTTTTTTATATTCTATATATAAGTGTGGTTTTAATTGAACATTGTGTATGTTCCTTTTTCTCTCTTAGGATATTATTATACTTCCTTTTTACTTTTTTTTAGTTTTGCCTGAATATACATTCACATATAATCCAAGCCCACTTTCAAATGCAGCTATACTGCTTCATGGGTGGTGGTACAGGTACCTTATCATAACAAACTATTCCTAATTCCTTCTCCCCATCCATTTTATCATTGCTGTCATTCATTTCACTTATACATAAGCATATATGACACAAATACATATGTATGTATATACATATATATTATCAAACATGTTCCTGGAATTATTTTGAACAAGCTTTTATCTGTTATATCAATTTAGAAAAGGAAAAATAAAAGTTTGTATTTTACCTTTATTTATTCATTTTTCAACATTCTTCCTTTTTTTTTTTTTATTTTGCAGACAGGAGTTTCTGACCTATATCATTTTCCTTTCCTCTAAACTTCTTTTTGCGTTTCTTGCAAGGCAGGTCTACTGAAAACCTATACCCTCAATTGTTTGCCTGAGGAGATTTTATTTTTCCTTCACTTTTGAAGGATAATTTCACCAGCAGAATTGTAGGTTAGTGGTGTGATATAGAACCTTTACTGCTCTATAGCTCCATTCCCACTCACCTTCACTGTGCTATCATTTTTATACATACTATCTCTGTATCTGTTATATAGCCAATAATACATTGTCAAAATTATTCCTTTATGTAAGTATATGTCTATTGAAAAATCTAGTAGAAAGGGACATATAAATATATTTACAGAGTTTATTTTATATTAAACTTCTTATGTCCCATTTCTTCCTGTGAATTCATGGTACCGCTTGGTGTTATTTCCTTGCTCTAATATAGCTTCATTCACAACCCTTTCCTTTGTGTTTATTGTGAAATATATATTTGTGTATGTTATATGAGCAAAATATAACTTTATAGATAGTTTTGTGTAATTGTCTTTTACATCAGTTATGATAAGAAAGGAACATCAATATGTAATTATACTTGCCTAATTATTTACATAATTGTTTTTACTGAGTATCTATTTTTTCCATATAGGTTTATATTGTATAAGTCTGGTGCCACTCCTTTTATGCTGAAGAACTTCCTTTAGAATTTCTTATTGCAGGATTCATAACAGATTCTTTCAGTTTTAGTTCCTCTGGGAATGTCTTCATTTTGCCTTCATTTTGAAAGATAGCTGTGCTGGATATAGGAACCTTGGTTGTCAGTTCATTTATTTATTTGTTTCAACACTTTGAATATGTTGTCCCCTGGCATTCTGGCAGTGTTTCTCATGAAATGTCAGCTGTTGGTCTCATGGGTGTTAATTTCCACGTGATGATTCACTCTTTTCTTGCTTTCAATATTTTGTCTTTATTTTTTGCTTTCAGCATTTTGACTGTGATGTCTCTGGGTATGGATCTTCTTACATTTACCCTCCTCTTTGGAATTAGATGAGTTTCTTAGATGTATAGATTAGTGATTTTCATCAAATCTGGGAACTTTTTAGCTATGATTTCTGGAAATATATTTTCTGTTCCATTCTCTCTCACTTCTCCATCTGGCATTTTCATTATGCGTGTGCTGGTACTCTTGATAGTGTCCCACTTTCTCTGAAAACTTCACAATTTTGCTTGTGTGTGCTTCAGTTTACATAATTCCTATTGACTTATCTTCAAGTTTGCTGATTCATTCTTCTGTTGTAATGAATCTACTTTTAAGTCCCCCTAGTGAATTCTTCATTTTGTTTACCATAGTTTTCTACTCTAGAAGTTTAGTTTGCTTCTTTTTAAGAAATAAATAAAGTAATTTCTAAGTTGTTTTTTTGGCCAAGGTTCGTTTGCTTAAGGCCTTTTTTGTTTATTTGTTTTGATTGTAGTTCACATACAATTTTATATTAGTTTTAGATGTACAACATAGTGATTCAAAAATTCTGTACATTACTCAATGTTCACCATGATAAGTATAGTCACCATCTGCAGCTATATAATATTATTACAATATTATTGACTATATTCCCTATTCTGTACTTTTCATCTCCATGACTTATATATTTTATAGTTGGAAGTACCTCTTAATCCCCCTGATCTCTTTTGCTTATAATCCCATCCATCTTCCCTTTGGCAACCATCAGTTTGTTCTCTGTATTTAAGAGTCTCTTTGGTTTCTGTTTGTTCACTGGGTTTGGTTTTTGGATTCTGTATGTAAGTGAAATCATATGGTATTTGTCTTTCTCTGTCTGACTTATTTCACTTAGCATAATACCCTTTAGGTCCATCCAAGTTGTCACAGATGGCAAAATATCATTCTTTTTTATGGCTGAATAATATTCTAGTGTGAGTATGCATGTGCACACCACATCTTTATCCATTATTTTGATGTGTGTGTGTTTTCAAAGGAGGCAGGGTGATACAATTGGACAAGTGTGTGTATATGGGATCCCAAAGGTATTGGTAATATTTTCTTTCAGATGGACATACATTTATTCACTTCATTGACAGTCTTTATGTTACGTGAAATGTCAAATGTATAGTTTACTAATATTTCAAAAAATAGGTAGCTTTAGTTTTTTTAAAAGATTTTAGTTATTTATTTGAGAGACAGAGATTGAGAGACCAAGTGGGAGGAGGGGCAGAGGGAGAAGCAGACTCCCTGTGGAACAGGGCGCCTGATGCGGCACTTGATCCTAGGACCTTGGGATCACGACCTGAGCCAAAAGCAGATTAAGCCACCCACGCGCCCCCCAAAATAGGTAGCTTTATTTAACTGGACTTCTGTGTACTCTTTTGCGTTCAGCTTGTTTTGCTAAGTGTAATATCCGTGTAGTTGTTTGTAGGATACCTTCACATTTTGCTTTCTGTGCCTAATATTCTATTGCATATATATTTCATTGTATTGACATTTATCCATTCTACCTGGATATTTGCCTGCCATTTGAGTTGAATTCTGTTTGGGGCTACTTTGGATAAAGCATCTATGCATATTTTAGCATTGTTAAGGGCCCAGATATTTTAGTTACTAAAAATGGTTCTTTATTTTTGGGACTAAAGTGACCAGAAGATATTTTTTTCTCTAAGTGAATGAAAAGTTGTGGAAGATACTTAGGGTTTTATCCACAGAGTGCAGAGAATAGGTGGTGAACAAAGTGAAAAGGGCAGTGAAAGGCCTAGGGAATACTTTTTTTCGTTCCAGATTGAGTGCTAGTTGTTAAATAAAATGCTTACGTTTCCACACGTTAGAGAAGCACCAATGGTGTTTTGGGATTAATTCACCTCATATAATGTAATAACAGAGTAAGAATTGGTGCTCTTGATTATTCACTTTTGAAAGCGTGTTAAGCAATGTACTCTTTCAATGACACCATCTTCTGCATTGGCCTTAGATTTATAAAAGGGTAGTGTTACTGCCACCTGCCATTTGTTTATTGGCGCCAGATTCCACCATTTATAGAAGCAATACAGTGAAAACAGTGGCAATCATAGGAAGCAGGATTATCAAAAGAATACCATATTTTGTTTCATTAGGAAATAAACATGACCTACTCTCAGCATCAGAGGGCACTTATATTCATCAAGAAACAATTATGTGATCAAAGTTCACATAGTTTAGACTTGAAATGTTCACTGTGTTTTAGCTTTGCTTAAATGGATATGCAAATGAAGAGATGGAATAAGAATGCCTAAGAATTGGCAATATTGAGAGTTACACCTAAGAGAAAACAATGGTATTAAAAGGGAAATGGAACCAATAATAACAATAACAGGTACTAATTTTTGAATGCTTACTATGTGTTATATGCTATGTAAAGAACTTGGAATAAATTATTGTATTTGATTTCACAACACTAACATAGAGATTAATAAATATTCTAATGATGCCACTGGGATTTCAGAAGTACACACTTTGGCCATGGAAACTGATGAAACTGAGAGTTATGTCTAGATACTTAAAATTCTCTGTTTCTTCTTACACCTTCACTGTAGACACAACTCACAGATGGATTTTTTTTTTTCTTGTGAACAGCAGTTTTGGTAAAGGTACTGTGGCTAAAATATCCTGGTAATTGTGTAAAATTTTGTTCTCCCTTTTCTTCTTCTTTCATCCTTTACTCCTCCTCTGTCTTGTCTCTTCCTCCTCCTCTTCCTTCATCAACGTCATCATAATCCTTATATATAATGGTGGAGCATGATTTTTCTCTACAAAATTAGGTTTGCCTGCATAATCATTTAAAAAATGGCAATAATTAAAAACTCAAATAAAATTCACTGTCTGCTATGTCAGCTGTAGCTTGATTCTCTTTGCTAGGTGATGAGAGACATAGTCTAAGAGAGGGATTTCTAACTTAAAAGCAATGCAGAATTCTATGTGGAAAAACAGTCAGCATTTCTCTGTAAGTTTGAAGAAAGGAAAGCATGAGAAATGTATGAAGAGAAACAGAAAAGGTTTCCCTTTATAATTATTCTTATTTAAAAATGCAGAGCTATGAAAATTCAAGTGTAATGTGTAAATTGTATATATACACGCAAAATGTGTATATACATACATAACATGTATAATATATACCTAGGTATATTAATTTATTATTCTAGTAAAATGTATTAAATCATGTATATTGAATTGTGTAATAATGTATATATAAAATGTTGTGTGTGTGTATGTAGTTATATGGTAGTAATCTTGGAAGTGTCTGTGAGAAAATGATAATGGCAAAGAAATACCCAAATCACAATCTATAAATACTAAAAAAAACCCATAATGGATAACAATTTTCTCATTTTATGTACTACCTAGATTCTATTATTACAGAAGAAAACTCTTACTCTGGGCAAAATATTATAATTCCTTATTATTTAAAATATTTTACCACTGTTGGGCAAAAATGTCTATTAAGCATTATCCAATTTCCTATATCCTTATTTGCATTTTACCTCAAATTTCATTTACAGAACGTCTGCACTTCCAGGTATGGTTTTATAAGGTGAAATAAAGCATAACTTTGTCTTGTAATTTCACAATTTAGTGGGAGAGATGGAAAAGAAAACAAATGGTGTCTGTAGAATAAGAAATGATACCAAGTAGTGAAAAGAGGGTGCAAATGATGTCTTGGGAGCACAGAGAACAAGTGCAATAGGCAAGAATGCTTGAAGGTTTAAGTTACGTTCTTAATCCGTAACAATGACAACGGGGCAAGTAACTGCCCCTGAGGGAAATGCAGCATGATCCATTAGGTGCCAGGAGAAAACCAATAGAAAATTTTCTTTTAAAATGATGAGATCATTAAACCTGGCAACTGAATAGTTTGAGGTTAAAATTATATAAGATGAAAACTCTCATTGCCACCCAAGTTAACTTTTTGAAAGTTCCATCTCTCCAACATTTAATATAGTAAAATTCTTTGATATTATATTTCTTTCTAGGATAAAATGTTTCTAAAGTGTCTATATTAAAGTATTAAGTTAAGGGGCGCTCTCCCTTTCCCTCCTACCCCCCTGCCCACGTGTGTACACTCTCTCTCTCTCCAAAAAAATTTTTAAAAATTAAAAAACAAACGTGTATTAAGTTCAGTCTGTAGTACTATGTAATACAAATCTAATCTATGTACGTTTTTGGATAAAATCACAATTGAATTCTTTCATTTTTAATTGCTTAAATGTTGATTCTAATATTCACTGTTTTAGGCTAAGCCTAACAGAACCTCTGGAATCCAAGGTGACAAACATTTTGCTAAGGAAAGCTTTATCAGTGGTAGAGTGACTCATTGCAGCCATATTATAAATTATTTTTTTACCCCTAAACAAAAGTCTTTCCAAAAATTAGATTTACATCAGAGATTGAGACAAATTCTTCAGAGGCATCCTTTTAGCCCGTTTCCTCTATCTTCACCCATTTATTCTACACTGACTTTCCCCTTAGCCTCTAAGACCCCAACAAGTGATTACAAGAAGAGGAAAAAAAAATTAACCATTAACTGGGCTCCTTAACAGTCTCCTGGCCTACACTGCCCCCTTACCTTCCTTTAATCATCAAAAATGCAGTATCGCCTCTCAGTTGGTCACTTGAGGATAAGTAAATTACTCTAGAGCTTATTTTGGGGGTATCTCTCAACTCATAAATCTGAGCCTGGGAATTCTTCACTGTATTATTACCTCTTTGGTATTTATAGTTTTTTAAAGTTACTTCATTGACAATGATGGTGTATATAATCCACTTCACCATTACCAGTAGGCATTTTTATCTTGTCTGTTAGACTTCCTTATCCAAACTCTGAATGTGTGCATGTGTGCACACACACATGCTCACACATACATATTTAAAGTTTAGATTTTCCTCATGCTTTCTCTGCCAAGACCCAGTAATTACAAAGCATCATATTAAACAGTCCATGAATTTTGTACTTTTTTTCTCCCTAATTAGGTATGAAATCCTCAAGATTCCACCCTCTAGATGTCTTACACTGCTACTCATTTTTCTCCACCCTTACTATTCCAACCTCAGGTTTTTACCTCATGAACTCTGCTTGTTCAGGCACTTGTTGCCCCTGTCATGCCCTCATAAATGATCTCAGTACTAGAAATTCTTCGAGTGAAACAAGCTTCCTTTCCCTTCCCCTGTTCTGCATATATTATATTTTTCTTATTTCTGGAATATCCTTACTCATTTGTCTCTCTTGTAAGTATACACTCATTCTTCAGTTATCAAATCATACGTGCCTCAGGGGAAAGATAAACAACATATTGGATAGCTTGCCTGTGAGCATTATGAATGTGCCAGCCTTTGAATACAAGATAATGGTTAGCCACAGACTCATGCACCTCTGCTCACCACCTTCAGTTTCTACTGGGCTTTGCAATGCAAGTCACTTACTACAATTACTTTCCAAGTCAGGAATAATAGATTGTTCTTGAGTCATGAATTAGTATCTTAGAGGTTTCTAGTGTTCCTGAAAGAATATCATAGTTTCCTCCTCACAGTACTTGATGACTTGTCCTCCAAGTCCCCATTGTATGCCATTTGCACGTATGGCAGTTTCTTGGACTTAAAATCCATTAGAATTGATTCTACTTAAGGAGTACCCTTGGTTTAGCAACACACACACACACACACACACACACACACACAGCCTTTTATAGTTGTTAATCATCTCATGTTGGATGTAAATATAAACCCTGCAAGATACTCCTGTGTAAGAAAAATGAAGTTGCAGGGCACGTGGGTCGATTAAGTGCCTCACTCTTGATTTCAGCTGAGGTCATGAACCTTGCTTTCAATTTGAAATACCCAGTGGTGTATAGTCAGTGTACTGCTTCTTCAGGGGTTTTCTAGGTGCTTGAAAGAATCTTATGCTCATGAGACTCATAGTCTTCTCCCCAAGGGGCTTACTGACCTCTCCTCTGTGCCATTGCCTTCCGCTTTGCTAGATCACACTTATTTTTCCAGGATAGAATAAATAGGTTACGTTTCTATCTAGATGACTCATCCTGTGTTCACCCCACTCAGGGCTGTTTACACTTATTATGCAACATGCGATGCATAGTGTAATCATACACCCAACAGGATATTCCTTGTGCAAGGAAAGTGAAGGTGCTATTCTGTGTAGGCCTAGCAGTGATTTCCCCAGAACTGCCTCTCCTGAGTTGAATACATTCATTTTCTGCTGAGCTTGACCATAATTGGGAAGATTGGGCAGCAAAATCAAGTCATTGTCGTGTTATTTCTGTTGTTCTTCACAGGCCAAAAAGAATGTTATGGCCATGGAGCTAAATGTCTTCTGTTCAGATGTTTGACATCCGTCTACTTAAAACCCTGGTAGATGTAGCTTAGCTTGATATTTTTTAATCTATTGCATTGAGCTTCTCAAGTATCTCTCTCTAAGTTTACACTGTATGGCGCCTGGTGAATAATGCTGAACTTGGTCACCCTAAATTCATGTTCAGACCTGGGAAGAACAGGCATCTCTCAATTCATTGTGGTACAGATTCAGATGTTCCCCTGAGGTCCAGAGGAATATCAAGACCATTGGACTAAAATCCTTCAGCTCAAAATGTGTCACATCCTCTCCTTTAACTCTTTTCTTTTTTCCCCAACTTGGTGGCAGTAAGTTGCTTTCATTAAAATACATTGGCTTTGTTATCCCCTTCGTCACTTGCCCTTTGGTAAAAGGGTTCAGCATTAGCAGGACAGTGATCACAACCCCCTTGAGATAATGGATTTCACCAGTCCTGAGAAGAGTAAATAGTGTATCATCTCAATATAGGGTTGCTTCACATTTTCCTTACATTCTGAAGAGATGCTAATTTTCCTGAGCCCTCGGGAATGCATTGCTTCACAAGCACTCAATACCTTTTCTATGATGCCTTGCTGTGTGGTCCGCCAGGTTGCTGGCCATGAAGGTGCCTGACTGAGAACCTGTTGACTGAGTACCATAAACCGTACTTCCACTGTTATCACCTCCTGAAGCACATGCTGGACTGTCACCACAATCATCCAGGCCTGAAAAAAAATGACTGGTCTGTCAGGTCACTGAAATACTGCTTCATATGTATTTCACAGGCCTGAAATTACATTATGGCTATGAGGCTGAATCCTTTTTTCTCAAAGTGTGTAAGGACCTTTCCAATAAGTTCCCACCTTAAGCAGCCAAGCTTGAAAGCAATTAAGGTGACAGACTTAGAACCCATTGGATTCTTTTCCTCAAGCATCCCATTGTTGTATTCACATTCTTCAACGCCCACAGCTCAGTCACTTCAACTGGCCCTGAATTCATGTCATGCACCGACACTGAAAAGAATGGGTAATCATTTCGATGTAGAGTTTATAAGGAGTTCCGCAAATCCCAAAGGATAATTGTGTTCATGAATCTGAATCCCTTCTGCTGAGAGTGACTGCTGTCTGTTCTGTGACACCAGGCTTAATACCACATGGCTTGGTGAGAAAAGGAAAGGTCTTTTTTTTTTTTTTTTTAAGATTTTATTTATTTAATTGACAGAGAGAGACAGAGAGAGAGGGAACGCAAGCAGGGGGAGTGGGAGAGGGAGAAGCAGGCTTCCCGCCGAGCAGGGAGCCCGATGCGGGGCTCGATCCCAGGACCCTGGGACCATGACCGGAGCTGAAGGCAGTTGCTTAACCAACTGAGCCACCCAGGCGCCCCGAGAAAAGGAAAGGTCTTGTCATAGAATGCACTGGATTGATCTCCCAGTGCATGCCTCCTCTTGTGTTTACACCCTTCAGTGCCTACTGAACAATAGCTACAACCTTCCCTCAGGTCATGTACTTCACCAGCCCTGGGAAGACTGACTGGTCTCACGAGTTAAAATATTGCTGCTTCATGGTTTCCTTGGAGTCCTTAGGGAATGTCACATCCCCGAGATTGATTATAGTCTTCTCATAGTGTTTGATGACCTCTTGTGTAAGTAAGTCCCCATTGCATGCCACTGGGCTGGATGGCAGTGGAGGTAACTGGCTTAGAATTGCCTGGATTACAACTCTCAGAATGAATTATCCTATATTCACTCCTGTCAAGGCCAATTGTAGCTATTTTTAAGTAGATGCTGCCAGCTTTGAACATCCACTCCATGGGGCGAAAAAAGGGCTTAATGACTATAAAGGTGCTAGTCTTAGAACACAGTGGATTGGTTTTCCTCGGGATCGGTTGCCCTTTGTTCACCACCTTCAGCTTCTAGTGCACTTGGCCCCAAATGACCCTAAATGCACATACTTGCCCAGGCTTTGCAGAAAGGGTGATATACCAGATCAATGTTTTGTTTCATGTATGCTTCAGAAATTCTAATGAATTTCGGTGTAATGATGCTTAATCCCTTCTGCTAAAACACTTGACTGCTATAAGGCTTTGCTGTTTGTCATTCTGCTGGATGGCAATGAGAGTAGGCTGAATGTTTGCCATGGTTGGTTAAGTTGATGGAGGGCTGGAGTGGCGGAATGAGGTTCTGGAACCTGGTTTACCATTTTTAAAGTACCTTTAAAATTATTGTTTCTTTATATTTTGTACAAAGTCTTTGGAGTGTAAACAAGGCAGTAGTGGAAGAATGAGAAAACTGAGGGATAAGTATTTAAGCAGAATAGGTCTGTGATTACTGATGGGTTGTTTTTGTTGAGTCAGCCCTTTTTTAAAAGAAAAATTTTAATTTATGTCTTTAGTGTTAATTCAATTACTTCATTTTTGGTGTTTACTTTATTATAATCCATGGAAGAGAATTGGTTCAGTATATGAAATGTTTCCTCTTGCTTTTCATCATTTTTCTCTCCACCTAAGCAGCCCCTCTTCGGAATACATCTCTGACCATCTGCCTAAGGTATCGCCCTAAGTCATTCTCTGAATCTCTGTTAGTCTTCCTGTTTTATCTTTACATTATTTATCAACATCTAATTTTTATAAATATTTGTTGATGTAAATTTTAGTCAACATGCAGGTTCAATGAGAGCAAGGACCCTGTTTTCATATTCCCTTCTTTTATCACATTATCTGTAAAAGTGCATGATATACATACATACATACATACATACATATACATTTAACTACACATTTCTGCTGAATGAATGCATGCATGAACTAATGAATTGTTATGTCCACATAGATTTCTGAGGAATATAGAGTTGAGCCACAAAAAATACACAGTAGAGTATAAAGGAATCATGAATAAAATAACTAATTAACTCACACACCTACCTACTATAATCTTACAGAGAGATACTGTTAGCAGTTATTTAGCATATTAAATAAATTAGCTAAAGATGATTCTGTATTTTGGCCCCTAGGTTTTTTTACTATTTACTGAAACTTATTAGCTCAAGAACCCACCAACACTGAACTCAAAATTTTGCACCATCCAGTCGTTTTAAACATGAACCAAATAAACAGATTTTTAGCCAATTAGAGCTTGCTTTCTTTGCATACCCTGTGAAACTATGCCATAGATAAGGTAAACTCCAGGGCTGTGAGGACCATGATACTGCCCTTTGAGATTTCTGACCCACTGTCTCTCTGCCTTGTTGACTGAGTGGCATTACCTAGACACATAAGCTCCCTCTCCAAACCCCCTCTCCCCCAGGAGTTTTCTTGCTTTCTTCACCTGCTGGAGGATGTCCCCTGCACAGAGCTTCTGCACAGTCTCATGCTATGAGGGATTTCCCCCACATGCAAACCTGTCAAGGCATATTCCAAGTAAAGCTTGTGTTGGCTGCCGTATTGTAGTCTTATCTTTTTCCTTGATCAGCCCTGCAATCCCTAGAACCCTGTACGTAGAGACAAGAAGAAAGGCAGGTAGCAACAATGGAATCTTTGATTTATAAGAGTCCTTCTGGAACATATCACATTTCGTATATGCCAAGGAGTTTTGGGCTTGGGGTGAGGATATTTTTGCAAAAAGCACTATGCTACAACAGTAATTACTTTTGCAGAAGTTTGTGCACAGTGAACTACTGGCCCAGCGCTTAAAAAAATCAATTTAGTTTATCAGGGATAGTTTAGTGAGGTACTAGTTTAGAAAACTCAAAATCTAAGATATCTTCACTTTCTCCTTTTCACATTCAGTGAGTGAACAGTTCCTTTTATTTTATTTTATTTTTTTTAAAAGATTTTATTTATTTATTTGAGAGAGAGAGAGAATGAGAGAGAGCACGAGAGGGAAGAGGGTCAGAGGGAGAAGCAGACTCCCCGCTGAGCAGGGAGCCCGATGCGGGACTCAATCCCGGGACCCCAGGATCATGACCTGAGCCGAAGGCAGTCGCTTAACCAACTGAGCCACCCAGGCGCCCACAGTTCCTTTTATTTGTATCCCTAATTATTTCCTTTACATAATTGCTTCTCACCAATTCCACCACTGTTAGCTGATTCTTGCTGTTCATCTGCTTTCATCTAGAATGTTTTAATGGTTTTCTGTCTTGTCACTATGCCTCCAAACTCAAATCCTTAGGGTTCATCATCCATAATCACACTATCCTGATCTTTCAAAAAAGGAGATTTGTTCATGGTACTTCTATCTTAAAACTCATTTTTGGCTACCATTACCTTGAGAAGTCCCAGTCAACCCCAGAATGGCATTTATGTGAAGACTTTCTTAACCTTTAGAGTTAAGTGCCTAACTGCCCTTTTTGTATTTGTTACCATTTATGGAGCCCATAACCATATTAAGACCTGTTAGACTCAGCATATAAACAGATAATAGAATGTCTCATCTGAGTTTTCCTTGCACCTTGTACTGCTTTTGGCAAATGGCAGATACTGATACATGGTGATGAGTTGGTTGAATCAGTGAATGAGTAGAGAATTGAATGAATGTCTGAAGAGTGTAAGTTTTCATTTAATTAAAATGTATTTTAAATACCTGCATCTGAATAGATATTCGCTTGTGATTCTGGGCTCATGATTTTAATTGTATTCAGTTGACAATATACATATATGTTTATATATATAATAAAGGGAGATTGGATTGGGAAAATATTTTTTCCCAATCATATATCTTAGAAAGCTTTTGTTTTATTTTATTACATCTGTTTTATTGGTTTGTTCCTCAGTTTGATATATTGGAGTGAATAAAAGCATACAGAATATGGAAATAGATAAAATATCACTTATCTTTCTATCTTTATGAACTGCTTGGTTTCTAAATAAAGAAGAGTTTATTCAACTAATGAAAAATGACAACAATTTCCTATCACATAAGAGTGGCAAGAAATAAATGATCTTTTTTTTCTATATGCATATAAATTTAAATAGAAGAGATCTCCAAAGAGAAATTCTTTGTCCAGAAATAGTTTAAATGAAAAGAATATCCCCCTGCCACCTTCTCTTTCTCTCTGAGTTGTTGTAGTACACCGCATTTATAAAACTGGCATTTCTCTCCTGAATTTATGTCAGAACAAACCAAATAGTATTTTATCTTTAGAAACTAATTGGTTTTTGTGTTTAAAACCAAATGGATTCTCGTCTTCATTCTTTGAAGAAAAACTATTTTACATGTTGATCTTTACACAAGCAATGTATAAATACTTACTAATTTTCTATTTGGTAAGTTGGTAGAAAGAATCATTCAGTAGTACATTATAACTCTGTAAAGGAATTTGCTGAAATTAAGTCAGTGGCAGATATAGGGTTAAAATATAAAACATCAATTCTTCATGAAGTTACATAAGTAATACCTTTTGAAGATTTAGAAAGTTAATTTCATTTGAACTTCCCAGAAATTAATGTTCAGCAAGAGTTTTAGCATGGGTGACTTTGTTTCAGGGATTTTACTTACCTTTTATGTAAATTATTTATTTCTCCATTTTGGTAGTCACTTTATTCAGACTAATTTTTTTCCTTTTTATAAAAAATAGTTTTGAAAGTTTTCTGGGAAGTGGGATCTACAATTATATCCTACCATTAAAGCATGTTATTTATCATTTATTAAATGTGTGAACTTGCCTCGTTCCAAATATGAAAAGTTCAAGTAGCATGTTCCTTAAAATGTCTTTGAAGCCAGTTCAATATGATAGACAATAAATTTTGAAAAGACAAAACGCTATCACTCTAAACTCTAAAATCAAGTAGTTTTTAAAATAGTACGTACAGGAGTGCCTGGTGGCTCAGTCCATTAAGCGTCTGCCTTCGGCTCAGGTCATGATCCCAGGGTCCTGGGATTAGGCCCCACATCGGGCTCCTTGCTCAGCGGGAAGCCTGTTGCTCCCCCTGCTTGTGCTTGCTCTCTCCCCTTCTCTCTTTCTCTTCTCCCTCTCTCTGTGTGTGAAATGGATAAATAAAATCTTAAAAAATAAAATAAAATAGTATGTACAAATAGAGCAATAAACTGTATTCCCTTGAATAAATGTCAATTTAAATAATTATTCTGTCAGGAGATGTGGTGGATGAGGGCTTGTAAAACTGGATTGACCCCTTCAGAAGAGTAGAAAACTCAGATTATTTTAAGGAATGTAAGCTTCATGTGAAATATCATTTTATAAATTATGTTGAAATTTTTAATCTCTCATTTAGTCATGTAAAAACTCTTACCATGAATCAGAAAAGTTTTTAAAGATAGCACAGTAATCCCATTTCCTTTTCCCTGTTGTTTGAATTCAACATATATAACCCTAACTCTATTATTAATTAAAATCATACATTTACATCAGGCAATAGGCAATATATGATACTGGAAAGCAATTTTCATTTGCTATTCATGTCTAAGGACAATATAACCCCTTAAGTTACATTATTTGCAATAATAACATGTTATATTTCATTAGAAAAAAATTCAATAATTTATATATATGACCGGTCACTTGCATTTGACTGTTAAAGTAGGATGAAAATCTAGGTCTACATTAGATTTTTAAAATCTGTTTTATATTTTTTACAAAGTCACCTTTTTTCTCAAGCATCTTTCCCTTGGAAGAATATATAGTGGAAAGAATTTCAGAGAAAAACCTTATAAAGATAGCTGATAATAGATGCTGAAAGTTCTGTTATCTTAAAATTGAGGGAGTCATAGAGAAACAAAGATTTTTGGAACCAAACTGTCCTTCACTTAAATGTAGAAAAGCTTCAGAAATGGTTTGTAATGAAGATACATGTCTGTGAGAAATAATATACTTGGACTAAAAGAACTGGTATGTTGTTAGTTCACTTTTGTTATATTTATATAAGTTCACTGAAAGATAGAGGTTAGTAGGACATAAATTTTAACGAGTTTTCCTTTTCTCAA
This sequence comes from Callorhinus ursinus, assembly GCF_003265705.2. Taxonomy (NCBI): domain Eukaryota; kingdom Metazoa; phylum Chordata; class Mammalia; order Carnivora; family Otariidae; genus Callorhinus; species Callorhinus ursinus. Next base: position 21,303,087 of record NW_027397078.1, read on the forward strand.
ACATTTCACGTTATCATAAAAATTAGCATTTCACAGTCTTCCCACATTACACTTCATAGTTTAGAGTTTATCATTAAGTCTTAGAGATATCAAACTGAATGACAAATTCCATTTTACTGCTCGGAGGAGTCATGAGTCTCTCTCTTTTTTAAAACTTTATTGAGATATAATTGACATATGGCATTGTGCAAGTTTATTGTGTACCATGTGCTAAGTCTTATTAAAAAGAGGACTATTTTTTCGTTTTTCAACACCTTGAGACCAGTATCAAGGGGAGACTGACAATGAAATATGATGGCAGAGCAGACAAGAGCTCACTATTACCACTTCCATGTCCCTTCCTAACACAACCCTTGGCAAGTGTGGTAAAGAGGGAGAATGGAGGTCCCTACTGCCTTGAGATCAATAAAACCATAAACTCTATGCTCCATGAAGTTAGCCAACACATGTGTCTTGCTAAATGATCTCTTCATCACTGTCCCCATTGCCAGGCACACAGAAGATTCTATCAGTCAGCCAGTTGGGTATGTTTATAAACAATTGCTCTGAGATCTGAAATAAACTACATATCATACATAGTGATGGATAATAGTTATTAAAAGACCATGCCTACAAAGAGCATGGTGAAGTACCTGGTACATTAAATCACTCAAGTGAAGTAAAAGGAATATAATAAAAATTAACTGTATTAAAATGCAAATATACAATGAACATATATTGGCAGTTTCTTAATATAAATTGTAATTTTAGATTCATAGCAGTGACCTGATTACTTCATTAGGCTCATCATCACAAGGATATTTGAAAGCCTGTTAACATAAGATTTAATTTGCTGTCAATCAGATATGTTTTCATTTTAATACTACTGAAGATAGAAATTTGATTTTTTTTAAAAAAACATCAGAAAGAGAAAGAAAACGTTTGTTGGAAGTTTTTTAAATGCTCTACAGAATTGTGGTTTATTTTAAAACTCACTTAAATTAAAATATATTTTGTTTTCTTGGGGCTTTTTTCAGTAGTTCAGTATTTTTTGCAGAGCAACATAGGTAAAAATGAAAAAAAATTGGTAATACAGTACACACATTATAAGCAACTAGTGATTTTGATATTTCTGACAATTCTTTAGAGTACTTAAATCTAGTTTTTATTTAGAGTAGTGTACTGTTTTTTTTTTATTTTTTTAAAAATTTGCTTATTTGTCAGAGAGGGAGAGCACAAGCAGTGGGAACAAGGGACAGAGGGAGAAGCAGCCTCCCTGCTGAGCAAGAAGCCCAATGTGGGGCTGGATCCGAAGCAGACACTTAACTGACCTAGCCACCCAGGTGTCCCAAGAGAGTAGAGTACTTTTCTTTACAGTAGAGTACTTAATTTCTTTAGAGTAGAGTACTTAAATCTAGTTCTTGTTAAGCACTTTGTGGGATTGACAAATTGCAGAAGCTCTTTTACCTCTAAGTCAAACCCTGCTTGCAGCCAGTAGATACAGTTGGACTGTATATCACCAGTTTAGCTTTGATAATTGCCTTTTTTATTAGTGTATTTCATCTTTGTCATATTTGTATTTAATTTTGAGGTATTTTACAAGGATCATTTATAAATATAATATAATATGTGTATATGTATTCTCTTAAATGTATACAAATAAGCCTTATTAACTTGATAAATACTAGCTGTGTCCATAGACGGGGAAGTAGTTTACAGGAAAAAGTTGAATGACTGCTTCAAACACCCAATGAGGGTTTTCATTGTTACTTTCAGTCTTCTTTCACACTTCTATTCCCCTTTCACAGTGCTTCCATGAAACTAAGGGAGACAAGGGAAGCTGGACCAAGAATATCCCTTCCATACTTACTGTGATGTTGTGTTTTAAATACTAAATGAAAGTATGATATTTGTAGGATCGTAGCTCACAATCTATTGAACACGACCAGTACTCAAATATGATTTCAGAGCAGAGGTTGGCAAATTTTCTCTGTAAAAATAAATATTTTATACTTTGAGGACCATCTGGTTCTGTCTCAGCTACTCACTCTACTGTAGTATCATGAAAATGGCTATAGATCATACATAAATGGACAAGCATAGCTCTGCTCCAAAAAAAACCCTTTTTCTTTGCAAAATCAGGCAGTGGGCCACATTTGGCCTTTGGACTGTCAATCCACTTGTTTAGAGGATAGGTTCTCTTGCCCATATTTCCCAAGGCACATTCCAGTTGGCATAAAATCAGAACAAAATTTTATATAATAATTTCCAAGCTATTCAGTGATGCATGAAAATTCAATGTTTATAACTAAAAATTGATATTCAGATAGAAACTGGTTTACCTGTTTATTAAGTAATACATTAATTGAATAGAGGACATAATGGACTAAAGAACAGTGGAGATTCAAGTAGAAAAAACAAAATATATATATATATATATATATATACAGATATATATATATATCTGTATATATCTATATATCTCTGAAAGTATAGATAATTTGAATGTTATGGATACATTTTATATGATGGTTATGTAATCTGTGATGCTGAATTCATGCCAATGTATCCTGTTAAGTTGATAAATATCAACTAGAACATAGGACTCAACTTTGAATGCACATCTGAATTCCCTTGGGAGTTTCAAGAATCACAGATGAAGCATTTCCTTTATGATCATGGCAGAATGACTGATAATAACAACGTGCCACACTACTCCCCTCCCACTGCTGGGACAGCCTGAGAAATGGACAGAATATGTGAAACACATCTTCTCACATGTGACCATCTGGCAGTGCTGGATCCCTGACACAAGGAAAAGAACCAGGTGATCCTTACAGTAGCCCCAGATTTGAGCCTGGAGGCATTTACTAGACTCTGGCAGAGGGAAGGTGATCCGAAACTGAACACAGTGGACTTGAAAAGAGACTACAGTTTGGAAGGCTGAAGTGGCTGCAATTTGTGGGACAGTACCATAACAGAGAGTTTTGCACTGAATGAGTCTCATGTATCTGAATTAGCGTCCTCTTGAATGTTTGGCTAAATAAGTGTCACATGCATAAAGTGAGACTTGACAAGGTCAGCCAGAGAATAACTATCAGAGAGCTATAAACTGAACAGTTCTCGAAGTTCACATGGGGCTGGAACATAACCAAAGTAGAGCCTTATTGATAACCATGAGAATTCAGTAGAGGCCTCAGAAAAGCCACATTATAGGAAGAAGGTTATACTACCCCTAGAATAAAAACTAATAACCTAGACCCATCCTAACAAAGCTTAGGAAAAAGTCTCAAGAAGAAAATGCTGATATGCAAGTACATAAATATCCAAAGTGAAAGTCAGTGTTCTTTCAAGGAAACCAATGATGTCTGGACAACAACATTCATAATGCCTGGCATCCAATCAACAATTAGTAAACTTCATGCAGCAGGGAACAGTGACTCATAACCAGAAAAGATCAGTTAAAATGACCTAGAATTGACAGGATAAAATTGACAAAGAATTAAATAGTTATTATAAACATGATTAAGGAAATAAAGGTAACATGAATGTCATGAAGAGAAAAATTGAAACTGTAAAAAACAAAGCAAACCAACAAATAAAGAAACGGCAAGTTGGAAGTTGTACAAGTTGGACTTGGAAATTATGCCATGGCTGCATTCATTCTCTTAGCTCACTTGTCCTTCACTCGTCAGTAGTAAGGAAATAGTTAATAGCTAATGCTCTGCTGCTATTTTTGCCTCGTTTGGCATATATAAATGAAATATTATTTATAGTGTATATTTATATTCACTTTTACTGGAGATTGTTCTACTCTATAAAACTCGTATCTAGTAAAATTAACTGCTGAGATTATTTAAAAGAATTGAACTAATTTGACTATTAAGTATATTTCTTAAATCAACTGCGATATGTATTTGTTAAAATTCCAATGGAACTAAATCACCATGTATCATTTAAAGTTAATTTTTTAAAGTGTGTAGCTGCACTACATACTTGAAAGTTAAATCTGAGTCTGATTAGAGGATGTTTTTCCTTAATTCACTTCCATTTTCCCTTTCAAAAAGATTTGCGTACCTGTTCTAAATTTGACAAGGATAATTTACTATATTTTCGCAAGCAATTTCTGGATGTTCTAAAGATATATCAGTAACCATCATATGCACCCGTAATTAATGCCAGAGTTGAGTCAGCATACAGAAAGTGTGGCCTTTGGATGGCAACTCTTGGCTGAATTCCTAATGTTCTGTTTCAATTTCTGATGAGGTGATGAAGTGGAAAGCTTATACGATGTAATTTTGCCATATGTTTGTTTTGGGATTTTTGAAATGGGATCAACGGCTTAAAATCAGCAGATGAAACATTTCAGCTCTTCAGAGACTACAATGAGGAAGGTCAAAGCCAATGTTTTTTGAAATTCTACCTGAGGTTCTCAGTCCATTCCAAATAAACCCAACTAGAGTGATATAGTAATACTTATTAGGACTATAGTAATATGGCATAAAATATGTGAAGTCTAGTATAATTCATACATAATCCGTATGTTTAGTATTAGAAACGGATACACTATTAGTTCTCCACCCATTAACATAATACCAGTACTTCAAAACATAAATGTTTCAGTCTAAATCAGCCCAAAGCATGATGAGACTCAATTTATGAATAATATTTTTCAGTAATTACCTTTTAATAATCTCTGCTGTAATCCTAATACTTGCCAAGTAAATTAATTTTGGATGATAGTCTGCGGTTAGGACTTGCTTACAGTTTAGTCTTTATAATGTTTGCAAAATGAGCATTTATCCTAAAGAACACCAGTTTCTAAATGTTTGAAACTGGTTTGGTTTCAGACATTCTTTTAATAAAGGCACTAACATCTGTACACGTTTTTTAGAAAAAAAAATTATAGGAATATTCCTCTGACCAGCCTGATTTTATAAGGCTTAAAAAGCTTTTTAAAGACATTCTACTTACCCAGCCAGGATAAAGAAAATGTCAGACTATTCCAAAGGAATTGCTTAAAACAAAGAAATTAGGACCACTCTGAAGTCACCTGAAAATTTCTTGCCTTTTATGTTTCTGATAAGAGTGATCTTATTTCCCCTATGTTACCTGTCTATACCTTTCAGTTTTTCCATTGGAATAATTTTGTTCTTCTAGAATAATAAGAAGCTGCTATGTTCTGTCCCCCATCCCCACTCTATCAAGAATGTAAATGAATTAATATTTAGGCTAGCTCAACTAGAAAATAGTTCTACTTTGTGTATGAAGTATATATCTTACACAGAAAAAAATGGATATATTATTCATTGTGTTATATTAGCTGTCTTTCTGAGAAAATATATATTTACCGTACAGAAATTTCTAAGATTGTAATGGAACCTGTCTATTCAGACTTCTGTCCCCTTTAATTTTTTTAATGATTTTCAGGGCAGAGTATGGATCTTGTTAACATTTGCAAAGTATTTTGCACAGTTTGATCTGGCTTATCTGTTCTCAACATCTGAGTATGAAAATTTCCAAGCATACAGAAAATTTGAAATACTTGCCTAGTGACTATCCAGAAGACACCTACCATTTAAATTCTACAATTGCTAGCGTCTTGGTATATTTGCTTTATCTCATACCACATATCTATGCATCCCCATATCCATCCATCTGTTAATCCATCTTACTCTTTGATACATTTTACTCCTAAACACATCAGCATGCATATCTTTAGAGTTCAGTATTTGTTTTTAGACCTTATATTCCTAGAGGCAAAATTCATACACAATGAAATCAGATCTTAAGTGTATTATGCCATGAGTTTTGACCAAAGCGTACACTCTGTAACCTTCTCAAGATATGAAACATGCAAATCCCTATCAAGATGAGAAATATTTCTATCACCCCAGAGAATTCCTGCATCTCTTCCAAGTCAACTCCTTAGAAATAACCCCTGTTCTGATTTTCCCCACAGTTTAGTTTAGTTTTGGGCTAAGTCTGTTTTCTTTGCTTCTAGTTTCTCCACACTCAAGTAGTTCATTTTTCTTTTTTAAAATTATTTTTTATTGAATTATAGCTAATATATAATGTTACATTAGTTTCAGGTGTTCACCATAGTGATTTGACAAGTCTATGTATGCATCATGTTGTGCTCACCACAAGTGTAGCTACCATCTGTCACCATACAGTGCTATTGTAATATCATTGACTACATTCCATTGCTGTACCTTTCATCCCCGTGACTTGCTCATTCCATTACTGGAAACCTGTATCTTCCACTTCCCTTCACTTATTTTGCCCACCCCCATATTCCACTCCCCTCTGGCAACCACCAGTTTGTTCTCTGTATTCGTGGGTCTGTTTCTGCTTCAGCTTGTTTGATTTTTAGATTCTGCATGTAAGTAAAATCATATGGCATTTATCTTTCTCTCTCTGATTTATTTCAGTTAGCATAATACCCTCTAGGTCCATCCATGTTGTCACAAAAGGCAAGATCTCACTCTTTTTTATTAGTGAGTAATACTCGATCATATATATACACCACATCTTTTTTATCCATTCATCTATCAATGGGCACCTAAGTTGCTTCCATATCTTGGCTATTGTAAATAATGCTGCAGTAAACAGGGGTGCATATATCTTTTTGAATTAGTGTTTTCACTTTCTTTGGGTAAATAGTAGTGGAATTACTACTGTATTGTATAGTATTTTTATTTTTAATTTTTGAGGAACTTCCATACTGTTTTCCATAGTGGTTGCACCAATTTGCATTCCCACCAAAGGTGCACTAGATTTCCTTTTTTTTCTCAATCCTCACTAACACTTGTTATTTCTTGTCTTTTTGATACTAGCCATTCTGACAGGTGTAAGGTGATATCTCATTGTGGTCTTGATTTGCATTTCCCTCATGATGAGTGATACTGAGCATCTTTTATCTGTCTGTTGGCCATCCCAGAAGTCCATTTTTTACACTGTGCTAGAAAATGATACCACTTCTATGGTGAAAATCAAATACATAAACAAAATAATATAAATTAAAAATAATTGACCCCGCTTCCCTTAAACAGCATTAAACATCATGAGATTCCACATCTATTAAAGTTTGGTCCCAAATTTCTTTTCTGGTATTACCTATGGCATTCCCCAAAATTGCCACCAATTCTGTAATCATGGTGGACAACCTTTTATTCCCTGAATAAGCCATTAATATATTAATATTATACTATTATTGTGGGTCACACAGTATCATTTAATAGATTTGATAGTCATGGTTTTAGCTATCTGAGCATCCATGACATGTAGTAAATTTAAATACAGCTGAATGACAGATTTGAATCACAAGTTTTACAAAACTAATGTGTGGAAGCAAGTCCTACAGTAAGTGAATGAGTGCAGGCATCCCCATGCATCTGCCTTTCAATGTAATGACATTTGTTTTACTTCCAATATACAGTTACTCTTGCCAAAATTTTGAAGGGATCACTTAATTTAACTCTGTTTTAAAGAAGAAATTGTAAGCTATAGGGAAACACAACTTACAGGATTCACAGCCTTAGGATTTATTCCTAAGATATATAAATGCTTACCCTAGTTACTTCTCTGTGCAAGAAATAGGAAAATAAACTTTTATTCTTATTCTAAATATATTAGTTTCTATCATAGCCTTTTATGCCTTTTCTTAATTACCTATTTACATGCAAATTCTTCCTTACAAATTAAAGAAAATTAGAAAGCATCCCACATACTTGAAATGCTGTAGATTGCTTTTTAGAATATATAATTGAGCTATTTTTTCTAAGATATAAAAGAATTTTTAGAGACCATGATGAATTGGTTATATATAGAAACTAATATCAATCTAATATCTTAAAAAATTATCATATATGCATAATTATTTATTTTCCTTTCACCTATTTTGAAAAATTTTTTCTATTACACTACCTTATGTGCTATATTCACACAAAGTCAAGAATAAAATGGGGAAGGACACATTTTTTTCCTCATATTATCAATTTCAGTTAATTTTGTTTAAGAAATCAGGAAAAGATTAGAAATAGGTCTTTAAATATCATTCTTATGTCTCAGAAATTTTCTTCTATTGTACTGACAATAAAACTGCCCAATTTTGAGAGATACACATAGGAGTAGATAAATATGTACAACACATAAGTAAGACTCGCAACAAAAATAAACTGACTTGTAAAAGCATGTAAGTATTCATAGATAAACTCCCCAAAGCTAGCTAAACTGTTGAGGAAATATTTTTTTAAAAAAACTATCAAGAGTCCATGAGATGAACATACCATATTATCCAAAGACAGTATTCACATTAAATCAGGAAGGTTAAGTTAGAATCTCAGAAGCTCAACACAAGAGTTTATTTCTAACTTATACTTGAGTCAAATGCAGGTTAGCAGAGGATCTGCACATCATAGTCATTCAGGGACACAGGCTGATGGAAGCTCCAAACAGAAATATTTCTGTGCTCTCTCAAAGTGAGGGATTGTGGGAAATCATGCACAGGCTTGTAAAGATTGCATTTAGAGTAAGGATGCTTTTCTTACCCTGAATTTTAATTGGCTAAAACAAGTCACATTCCACATATACCTTTCAAAGGTATAAGGACGTCCCAACTTACCATGTGTCTGAAAAGAGAAGAGGAGCAGCATGCACATAGCCTAATGAAACATGAAGAGTAGTCAGTAATATTGTGATAGGGATATAGTGGAACAGACGGTAGCTACACTTATGGCGAATATAGCATAACATATAAATTCATCCGATCACTAGATTGCACACCTGAAACTAATGTGACATTGTGGGTCAACTGTACTCAAAAAAATAAATTGAAAACTTTACTTAAAAAATAATCAAATTAATCTAACAACGAGGTGCTGTTTTTTGTATGTACAGGTTACCCTTGAACAGCATGGGTTTGAACTGTGTGGGTCCACTTCTATGCAGATTTTTTCAATAAATACAATATAGTACTATGAATATATTTTCTCATGATTTTCTTAACTTTTTTTCTCCTTAGCTTACTTTGTTATGAGAATACAGTATTTAAGACATATAACATACAAAATATGTGTTAATTAGTTCTTTATGTTATTGGTAAGGTTTCTAGTCAAGAGTAGGCTATTAGTAGTTAAGTTTTTAGGAAGTCAAAAGTTATATGAGCACTGGGTGTTGCATGCAACTAATGAATCACTAAACACTACATCAAAAACTAATGATGTACTGTATGGTGGCTAACTTAACATAATAAAAAAATAAATAAAAAGAATTAAATGGGAATTCTAGAAATTAAAAATACAGCAACAACAACAAAAAGTTATATATGTGGATTTTCAACTATGTGGGGGATTGCCATCCCTAATCCAGGCATTCATTGTTCAGGGGTCAGCGGTAGTTATCAAGCAGCAAATGTCTAATGCTTGAGCATACTTAACAGAGAGTATAAATTGTAATTACATGTCTATATTATATTTAGATTATATTTATTTAAAGTGCATAGTCTAAATATAATATAGGCATGTAAATACAATTTATACTCTCTAAGTATGCTCAAGCTATTAATATTAATAGCTATTAATACTGTTGGACTTGGCTCTTCTAATTCTCACAATCTTTCCTAAAGAAATGATCCAAAGTACAGATTTTCATAAAATAATTTTAGCATCATTTATAATTGAACACTTATATATATCCAATTCAACAATTCAAATATAAAAAAAAGGCTTGGGCGCCTGGGTGGCTCAGATGGTTAAGCGTCTGCCTTCAGCTCAGGTCATGATCCCAGGGTCCTGGGATCGAGTCCCGTATTGGGCTCCCTGCTCCTTGGGAGCCTGCTTCTCCCTCTGCTTCTCTCTCTCTCTCTCTCTCTCTCTCTCTCCCCGTCTCTCATGAATAAATAAATAAATAAAATCTTTTTTTAAAAAAGAGGCTTAATGATTACTTTATTATTCTTGGTAATTGATGATCTATTGGTTTTTTTGAAAGCCTGGGATTTTTTTTTTTCTTTTTCTTGCTTTTGCATTTGTAGTTACGACTTTTCATCACCACTGAAAACAGCAATGCACTTAAGTTTTGGAGTGAGGTTTTTTTTGTTTGTTTTTTTAACTCCCTTCATTATATCAAGTAACCCATCATTCACAGTTATCTTAGCTTTCCATATACTTACTAGCTGAGGGACGATTGCGAATCTAATGGCCCATCCCATTAACTGAGCAATAATGCTGAATTTGCGGTATCATTGTACCTCAAATACCATGGGCTTTTCTTTCCTTTTTGTGCCTTCTTCCATCGCCATAAAATACAAGATGAGTCCATCAAATTCACCATGGTGCCTTGTTATATTTAGCCTTTTCAGATACATATATATTTTTTATACATATGTATAAGTTCTGGGAAAATGGAAATGCATACTAGTGATGTCCAGTGAGGATTTGAAGGTTTCAGGAAAATAAAATGGCCCAGTTGGGTCTGAAACTAGAACTTGGGCTTGAAGGGTATTCTAGGAAAATAAGAGCAGGAACCAGCATGTCTTATGCCAAAGCAACACAAACAATTCAGTATAAGGGAGGACCGGAACAGACAAGGACTAGATCATGACATGTCTTATGTTATGCTAAGAATTTTGGATATTATCCTATAAATAAGATTACAATAAGAAGAACATGTTTTGGATATATTCTGTGTATCTGGTTGAATATAGCCCTTAGACAGTTGGAAATTTCAGTTGAAGCTATGAAGATAGCTTTTTGCTGGTGAAATAGACTTGAATATGATCAGCATATAGATGGTGGTGAATAGTGGAAACTGGAAAATTTATCCTGGGAAAATTACTTGCAGGGTATAAAGCAGGGGGCAAGTAATGAAACCAAAGATTCTTGAATATATTATTATTTCCAATTTTTACTAGTTATAAGGAAGAGCTTACTTTTCACTGTGGCATCTGTTGACAGCAATTCTGAAAATGACCAGCAAGGAGAAGTACAGTATGCTGTAAAAGCCATAATGGTGGGGATAAGGAGAGCAGAGGGTGAGCTATTCAAGCTTGTCAAATAAAAAGGAAATGATACCCAGCAGCTTGTTTGTAGTGATCACTATGTAACGGGTACTGTTCTAAATTATATCCTCACTTAAACTTCGGGATAAATTGCAACAGAGAAAGGTTAAGTAACTTGCCAAGCTATTAAGCATTAAAACAGGGATTTTTTTTCTTTTTTTTTCTTTTTTTATTAAATCTTTTTTTTTTAAGATTTTATTTATTTATTTGAGAGAGCGAGAATGAGAGAGCAAGAGGGAGCACATGAGAGGGGGGAGGGTCAGAGGGAGAAGCAGACCCCCCGCTGAGCAGCAGGGAGCCTGATGCGGGACTCGATCCCGGGACTCCAGGATCATGACCTGAGCAGAAGGCAGTCGCTTAACCAACTGAGCCACCCAGGCGGCCTTTTTTTTTCTTTTAAAAGCAGAATTTTTTCCCAGGTAGTCTGGCTCCAGCATCTCTGTTCACCGTCACTGCTTTTCTCTGCTTAAACTAATCCACAGTTTTTAGAATTTAGCTAGTGAGATTATCGTGATATTTAAAAATCTTTTCAACTTCAGTATGGTCTTCCCAGCCTTGTATTAGAAGTATCTAATATAGTACCTTTTCTTGCTCCAGTATGTACTGTAGTAGGTTCTGATTTCTAATAATCATTATAGTGATGTTAACCATAACATATGAAATGTTAAGTATTACTATTTTTTAAATTAACTACTATTCATTGAAAAAGCAGAAGCTATTTAAACTGTTTTCAAAATGAAAAATCCATAAAGGAAATAGAACTATTAAGAGAATTTAGAATAAAGATGTCCTGTGATAAAGATATCCAGCTCTTTAATCTTTCTGACCTCAGTTTCCTCATCAATAAAACGGTGTCTCCATTACCGAATAGTTATGAGAGTCAAAGTTGCTATGCACAGAATGTCTAGTATAATATTTGTAAACTAATTTCTCAATATTTTGTATACTTCATTTAAAAATATATATGAAATTACAACTCAAATCAAAGTCATATTCCAAACGTAATGATTGCTATAAGCAAGCGAAACATTATTGTTTGGCCATTAGTGGAATATGAAATAGTCTTACCTCCATTCACTTCACTAAATCTAATTTCATGTAAAATTTAAAACTTAGAATAATGATCTTAGTGTCAGGTTTTGAGTACTTAGACATTTTTAGTTTGAGTATTCTAAAATTATACATATAATTTGCACTGCCTCAAAGTACACTCATAAACCTCTTTCATACATCCAAGTTTGTGAGGTAGAGCTAATATGACTTTAAAATAACATTTTAGTCATAGGTAAAGGGAAAATAAATTTCTCAAAAATATCCCATTAAGATAAGGAAAGAATAAAATCACTGAAATGAAAATCCCTTCACATAATAGGCTGCTATCATGTATAATTAAAAACTCATTTGGGCTTTAAAAGTCTAGGAAAATATTCCCATTCACACATAAGCTGCTTATAAAGAAGCGGGGAAGATGAAGTAGAGGGCTGTATTTTTTTCTAGTCCTATATAATGTCTGTATGTGCATGTTAGCATTTTTGAATTTGCATTAATATTGAAATATTAATTTGTGTCGATTGCAAAAACATTTACTGAATACCGACTCTTTGTGTAGCATTATGTTAGTTTCTGAAGGTATAGAGGAGCAATGGTCCTTACCAGCAAGCAAATGACAACCTAGTGGAAGACAACATATCAGAAAATCAGTAACTTCAAGAGCAACAGGAAGAAATTACTATGCAAACACAGAATGAGTGCCACATTCTTACAGACATGATTAGGAAAAGCTTAATAAATGAAATTGTATTTTACCTGGACTTACACATTCTCAGTTGGAGGGGCTAGGTACATAGTAGTGTGATCATGAGTAATAGCAGAGGGGAAGAAAAAAGGATCAGAGAATCTCGGTAGTAACAGTAAATTATATTTTAGACAATTAAAATGTTCATAATACCTACTTATTCATAATATATACTTATAACTATTTTATGAGAATATGCAAAAATATTCCAATTGAGAAAACTTTTTAGTTTCACACAATGTTGTCTTTGATTTAGCAAAATTATTTTAGTGATTTTACAAAATATTGCATTGGTAATACGTGAAAACCTTGTAAATACATGTAAAATCTGTGTGATCATACCAGGCTTTTGTAAATAATACAATATATTTTTTTAAAGAACACAATATATTTTTAAAGTTACTTTTCTCAAAGAAAAAAAATACAGACTGTATACTGAGTGCAAGTGGGAAACTATTTTAACAAAACCACCTTTTCTAAGTCTTGATATAAAACTGAGAATTGTTCACCTATCTTGTTAGAATTAGGTCGTGACATGCAGTAGCTGCTTGTGGCTAAGAAGATGGTAAGAAAGTAATTAAAACTTTCTAGAATGTAGGATCTTTGGAGTTTATGTCCTAGGGCTTTAGGCGTTGTAGCTGCATAGGGCCAACTGTTGGGAGTAATGTGATTATAGACTGTGTCTTACCATGTCATTCTCCCCCTACTTGTCCTCCCTCTTTTTTGTTTTTCTCCTGAGAGTTAGATATCACGTAGTTAGCTAGCACTCTAACTTGTGTACTTGTCCTGCACCCCTAAACCCACCCCTTGGAGATGGCTTGTATTGAGAGGCATTTTGGTGACCAGTGATTGTGGAATCAAAGGATATCACTCTGGAAACATATTAACTTAGTAGTTACTTATCCAAAACCTAAAATAGCTCTTATGAAGAAGTAGGTTGAACTAAATAGAGCAATTACTATTCTTAGAAGATTAAGAAGATATCATCATCAAAATAGTCTAGAAGAAAAAGCGCTCTTCTATGCAATTTAAATATATTGTTTAACATACAAAAACTACAGGCATGTAAAACCTACACAGACACACACACATACACACACATGTGCCTAAACTAAAACAAAGGTGCTGCTTTGGAAATAGACACTTTATTATATCGTCTTTACAAATAAATAACTGGAAAATAGCAAAACTGTTTAGCTTGAGAAACTGAGTTCTTCCAAATGTGGATGTTGAGTGTAAGCCAACTCCATTAATTTCATTGGACTGTCCAAATGCAAGCCTCTGGATGGGAGCGTATTAACAAGAATCAGCTTTCTAACTAAAATAGCTCAAATATTAGTTTACAGCATTATATATGTTTTAAGCCAAAATTACGATTGCCAGTCTATTTTATCTAAGCCACCGAACAAATGTTAGCATTAGCAAATTGTCTTCACCCTTCCAGCTGTGGCAGGTAATGTCTGTTGTCTTTAAGTTGTCTTACTGACATTCTGTACTGTAGTGTATCCCGCAGGGCATATCTGGTGGAAACTAACATTTTCCAAACCCATTTGGTCATTGTTGGGTGATAATTCTCTCTCTGGGTCTCTTACATTTCTACATGTTTTGCAAGTGCCCTCTTTTACCAGTTCTCTTTTCAAGGATACTTGTATAGCAAAAAGCCAGGAAAGATAAAGGCTAAAGCTGCTCCAAGAGGAATATGCATCCTTGTAAAAATAACTTTAATATGAAGCTGATTGTACGGTACAGTTAGAGAAATTTTAATTAGTAAAATTATAAAGTAAAATGTAATAATATACATCTTCAACAGTATTTTAATAGAGATCTCAGCAAGCTATTGTATTCCAGCTAAATTAAACTTCCTTTGTTCTTTTTATATTAAAATTTTATATATCTGCTTTTATGCATGGTATTCAAAGTTTAATTTGGCAAAGCTCTATTTTATTTAGCAGTATATTGAAGCAAAGAGAATATGGAATAAGAAGCATAAGACCTGGGTTACATTCTGCCTTTTTACATTCTAATCAAATGCCTAACCAGAATTACCCAAACATATTTGATGTCTACTTTCCCAGAAAATTGTCAGTAAAAAATCTACCCTTCACTACTTTTACTTCCCATCCTTGTGGTATGGGTCAAATGAAATAAAGTAAGTGATGTACTTCCATATTATACATTGCTCTATAAAAAGTAATTGTTTATTATTTATATTTTGCTTTATTACAGATTTTGCTTTATTAGCATATTGAACTAATGCAAATCCCCTTTGCTCCCCATCTATGTCCACATATAACGAATACAAGCACATAGAAGTGTTGGATGAAATAAATTTTAAAATTGCAAGTATTTTTACAACATAAGGCAATCTCAAAATAAAGAGGGGGTCTACTCACAAAGAGTCAGCAAAGAGTAAGGAACAGAAATACAACAAGGGGTGATCTGGTGCCATGGGGGTTTAAATACTTAATTTTTGTACCTGAAGATAGAACTGTAAAATAAATCTCTTCATAACAGCACGGTCTTAGATACACATTACAATATGAATGAAACCTAAGAATTACGCTTGGTGAAAAAACATGACCCAAAAGATTACGTCCTGGGCTCCTGGTCAAAGATAGAATGGAATAAATTTATTTTCCCCTGCTTCTCCCTGATAAAGTACAACTAAAAACTCAGAAATTATAACAATAACCGTAAGAGGACTCAGAGGAGGCAAGAAGAGGGCAGACTGGCTGGGGAATCTCTTGTCTTGAGCAATGGCATGATGATAAGTTCTCTGTTTTTTCTTTCTTCTTCTTCTTCTTTTTTTTAAAATACTCTATATATCCTGACTGGGCACTGGATTACTTGGAACACTAAACAGGCGCATACCCAAAAAGGCCAAAGAAAAGCCTGATTTCTCAGCCAAAAGATGAGGAAAAGGGGAGCCCAGGATGATAGAAACTTTTTTGACAAATAATTGCCAGACCCCAACCAAATACCATAGATGCCCTCCAGCTCCCCCCACCACCCCCTGTGGGGTCAGTGGAAACTGAGTGAGGTGTCCGGACTTCACATTCTGCTCCTGGTGGGGACAGGTGAAACCCCTCATCTTCTCAACTAGTGAGTTGGAAAATCTCAGAGAGGAAGAAATAGGAGAAAGGGATTCTTTAAATTTGCATATAAAGTCCTGAGCAGACCCTTGAGCACCCCACATACAGGAGATTATTACACCAAAGGGTTTAAGAACTGAAATACAGTGTGGATTAACCCCCAGGTTTTCAGAGCAGTTTCTGCGTAGTATACTTCATAAATGAAGTAGACTAGAATAGCACTGCAAAGGCTCTGAAAATTCTCATTGGATCCACAACTCTAAAAAGTAGGCCAGGACCTACCTGCTAACGTAAACAGGGTGACTGACTGCTAAAATCAAAGATTTAAATAAGATCTAGAATTTCTTTTTTTTTAAAGATTTTATTTTATTTATTTGTGAGAGCGAGAATGAGAGAGAGAGAGAGAGCACATGAGAGGGGGAAGGGTCAGAGGGAGAAGCAGACTCCCCTCCAAGCAGGGAGCCCGATGCGGGACTCGATCCCGGGACTCCAGGATCATGACCTGAGCTGAAGGCAGTTGCTTAACCAACTGAGCCACCCAGGCGCCCCAGATCTAGAATTTCTTGAAGTCAAAATATTCAGTATACAATTGGAAATCTCTAGTCACACCAAGAACCGGTAAAATTACAACCAGAATTAAGAAAGATAATCAAGAGATGCCACTTCCAAGATGACTCAGATGCTGAAATTGTCCAACAAGGATTTTAAAGTAGCTATCATAAAAATGCTTCAAAGAGCAGTGCTTGAGACAAATGAAACAAAATATCAGCCAAGAAATAGAAGAGCTACAAAAGAGCCAAACGAATGGCTTGAGCCAGCGAAGAGTTCATAACCTGACATATAATGGCCATTTAAAATATTGAGAATACCATGAAAACTAGGCAAATACATTTGACAAAAATGTTAAAAATGAAAAATTGTATATAAAAGCGTAGCTTAGAAGTTTAACTTAGAAAAGAAAGAGAAACTCAGGATAAAAAATAAAAAAAAACTTAAAAGTGAATCAGTCAAAATGAAGCATTCGCATAAAGCACTGGAGAGCACGGGTGGGTGGGGGAGCAACTGGGTGGCTCAGTCTGTTAAGTATCCCGACTCTTGGTTTTGGCTTAGGTCATGATCTCAGGGTCTTGAGATTGAGCCCCTCATCTGGCTTGGCACTCAGCCCAGAGTCTGCTTGTCTCTCTCCCTCTGCTCCTCCCCCCTCCCATCCATAAATAAATAAATAAAATCTTTAGAAAAATAAAGCACTGGGATTACATGATTTTTCTATTAGTTATTATTCAAGGAAATATAGCTGCTGTCTTATACAAAGTGATTCAGAAAATAGAAATAGAGGAAAAGCATCATTACCATTAGGTTAAAATTTGATCTTAAGATTTTAGCTGAAATTTCATTTATAGCAGGAGTACAGGTAATTTATTTCCCAATAACAAAATGCCAAACTCAACCATTAAAAATGTCTAACACCCAAATATAGTTTAACCATTAGCAATATATTACTAGGTAATTAAATTGCTCAGTTTTTTATAGACTGGTTTTCTATGAGCTAGTTAAATGATGGAGGGCATCTAACAGGTATAATGATTTTGGTTTAGAAATAATCAGAATCCATTATTTCAGACAGTAATTAGAAAGTGGATCCTGTTTTCTGTGATAGCCACTTCCATATATATATATATATATAACAACAGAATATACAAATATATGACAACAGAATCATCTTTTCAATTTATGAGAGAGTGCTCACCCTTCTATTTCCTATAGCAAAAGCAGGACAAAGGAAAATAGTGAAGTAAACAGTTTATTCAAAACTGTTATAAAATCACAAAAGCTTAGTGAAAAAGATAGAAGGTGAGTAAGAAGGGAACGTATCCCTGTTCACTTTAAGGACACTGTTTTCTGTTTCTCCAGAAACAACACCCACTAAGCCTTCTGTCACAATAGCATTAAGGCACAGGTTCTAATATCAGTAACAGAAGATCTAGATTGAGTTTTTCATTACTGTTTGACTTAAAGCACTTAGGCATATTCCTACCCTTAGAAGGATGTGCCAGGGAAATATCAAGAAAAGGGTCAGTCTTAGTGTAGATATAAATTGCTATTGCCTTTCTGGAGGCAAATGGACAGCATATATTGAAATTTAAATGTGACTACAGTTTTCAGTAGTAATTTTGTTTAAAATTGGGGAGTAGAGAACAGTTGTTATGAACGTTGATTCTGATACATGATGGGATGTGTGGAAAACCCAGATTTAGCACTTACTAGCTGTGTGAACTTAGACAAGTCGCTTTTTACCTTCAGAGCAGTGAGGAAATAATAATAACCTTTTTTGCATAACATGGTGCCTGGCACATATTACCTTAAAGAAATCATTGTACAAGTACACCAAGATTCTTCCTAGCCAAGATTCCTAACCTAACCTAACCTAACCAAGATTCTTCTAAAAGCTTAAAATAGTAAGCTACTGACAACTAGCACAGAAGTTGCTAAACATTTGCATTTATGTATCTTGGATCACCGTACATAAATGAGATCTATTTCATACTACAGAATGACAAAAGCTTCAATACAAATTGTTAAATGGGAAAAATTACAGTTTGACATACACCAAATTATTTAATTTGCCTATAAAATTAAAAAAAACCTATTTGTCTTATAGGTATTTTAATAGATGTATTTAAACCCCTAGAGGGAGATCTAAAGGTATAAACATCAAATTGATAGCAGTAGTTACTTTGGGGAGAGGACTGGAATTTTGGTGAAATCAAGAGGAATTTTTTTTTGTATGTAATATTCTAATTGTTACGAGATTTATACATGTGTGACTTCATTTTAAAAATTAAAAATTAAATTGAGATCATACAATTTTTATAAGTTGTTGTCACAGTGTAGTAAAGGAATATTGTCCAAAAACAATGTTGCATTTCTAGAATAAATTCTAATTATGTATTTAAATGGCATGATCACCTGTTAATCCAATAGGCCTAAGCTTCGTGATTTTTTAAGCTGCAGAGTACATTTGTTTTTTTGTTTTTTTTAATTTAATTTAATTTTATTATGTTATGTTACTCACCTTACAATACATCATTAGTTTTTTTTTTTTTTAAAGATTTTATTTATTTATTTGACAGAGAGAGACACAGTGAGAGAAGGAACACAAGCAGGGGGAGTGGGAGAGGGAGAAGCAGGCTTCCCGCTGAGCAAGGAGCCCAATGTGGGGCTCGATCCCAGGACCCTGGGATTATGACCTGAGCTGAAGGCAGACGCTTAAGGACCGAGCTACCCGGGTGCCCCACATCATTAGTTTTTGATGTAGTGATCCACGATTCATTGTTTTCATATAACACCCAGTGCTCCATGCAGTACGTGCCCTCCTTAATACCCATCACCAGGCTAACCCCTCCCCCCACCCTCCTCCCCTCTAAAACCCTCAGTTTGTTTCTCAGAGTCCATAGTCTGTCATGGTTCGTCTCCCCCTCCGATTCCCCCCCCTTCATTTTTCCCTTCCTTCTCCTAATGTCCTCCATGCTGTTCCTTATGTTCCACAAATAAGTGAAACCATATGATAATTGACTTTCTCTGCTTGACTTATTTCACTTAGCATAATGCTTTGTGATTAATAAATGAACAGATTTTTAGAAAATAAGACAAATTACCCTTTTGGTGCAAACAACCTGGACCTTATCCAGTGAATTAATAAACACCCTCAAAATTTGAGGAGTAGAAAATCCTGTCTGGATGCTTTATATATTTAAGCTTTTGAATCACATATTAAAACAGGAGCATTTCCATAGCGAGGCCAAAGAAGCCTTTTGTATATAGAGTTCAAAGTATTGGCTTTCCTTTACAAAATTTATTTTGCCAATGTAAGAAAAGTTGACAATTTAGATCTGGGTTCCCAGGCCCTCATTCACCAAAGTCACATGACTGATGACTAGTCCCCAAACTTCTAATTCCTGGACTTAGCGGTCAGTATTTAGGTGTTCAGAAACAGTTAAATGGGACACAAATAGTAAAGCTTAAAGGGCTATTCTTAAAAGATCAAATATCCTAGGATGTATAAATTGCTACAGATAGAATAGTGGAAAGATTGAAATAAATCTCTTCTAATTTCCCATCTCTTCACTTCAGGGTAAAACCTGAAGAAATAAGATTTTTGGAGGAGAAACCATGTGATCGGGAATTATCTTTTTTATCCTCAGAATTAGATGATAAAATATTACCATTTTTATCACCTTTCTTTTTGCCAAAGTTCTGTAGATGAATCCAAAAATAACAAAATTGTGATATTCATAAATACCCATCATACTCATAAGTGATATTCATAAATGACCATGTTGCTGAGGTTAAAATAAAGAAAAAACCTGCATACTAAAATGTTGGTGGTACACCTTTAATATGTAATAACATTTTAAAAAACATTAAGCCATAGAACAAGTGGTAAGCAAGTATAACAAGAGTTCTGTTTTTTCCTTTGATGACAGACTTGGCGTTTTATTGAAAATTCTTAACAAAAACCCTAACCAAAATCAGTGTCTATATTTTTCTGCTTCTCTAAATATTTAGTTTGCTTTTTGGATAAGCTGGCATTAAGTCCTGACCCCCCCCCAAAAAAAGAGGACCTCTATAAGCACGTCCACTTCCATTAAAAAGGAATGAAATGAACTTGTGTTGGTCTCATTAGAAACTACTGTAATTTTCCCAATTATGCATATATTCTGATACAAAATGAGACATTCTTTTTTTAACTCAGAGTTAAAACCATTTTCCTATTTCAAATGTTTCATATTAACTCATGTCAGTTTAGTTTATACATGGTATATGTGTTTTTAATGTATTATCAGGGTTTTTATTTACCAATGTCACTGAAGAAAAAGTTGTAAGTATCATCTCATTGAAGATAATTGCAGTTGATGAAATCATGGAAAAGAAGGTGGATGTGTAAATGCATAAGTAGACTGTCTTATTACATAATAGTTGGTATATAAAGTTCTGAAATGGACAGTACATTCCGTATTTAACCAAGTAATTACAAGTATATTTTACATTTGTAACATTATAGTCTTAATGTGGATCACATAAATTGACTTTTCAAAAAAATAATTTTTATTGTAAAGCCCATAGTAAACCTCTTACTGATTGCAAATAAAACAAAGACAAAAGAAAAACATACTATTCCTCCATTTTGAGATTCTTGAAGAATCCAAGTTTGTCTTATCTCCTGGTCTCCAGCACTTTGTCCTATGCAGATACACAGAAATGTATCTACTGTATGTTCGTCTGAATTTAGTTCATACAACTTTAGTGGAAAAATACAAGACGAGGTCAGGTATCTATCGGTAAGTTTAGGGATACTAACTGAACTTATATCCATTAATCCATAATTATCAAGATATTTTAAGCCAACCTAAATATATCTAAATATATATCTTCTTTGTCTTATTTTTCTGGATGATTTGGATACCGACATATTTGTAACCCTGAATTACTAATGTAATTATGGTTGTGTGCTCATGTGGCTAGATGAGTAGTGATTTTGGGGTCCCATTACCTTGGCATCTGTTCTGAGTTAATAAAAATAAAATTCAGCATGTTTCTTGATCGTTTGGTTTTCTTGTTTTGTCCTTGCACACCTGCAGATATGACAGTAGGACACTCTTATTCGGAGCTATGAAAAAGTATGAGAAATCAAGAAGTACTAATGACATTTACCAATTTCATTTCTTCATAATAAGTATCTACTTAAACTTTATTGGCCTCCTGAAAGTTGGTGGAAAAAATGAAAATGACAGAATAATGATCAAGTAACACTTGAAGTGAGAGTTTCATTAAAAATTATGTGTGTATATGTACATCATTATATATATTATATGTATGGGGCGCCTTGGTGGCTCAGTTGGTTAAGCGTCTGCTTTTGGCTCCAGTCATGATCTCAGGGTCCTGGGATCAAGCCCTGCGACAGGCTCCCTGCTCAACAGGGAGCCTGCTTCTTCTGCCTCTCCCCTCCCCTCCACTGCTGTTCTCTCTCTCTCTCCAAAATAAATAAATAAATAAAAAATAAAAATATACACACACACACATATATATTATGTGTATGTTATGTATTAACATTAGTCAAGCTTTAGAGGAAATTTTAGATTCTCAAAAACTTAATTGTACCCACATAGTCTGAAACAAAAAATTAGCTTTAAAAGTAGAAAAAAATGTATCTAAATTGTGTTTCTGTTCAAGAAACTTTTTAAATATTTGTGTCTCAAAGCCTGTGTTTTGCTTGTGAACTACTACATAGGAAACCATCCTAAACTTAATGGTGCAAAATGACAGCTATTTTTTTTATGCTCATGGATTTTGTAGTAGAGGAATTTGGAAAGGGCACATTAGGGTCATCTGTTCCATAATGTTGGAGTCCCCAGCTTACAAAATGAATCCATAGTTGGGGGCTGGAATCATCAATAAGTTTCTTCAATCACAAGTCTAGTGATTAATGCTGGCCTTCGTTACCTTAGAAGTGTTTCTTGGCCAGAACACTTACATGTGGCTTCTCCATGTGGTTCCTTGTGTTTCCTCACTGCACGGTGGCCAAATTCCAAGAGGAAGCATCCCATGAAAACTAGGTGGAAACTGTATCACCTTTTTTGGCCTTTAAGGACTTATTTTCAGAAGTCACAGGATTTCCCCAATTCAGAAAAGAGGAACAGAGACCCTGTCTCTTGATTGTCAGTGTGTAACAATCACATTATAAGAAAAGCATTTGGGTCGAGAAATACTGTTGTGGCTGTTATTGGTTAAGTGCAGTCTGGCACAGGCTGATTGGACAGATACTTTACCCAAGAAGATATACAAATGGACCAATAAACAGAAGAAAATACAGTCAGCATCATTAGTCATCGGGGAAATGCAAATGAAAACCACAATCAATTATTACCATCCACTGACTAGAATGGCTTTAAATTAAAAAGACAGAATATACCTAGTGTTAGTATATGGAGCAACTGGAACACTCATACACTGCCAGGGGGAATGCAAAGACTGTGACCACTTTGTAAATTAGCTTGGCAATTCCTTACAAGTAAAAAGTACCCTTATCTCATAATCTAGCAGTTGCACTCCGAATTGTTTACCCAAGAGAAATTAAGACATATGTACACACAGATATTTGTATATGAATGTTTATAGCAACTTTTTATTTTGGCAAAAATCTGGAAACAACTCCAAGCCCATCAGTAGGTGAATAGATAATCAGATTTTGCTATTTCTATGGAATTCTACTCAGCAATGAAAGGGAGAAAATTACTAATACATGCGTCAACAAGGAAAAAATTCAAAAACATTATGCTGTGCAAAAGGAGCCAGATGGAAAAGAATACGTGATTCCAATTATATGAAATTCTAGAAAACAAAAATTATCTATATTGATCAAGAACAGACTAGTGGTTGTCTGAGGCTGAGAGTGGGTGGGAGGAAAACCACCCTATGGAAGCTCCAATGTAAGCCTGCTTTAGGTTTAGCTGATCATGAACTCCCCCCTCAGGAATTTGAATCTAAAGAAATGGTGTGGTGACGGTAGAGTAGTTGAGAATTCAGTCATTCCTGCTGTGACATGCCTGCTATGACAGCATCTAAGTCTGGCAAAATGATGCCGAATCAAAACCATATCCTGGCCGTTCCTGTAGCATGGCATTGTTTGTGTCTACCATTGCCGAGGATCCCTTTGTTTTAATACTCATCTCCTGAGCTTGGCTCTTAAGCCTTCCTATTGATTCTGTAAGCTACAGCTATTCTTCCGACAAATTTATATTCAGCGGAAGTCACTTAGAGTCAGCTCCTGTTGCCTTAAAAAAAAAAAAAAAAAAAAGAACCCTGACTGAAACAGACTCTTAGGTGCTGAATAATGGAAATTTTTCTTATTATGCAGCAGGAAACCTCTTCAGTAGGGAATTCAGTAGGAAGATACTATTGTGTGTAATATACCTAATGATACCATTGCTTTCCATACACACTGGCTTACATTACAATCATGTTCTAAGAATCATCGTACTCAATCTTAATTTTGCAAATGATGGTAATAAATCGCCTTGTTTCTTGATTTTTCACCTATCAAGTTCCCTCATTTGGGACTGCTTAATTTTAAAATTCAGGCTCAAACCAATATCCCACTCTGGAATAATGTCCCTTCTATTGGAGGGTTTCTTACTGTCAGTTGATAATTCTATTGATCAACTTCAAGTTCACCTTTGATGCTGATTTGGCTCGTATTTCTAATAACTGGTTCTTGGCTATATTCTTGTTGAAGGCTTTTCTTTATTTTTCTAGTTAATTCAGTAGATCCTTGTAATTTCCCCATCTCTGAGCGGACATCTTAGTACTCAGTCCCTTAACCACCTTGGTACTACCCAAAGCCTCCATCATGATAAGCATTGCCTTTTAATAATTTTATTGACCACGAGTCAACAGATTTTCCTAACACCATTTTCCTGCCAGAGAATCCACTGGCTGTCCTCCAGTAGACATTGCTGATTACATGGGCAGGCTGCCTGCTTGCTTATCTTTCTGCTACTGTATACTGGCATATTCCCCTAACACTGAAATAGCTAGTCCAGATTCATCCTATTAATTGCCAAAAACTTCTCAGACCATGTTTCTTATGGCTTGATAAGGTCTCTGGTTCATAGGCCTGTTGGTGTGTCTCCTGAGTTCTGATGGATGATTTGGTAAAATCCTAACTTTTTTCATTTTTATTGTAGTTAAAATCCATTATTCTTCTTATACTTGGCCTCACTAGATTATATTTCTCGTATTACATATTCTCTCTTTGTCTCTGTCTCTCTCAGTGTAGTTAGAGAAATTCATCATTATTGAAGCCACCAGGAAATATCTGGGTACATTATCCAAATCTAAATTTATTCAAGAAGATATTCACAGTAGAGTTTTTGTAATACTGTGAATTTACTTCCTCTTTCTGAGAAGAGGTACATAACATAGGCTGAATTTCAACAAAAGTACAGATTAGATTTTCTCCATGTCTTACATATTTTCATTTCATTTCATTCTCATTATGTTTTAGATTAGATTTGTTCTTTGATAAGATCAATATAATAGGGGGTTGGTGGTCAAAACATGTAACATCAGTATTTGGAGCTAAAGTTTTTTTTTTTTTTTTTTTCTATTGACTCACAAAATATTTTCAAAGACCATCTTTTTTAATGTATGTATGTGGACAAGCAAAATCTACCTAAACATTTTATGTTTTTCATAATCTAAAACCACTTGAAACTGAAACTACCAGGTTTATAAATGCACTCATGCTGTTTATCTGAATTGGTACCTTAGAATGTTTATCAGGACAGAGGTACACTCTATATGTCCTAATGAAAGACAGGCGGATGTGGGAATAGGCATTGAATTTTTTATATTGGGATTAATATAAATGCTTGTTTAAAGTTATCAGAGGCAAGTTTAATTATATTCCATTTCAAAGGACGTTTCATTCTGTTTTTATGGAATTTTATTCATGAGAAAAATACCAAATCAATATTATGTATACAGTTATGATTAGCTTTTTTTTCACATAACCATTTATCTTTCATGGACAAAAGTATGAAAACAAACTATCTATGTCTACATAGTCAAACT
Source organism: Callorhinus ursinus (assembly GCF_003265705.2). Classification (NCBI taxonomy): domain Eukaryota; kingdom Metazoa; phylum Chordata; class Mammalia; order Carnivora; family Otariidae; genus Callorhinus; species Callorhinus ursinus. The sequence goes on from NW_027397078.1 coordinate 21,328,645, forward strand.
TAAGGTCTATTAATATGATAGCTAATGATTCTCAATGTCCCATTGATTTGGTTTGGCTTTCAATATCCCAAAACAGTAATTACCTAGGGAGCAGATTTCAGTTTACTTTTACTAAAGTTTACTACAAAAGAGTATCTCGACAATGTCTATGCTTATTTTTTTTTAAAGATTTTTATTTATTCATTTGAGACAGAGAGATACAGAGAGAGAGAGAGCATGAGCAGGGAGAGAGGCAGAGGGAGAGGGAGAAGCAGGCTCCCCGCTGAGCCAGGAGCTCCGATGCGGGGCTCGATCCCAGGACTCTGGGATCATGACCTGAACTGAAGGCAGACGCTTAACCATCTGAGCCACCCAGGCGCCCAATTGTCTATGCTTATATTAAAACCTGTGCATTGGGCCAGCGTTCTTAAGCACTGAAATGAAGATTGAAAATAATTCCATCATTCAGGTGTTTAGGGGTGTGGTTTACAGCCATTTCATTCTGATAGGCCTACATTTGAGCAATAGTCTTTCCTTTTCTACCCTCCAACACCAAATCAGATGTTTTTGATTCTCTATTATTTTTTTCTCAATTAGATAAATTTGTTCATTTTCTTTTTAAAGTTTTTCAGGCTAACTTGTCTTTTACTGTCTTTTCCTTCTGACTTATGCTCTGGTATTATGGCTAATAACACCTACATGGATGGAAATCCAAATTTGTTTTTAAGGGTATTGTTGACCTGGCCTATAATCATATTTGTGGCATTTTTCTGTATAAGGATGTGGTAAATTTTGGGAGAAATGTGTTAAGTGTCTCAGTTTTCACAAGAGAAAATTATGTTTATTACTTATCTGGAGAGTTAAAGTATTTGCAGTAAATAATTGCTTATTTGCATTTTAGGCACACAGTTAACTTTCACTTGATGTCCTTAAGGAGCTGAGGAAATACTGTTCACAAAATCCACATTATAATGACAATTTATTTTTTTATTTTTTTTTAAAGATTGTATTTATTTATTTGAGAGAGAGAGAATGAGAGATAGCACGAGAGAGAAGAGGGTCAGAGGGAAAAGCAGACTCCCTGCCGAGCAGGGAGCCCGATGTCGGACTCGATCCTGGGACTCCAGGATCATGACCTGAGCCAAAGGCAGTCGCTTAACCAACTGAGCCACCCAGGCGCCCTCCACATTATAATGACAATTTAACAGATAATTGGTTATTCTGGGTTTAAAGATTTAGTTTAAATTTTCCCATTTAAAGATTCCCGAAGAGCAATGTACTTGCACTGTATTCATTCAGCTGCTTCAAGAAATGCTTTTGTTTTCATATAGAACTAGGTAAACATATTCATCTGATTATATTTCTGTATTCCTTGCTAACTTTGTCTCTATTCTAAAGAGCTTCTGATCTTCGTTTTACTTGATTAATTCCAATAGCATAAAATTTTTCAAACATTTCTAGATACGGATATAAAATAACTGGTCAGTACTCTCCTCTTCCTGGTTGGAGGATTGTCTTACCCTATTTTATCCTAAGCCCTCCAGTACGTTAACTGAGTCAGTGCAGTTTAAGCTTAGTTGCTTTTGCATTTTCTCATTAGCTTCATTATTTTGGCTATACTTTATTGAACACATACTCTGTGCAAGATGGAAGTAGAGTAGTAAGTGTTGTATTTTTTAAAAATATTTTTCCCCCATTAAATCCTCACAACTGCATATTTAAAGGCAAAATATTAATTGAGGAGTTAGTGGTATTTAATTTACTGTTAAAAACAGGGGCTCAATTTGTGCCAGGCAGCAAGAATTTCCTGTCCTCTCCAAGGTCTTTCTGGCTGGACTAAAAACCAAATTGACATGAGACAGATTAACAGAAGAAAATCAGATTTAATAGAGTACATATGAGGAATGTACACAGATATGGAAATTCCAAAGACAGGCAAAATGAGGTATAGATGTCATTCTGAACTAAAGGAAGGGGTAGGGGCCTGGGACTTCAAAAGGAAGGAAAGCAATTTACTGGAAGATGATAAAAGTGTACATGTTTGGTGAATGTTTGCTGGGACATAGAGGTTTTTGAACAAACTGGCCTTGGTAGGTTCCTCCCCATCTACCATAACTAGTCCATAGTATAATGGACTTATCTCTGGTGATAGCTCTCTTCCTACTGCACATCTTCTATCTAAATTCTTTTTAGGCAGTTGAGAGGGGAGGTAAAGAGTTTTTCCTGAATCTGCTGGGTTTTGATTGCTTTTTAATTCAAAATAATCTTCATGGCAAAGTGGCCCATCTTGGGGGCAGACTGCTCTTGGCCCCTACATTAGTATGACTTTTTAGAAAATAACAAATTAGCTTTCTAACATCCTCTCTAAACAGGCTTTCTAATTTTTTCTGCAATATTATAGGACCTGAACATACTTTAAAATTAATTAAAAATAAGATGGATTGATGGACTGATGGAGAGATAGAAATGTGATAAAGCAAATACAGCAAAATGTTTTTGTAGGATCTAGGTGGTACATATATGAGTGTTCATTGATTATTTTCCATCTTCTGTCTGCTTAAAACTTCATAATAAAATGCTGGAAAAAAAAACAAATGCTTGCTTGTTATATGCTTATGTGAAGGTTTTCTCATATTATGTTGGTCCTTGACTACTCAGCCAGTGTGTGTATTTTGTCCAATGATTTGTAGGTACCACCTTCCTTATACATAAGGAAGAGCATAGTGGCCAAAAACAATCTCTGGAGTTAGATCTTTTTACTTTTACTTTCTGGCTCCTCCACTTACCAGCATTTGAACTTCAGGGTTTCTCATTTGCATATCAGGAAAAAGAAATAGTACCTACCCCTATGATTATAGATTAAATGAAAGGATAAATAGAAAGCACTTAGAAAAATGACTGATACATGTTAGGAGCTCAATAGATCTTAGCTATTATTATTGCTTACCTGATGATGCAGGTATGGGTGTTGCTGATTTTTCCCTGTTGTACTCTTATTAACCAAAAGTAGCCATCAGAAAGATAACAGACTGGGGTGTCTGGGTGACTCAGTCTGTTAGTCCAGCTCTTGGTTTCTACTCGGGTCATGATCTCAGGGTCCTGGGATCGAGCCCCAAGTCCGGCTCTGTGCTCAACACAGAGTCTGCTTGGGATTCTTTCCCCTCCTTCTCACTCCCCCTCTGCTCCACCCTCTGCTTATGCTTGCATCTACAATCTCCCTCTCTCAAATAAATAAATAAAATCCTTAAAAAAAAAAGAGATAACAGACTATGGGTATTTTCATTTTAACCTTTGACCTTACCCAAATAGGAAATGTTGGTAGGGCTTATATATGTCATATTTTTGTGTATTTTAACGTTTCTGTCTTTGGAAACAATATTATAATCAATGTGAATCTTTCATTCATTGGTGTTTATATATCTTTTTTTAATTTCTTATTTAAATTCAATTTAATTCATGTATAGTGTATTATTAGTTTCAGAGGTAGAATTTAGTGATTCATCAGTTGCATGTAGCACCCAGTGCTCATTCCATCAAGTGCCCTCCTAAATACCCATCACGCATACCAGGCAGATTTTTCCAACGGACATTATTCACTCCATAAAGTCAACCCTAGTTTCTTAATGCTGTCTGGTGATATCTGAGTTTATGCACATCATTTTCAAATATGACATCCCAATCAAAGCCATCATTGATAATATAACCAGTGTTTCCAACTGTGTCCTGTTACAAAAACATTTTTATTGAACTTATGCAAATATCTATATTACCATGAAAATAAGAACACTAAGTTTCCAAATTCTAGAGGGATCAGGTAGGGAGAAAAAGTAATTGTTTCATCTCCATTCACAGAGGTTCATCTTTCCAAATTGTTGATAGCTTAAAAGAAAAGAGAAAAAGGTTCCCTTAAATCTAGAAAAACAAAGCGTAAAAAACCAGCAATGCTACAAACAAAAAGTCATATAAATTATAATCATGCTCCTCACTTCATTCAGTTCCATGTAATTAATACTTGTTCTTCTTGAATTCAGTTTTTCCATTAGTTTTAGAAATTATTAGCCAGCTCAGTTGCATGATCTTAAAGTTATCAGAAACCTATACTTGTCAAAAGTCCTTTCCTTAAATTTCCTTGAAGATGAAATACTTATGCAAAGCATCGGAGTAAAACAATAACTGCCTGTAAATGACAACAGATTTATGATGCTCATTGTTAAAGAGCTGATGAGAGTTCATTATAATGGAACTGACAAAGAAATTTGGTTATTTCTATGACATTACAACATTTTAAGATAACTAGAATTATGACTGATAATATTATACCAGGATATATCAGAATTTTAGGAATTTCATACAACTTCTAGACTACTTAAATTAATAACATACAGTATAATCTAGTAAAGTTTATCATCACTTATTTGCCAGTGCTTTCCATGTAATTTAGCATTAGAAGTAAGACTAATTAGTTTAAAATCTGTCTTCTTATAAGGAGAGAGAGCAAATCTTTTGAGCTATTCCAGGGGCCCTCTGAAATACCTCAAACTTAGCTTGAGGTTAAAAAAAAAAAGAATTTAGAATTTGATTTTGGGAAGTTTGTCAAAAATATCAAAAGGTGTGGTCAACTGACTAAATAGCATCATAGATCATTACAAAATAAGACTTAATTATCCATTTAACCAAGATAACAATAAAAGATTTCAAAGGCAAACACAGAAAGTTACATAGTTGTGCAAAATTTAGCTCTTTTAATATTAAGAATACTTAATTTTCCTAAGCAGTCAAAGACCTGATAAAGTCCAGAAAATTTTTTTGGTAAAACGTGGAATCTTTGCTTTCTAGACAGATTACTTAAAAGGTAAAGAAAAGCATTAATAATCTCTTCTCAGGAGCAGACCAATAGTGTAAGAAAACATTGTCCTTTTAGAAGACTAAGGAAAATTAAGTTTTAGTTTTACATAAGTACAGTACTGGTTTTAAGAAGTTTAATTTTATAACCCTTATAATAAATTCATTCAATTTTAGCCAAATTCAACACACAAGGTAAGATTTTCCCTCTATTTCTCTTTTCCCAACATTCTGTTTAATATATTCTTTATTCTCCCCTTTCCCATTTTGAAATAACTAGTTTTACCCTGGGACAAATTTACTTCCTTTTCTCTCAACAAAAATGCATATTCATATCTTATACCTCTTCTTACTAAAAATACATCTTACATTCCTTGCATTGAGTTATCTTATTATTTCTAGTAGTTGTAATTAGAGATAATGATCAGAATTCTTAATCCTTTATAAACTTTAATTTCTAGTGAAAAATAAGTAGTAAACAATTGTGAACTGTTACACCAGTATTCTTTTAGGTTAGCAAATTTATGAATACATTTTATAATTTCTAGAAGCATATGCTTCTTCATAGTAGTCTTTTAACATAAGACATGTTTACTAATACATCCATGTTATCTTTAGTTTCTCTGCAATAAGAAGCAAAAGCAGATAAACCTATGCTCAGTAATTAATGTTTCACTATTTTATTTATTTGAAAATGATCTAGATATTTAATAAATATCCATCATTTAACTAAACTTAGCAAACTCTAGAGTTTTAAGTTACCAAAAAGATTCTGGGGGCTTCTGAGTGGCACATTTGGTTAAGTATCCAACTCTTGGTTTTGCCTTCAGGTCGTGATCTCAGGGTCCTGGGATCGAGACTGTCATCGGGCTCCATGCTCGGCAGGGAGTCTGCTTGACATTCTCTCTCCCTCTCCCTCTGCACCTCCCACTTGTGCTGTCTCTCTCTCTCGAAATTAAATAAATCTTTAAAAAAAAAAAGATTCTGGAAGCTATTTTTAAGTACACATACTATAAAATATAATTATTGGTAAAAACTTTACCTAAAAAAACTTCTCACCTCAATCTTAAATCACTTACTCCCTAAATTATATTTAGACTATTCACAAAACCTTCATGAAACATTAGACAAAGTCAGCCATAATCCCAAGCTATTTTTCTTGCTGACAAATTTTGTAAACAATGTATACAAACGTATTTGACTGGTAAACCAAAGCAGAATAAAAATTGTATGTCTGCATTATATTCAGTGTTGTAACTCAAAAGACGTGTATTTTAATTAAAGAAATGAGCTTAAACTAGCTTTAGTACTGAATAATTTTTGAGACCATATGATCCTGAAAAGCATTTGAGTTAGTTTCTGTTATATTTCCTGAGAAGTTTAAGAATACTTATTTTATAAACACTTATTTTTAAGCCAGTTAGAACGCTATACAAATTAATTTTGTCAATCCATCCAGAGGTAGAAGAATACTATAACATATATACACAAGTATACATAAACATACAGACAGACATAAACAGAAATCTTATACGTTTCATTCCAAGGCTTTAGTCATGAATCAGGTACAATATAAAGCTCACTGTTTCTGGCAGACCAGTAAGATAACCTACCCAATAGCTTTTTTTTTTTTTTTTTGTGGCTAATAATTACATAGAAAAAATGTTAAGATTGGTATTTATTCTTAATAAATAATGTTAAGGACACTGTGGTCTAGAGTTTGGGTAAGAGAGACTTTTTAGCAGTTTGTATTTTAAAAAGGCCTCTTGCCCCCCCCCCACACACACACATACGGCCACCTTTTTCCCTTCATGTAAGAATTACCTTCCCCTAAATTTGTACTTCAAGGAGATAGCCTAGAGAAGACTTAACAATTACATCTCAAAGGCACAGGGAAAGAATTTAAGTTCCTCCGAGAAGAACTTTGGTTCTTTTTCTTTTTATGTTCAATTAACAGAGTCCCATTTATTAAAAACTCCATGATTTCTTCATATTGTTCACATTTGAGTTAAATCAAGTGACCATAAATACATGATTCTGTTTTACATTATTTATTCTGTTATGTTTCTCTGTTTATCCTGGTGCAGTAACAAACTATCTTAATTGCTGTAGCTTTTTTTTTTTTTAGTATTTAAGCATCATGATTTTTAAATTTAAATTCAATTAATTAACATATAATGTATTATTAGTTTCAGAGGTAGAGGTCAGTGATTCATCAGTCTTATATAATACCCAGTGCTCATTACATCATGTGCCATCCTTAATGCCCATCACCCATTTACCCTATCCTGCCCACCGCTCTCCCCTCCAGCAACTCGCAGTTTGTTTCCTATGATTAAGAGTCTCTTGTGGTTTCTCTTCCTCTCTGACTTCATCTTGTTTTATTTTTTTCCTCTTCCCCTATGATCCTCTGTTTTGTTCTTAAATTCCACATATGAGTGAGAACATATGATAATTGTCTTTCTCTGACTTATTTTGCTTAGCATGATACCCTCTAGTTCCATCCACGACATTGCAAATGGCAAGATTTCATTTTTTTGATGCCTGAGTATTATTCCATTGTATAAATATACCACATCTTCTTTACCCATTCATCTGTCCCTGGACATCTGGGCTCTTGCCATAGTTTCGCTATTGTGGCCATGGCTGTTATAAACATTTGGGTGCAGGTGCCCCTTCAGATCACTACATTTTTATCTTTGGGATAAATCCCTACTAGTGCAATTGCTGGGTAGCCCTATTTTCAACTTTTTGAGGAACCTCCATACTGTTTTCCAGAGTAGGTTCACCAGCTTGCATTCCCACCAACAGTGTAAGAGGGTTCCCCTTTCTCCACATCCTCACCAACATCTGTCCTTTCCTGACTTGTTAATTTTAGCCGTCTGACTGGTGTGAGGTGGTGTCTCATTGTGGTTTTGATTTGTATTTCCCTGATGCCGAGTGATGTTGAGAATATTTTCATGTGTCTGTTGGCTATTTGTATGTCTTCTTTGGAGAAATGTCTGTCCATGCCTTCTGCCCATTTCTTGATTGGATTATTTGTTCTTTGGGTGTTGACTTTGATAAGTTCTTTATAGATCTTGGATACTGGCCCTTTATCTGATAACACATTTGCAAATATCCTCTCCCATTCTGTTGGTTGTCTTTTGGTTTTGTTACTGTTTTCTTTGCTGTGCGAAAGCTTTTTATCTTGATGAAGTCCCAATAGTTCATTTTTGCCTTTGTTTCCCTTGCCTTTGGAGACCTATCTAGCAACAAGATGCTACGGCTGAGGTCATAAAGGTTGCTACCTGTGTTTTCCTCTAGGATTTGGATGGATTCCTTTCTCACATTTAGGTCTTTCATCCAGTTTGAGTCTCTTTTGTGTATGGTGTAAGGAAATGGTTCAGTTTCATTCAGTTTCATTCTTCTGCATGTGGCTGTCCAGTTTTCCCAACACCATTTGTTGAAAGAGACTGTTTTTTCCATTGGATATTCTTTCCTGCTTTGTCGAAGATTAGTTGACCATAGAGTTGAGGGTCCATTTCTGGGCTCTCTATTCTGTTCCATTGATCTATGTGTCTTTTTTTGTGCCAGTACCATACTGTCTTAATGATTAGAGCTTGAAGTCCGGGATTATGATGTCACCAGTTTTGGTTTTCTTTTTCAACATTCCTTTGGCTATTCGGGGTCTGTTCTGGTTCCATACAAATTTTAGGATTATTTGCTCCAGCTCTGTGAAAAAAAGTTGATGGTATTTTCATACGGATTGCATTGAATGTATAGATTGCTGTAGGTAGCATAGACATTTTAACAATATTTGTTCTTCCAGTCCATGAATATGGAACATTTTTCCATTTCTTTGTGTCTTCATCAATTTCTTTCATGAGTGTTCTATAGTTTTCTGAGTACCGATCCTTTGCCTCTTTGGTTAGATTTATTCCTAAGTATCTCATGGTTTTGGGTGCAATTGTAAATGGGATCAACTCCTTAATTTATTTTTTCTGTCTCATTGTTAGTGTATAGAAAGACAACTGATTCCTGTGCATTGATTTTATATCCTGCCACTTTGCTGTATGAGTTCTAGGAGTTTTGGGGTGGAGTCTTTTGGGTTTTCCACATAAAGTATCTTGTCATCAGCGAAGAGTGAGAGTTTGACTTCTTTGCCAATTCGGATGCCTTTTATTTCTGTTTGATGTCTGATTGCTGAGGCGGGACTTCCAGTACTATGTTGAACAACAGTGGTGATAGTGAACATCTCTGCCGTGTTCCTGACCTTAGGGGAAAAGCTCTCAGTTTTTCCCCATTGGGAATGATATTCGCTGTGGGCTTTTTGTATATGGCTTTTACGATATTGAGGTATGTTTCCTCTAACCCTACAGTGTGAAGAGTTTTAATCAAGAAAGAATGCTGCACTTTGTCAGATACTTTTTCTGCATCTATTAAGAGGATCATATGGTTCTTGTCCTTTCTTTTATTAATGTAGTGTATTGCATTGATTGATTTGTGGATGTTGAACTGACCTTGCAGCCCAGGAATAAATCCCACTTGGACGTGGTGAATACTCCTTTTAATGTACTGTTGAATCCTGTTGGCTAGTATCTTGATGAGAATTTTTACGTCCATGTTCGTCAGGGATCTTGGTCTGTAATTCTCCTTTTTGATGGAGTCTTTGCTTTTGGGATCAAGGTAATGCTGGCCTCATAGAAAGAGTTTGGAAGTTTTCCTTCCATTTCTATTTTTTGAAACAGCTTCAAAAGAAGAGGAATTAATTCTTTAAATGCTTGGTAGAATTCCCTTGGGAAGCCACTCGTCCCTGGACTCTTGTTTGTTGGAAGATTTTTTTTGATTACTGCTTCAATTTCCTTGCTGGTTATAGGTCTGTTCAGGTTTTCTATTTATTCCTGTTTCAGTTTTGGTAGTTTATACATCTTTAGGAATGCATCCATTTCTTCCAGATTGCCTAATTTGTTGGCATATAGTTGCTCATAATATGTTCTTATAATTGTTTGTATTTCTTTGGTGTTGGTTGTGATCTCTCCTCTTTCATTCATTATCTTATGTATTTGGGTACTTTCTCTTTTCTTTTTGATAAGTCTGACCAGTGGTTTATTGATTGTACTAATTCTTTCAAAGAACCAGCTGCTAGTTTCATTGATCTGTTCTACTGTTCTTTTGGTTTCTCTTTCATTGATTTCTGCTCTAATCTTTATTAATTATCTTCTCCTGCTGGGTTTAGGCTTTATTTGCTGTTCTTTCTCCAGCTCCTTTAGGTGTAGGGTTAGCTTGTGTATTTCAGACCTTTCTTGTTTCTTGAGAAAGGCTTATATTGCTATATACTTCCCTCTTAGGACTGCCTTTGCTGCATCACAAAGGTTTTGAACAGTGTGTTTTCATTTTCATTTGTTTCCATGAATTTTTTAATTATTCTTTAATTTCCTGGTTGACCCATTCATTCTTTAGTAAGATGCTCTTTAGCCTCCATGCATTTGAGTTCTTTCCAACTTTCCTCTTGTGATTAAGTTCGATTTTCAAAGGATTGTGGTCTGAAAATATGCAGGGAATGATCCCATCTTTTGGTACTGGTTGAGACCCGATTTGTGACCCAGAATGTGATCTATTCTGGAGAATGTTCCATCTGCACTTGAGAAGAATGTGTGTTCTGTTGCTTTAGGATGGAATGCTCTGAATATATCTGTGAAGTCTCTCTGGTCCAGTGTGTCATTCAGAGACCTTGTTTCCTTGTTGATCTTCTGCTTAGATGATCTGTCCAATGCAGCGAGTGGTGTGTTAAAATCCCCTACTATTATTGTATTATTATCTATGTGTTTCTTTAATTTGGCTATTAATTGGTTTATTTAATTGGCTGCTTCCATGCTAGGGGCATAAATATTTACAATTGCTAGATCTTCTTGTTGGATAGACCCTTTAATTATGATACAGTGTCCTTCTCATCTCTTATTAGAGTCTTTGGTTTAAAATCTAATTTGTCTGATGTAAGGATTGCCACCCCAGTTTTCTTCTGATGTCCATTAGCATGGTAAATGGTTTTCCACTCTCTCACTTTCTTTTTTTTTCTTTTTTCTTTTTTTTAGATTTTATTTATTTATTTGAGAGAGAGAATGAGATAGAGAGCATGAGAGGGGAGAGGGTCAGAGGGAGAAGCAGACTCCCTGCTGAGCAGGGAGCCCGATGTGGGACTTGATCCTGTGACTCCAGGATCATGTCCTGAGCCAAAGGCAGTTGCCTAACCAACTGAGCCACCCAGGCGCCCTCCACTCCCTCACTTTCAATCTGGAGGAGTCTTTGGTTCTAAAATGAGTCTCTTGCAGACAGCATAACAATGGGTTTTGCTTTTTTTATCCAGTCTGATACCCTTTGTCTTTTGATTGGGGCATTTAGCCCATTTACATTCAGAGTAATTATTGAAAGATATGAATTTAGTGCCATTGTATTACCTGTAAAGTCACTGTTTCTGTATATTATCTCTGTTCCTTTCCAATCTATGTTACTTTTGGGCTCTTTCTTCACTTAAAGGATCCCTTTTAATATTTCTTGCAGGGCTGGTTTAGTGATCTCAAGGACAATATTTACAAGCCTTTGAGATAAAAAGGGAAAGTTTTGAGATTGGTAAAAAGAATGGGTTGGCTTTGAATTGTCCTGGGGCATATTTCTAATTTTGCAAATATTTGTAAGATGAGGGCACTTGCTTTCAATTCTTCAAAGAATTAGGTTGTAGCTAATATGACATCATAGGTTGATCCATCCATCTAACAACATTATCTTCAATTTGCCTTTTTTAAATATCAGGTAGCTTTGGAATGTCTTAGTACATCCTTCTACAAAGTCTTGAGAAGGTTTTTCTTTCCTTCTGGATTCATTTAGCTTCTTGTTAGCTTAGGGGAGAGGGCCAAAATAAAATCATTCTTCCTTTTAAATATCTTGTCAGTTTTCAGCTGGGAAAAAACAGTAAATATTTCTGGCAGTATTAAACAACCACTCTTGGATGTAAGAGAGGTCCCCAGAGAGGGTGCAAAGGATATTAACTTCCCACGATTCAGAGTCATTCCCAAAATTAGTCAAAAGAAAGAAACAACAACCTGCATATCCCAGTCTGGCAGAAAGCCAAGCCAAGTGTTTAGGACACAAAACAAGATAAACAAGAAGTCAGTAGCTATCCCTGGGAGAAAAAGGATCAATAATCAATAAGTCTGGATTGGGAAAGGAAGGGACAACATGAAACTTTATTTTCTGCTGTCCAGGGAACATGGATTCTTTGGGTGGGGATCTAGGATATTCCTGTGAAGGACATTGCATAGGAAAGTCTTATTAAGCTGGCAAAGCCTGATTATAGAACCCAGCAAAGAGAGCCCTACTGCCTGCCTGTCCCATGTGCTTCTGCTAAATTCACTTCCTGACTTTCAGCATTTACATAAGTCTCCTATTTGCCCTGGGCCTGGAGATCAGGCTGGAGTGCTCTCTGTAAATCTTGTAGGTAAAGCAAAGTTAAAACAGGCCGATGGGGTCAGATTTTGAGAAGGCAAATTTACATTGGTTTTAGTTTTTGTTCTAAGTGTCATTTCTGGTTTGTCATCTTGTTAAGGTTGTCCCTGAAGCTAGCTGTTTTATTTCTTTGTATCTTCTTTAATTTGGTCATTCTGTGGGTACCAATAAGACACTTATTTAGGATGAGAGCTTCTCTAAAGTATTTTCTTTCAAATATAGTCAATTCAAAGGACCATTCATCATCTGGCCATTGATGCATAGGGTCTTACATTAATCTCAATAGAAACTCAAACACATAAGTCTTTTACGGCTTAACCCTGGCACAAGAGGTGTCCCCAAATGAGAATGTGAAAAATGCAGCCCTCACAAGATCCAGAAAGTTCACTCCCAAAGGTAGCCTAAGAAAGATCTAGCTGCACATGGGGTACAATCCACACTGCTGTCCTGCCAAATTAGTGACAAGACAACAAAGGCCCCATATCAACTGGGATCCCTTCTGTCAAATTTCCCTGGTTGCTGGCAGAGTCGGATAAAGAGAACATTGTCTATCAGATCCACAGAGAACATTGTTTATCAGATCCATAGCCTCTTTGGCTGGGCAGCAGATACATGCTGGTACATGCATCCTCTGGTTGGCTGAGATTCTCAAGACATGGTACAAGAAGAAAGGGAAACCTCATCAGTTTTTTTCTGATACGCATTTTAACATCTTTAGCTAAGCCTTGGTCTCTCAGAGCCAAACTGATAACTAAGAGTGGTATGCCACTGCTTTGAGGATTGTGTGATGCTTTACAGAGAACGTCATTGCCAGGAAATTGTCTTGAAGTTGAAAGGTGACCTAGTGACAGTGTAGCCTTTTCTGTGACTGCCTTATCCTAACAAGGAAGTCTTTGGCTTAGGTGGCAAGTACACTAACAGCTCTTAAGTGCTTGACCCATACTCACCAAACTTTGCAGCTTTGGCTTCTGAGAGGTTTCTTAGCAACAGTCTTTACTTCGTGTGCACATTAATCCACAAGAAAGTTTGCCTAAATAGACACTGGTCTGGTCTGGTAAGAAATGTGAAGTCACCAGTCTCTGAGGCCAGCTTGAAGCTTATAGGGCCTATGCCTGTATTCTACCCTATGATTTTCCTCCTTACGACCAATGACACAACAGAGACAAAGAAAAACAGTGACCACCTATAGGAGGAAAACAATTAATAAAAATCAATACTTATATCACATTTTTAACAGGGTTGCTATACCCAAGGAACTAGTTCTACCAATGTTTCCTCCTACAAGTCTAAATTTAGAAAAGGAAAAGACTCACAATTTTCACTTCCACGGGTCCTTGAAGGCAGATCTCTGGGAGACCAATGTGGTAAGAATTCATACTTTCTGGGTGCCTGAGTGGCTCAGTGGGTTAAGCGACTCAGGTCATGACCCTGGAGTCCCAGGATCGAGTCCCGCATCGGGCTTCCTGCTCGGCGAGGAGCCTGCTTCTCCCTCAGACCCTCCCCCCTCTCATGCTCTCTCTCTCTCTATCTCATTCTCTCTCTCAAATAAATAAATAAAATCTTTAAAAAAAAGAATTCATACTTTCTGCTGCTTTTTTGTCAGAGGTCTTAGCATCTCTCTGCTGCAGAAGTCTTGGAGTGAGTAGTGTCCAACCAGTGAATTTTGTTCCATCTGGGTCACTAATGGTAGGAGAGGTAAAATTTTCCTTCTACCCTTCCAGGTGCTTTTGGCTGGCCTATTAAGTAAGTTTGGTTTTCTCCTGTTAATCTGTTTTCTGTCAATTTGATTAATAGACCATCAAAATAACCTAGAAAGGTAGGGTAAAATTTTTCTTCTACACTCATTTAGGTAAAATACAGTTAGGGAAGTTAATTGCCAATGACTTTTTAAAAACTAAAACTATTATCTGTGTTTCCTAGTAACTGGATTATTTGTCTTTTTTGACCACTATCAGTTCTGCATAGAAGTGGATGAGTTACAACATTTTTTAAACAAATACTATTATAGATCTCTCATTGGCAAAAAGGAAATTAGAACACCTTTGCCATTTGTTTGTAGAGGAATTGCATTGGGTAAAAATAATATTTGCTTAATAAATAAGGTTGTAAGATCTAAATCATAGCAAAATTAAATGAATACTGATTCAGGAAATGTTTACAATTTAAATACTCATAGGAAAACAAGGCATTTACATGCCTACTCAAAACAGCATGCTATAGCTAGCAATACCTTCAAGTAAAGACATTTCTTATATTTCTTTCCATTGTTCTGAAATACAGAACAGAGTCATCACCAATCCAGTGCCTGACTGATCACTTTTTAAGTCATATTTTAAGCTCTACCTTGTTTGGAAAACAACCATGAATATGGAATAACTTGGATCCAATATAAATTGTAATAGGGAGGGTATGTGTTGTGGTGAGCACTGTGTGTTGTGTAAGACTGATGAATCACAGATCTGTACCCTTGAAACAAATAATACATCATATGTTAATAATAACAATAATAAAATTTTAAAAATTATAGTAGGGAGCAAAAAGGTTTTTTTTCAATTTTCTAAAATTTTCAGATTTGTGATGGGTAAGTATATTTCTTCACGGTTCTTAGAAACACTTCATATGGCTGAGAAGGAAAAGAAGGGAGAACACAATAGGATGGTTTCTGTATGCCATATAAATTCCCATTGCAACTTCTGAAACTAGGTTACATATAGTGAGCACTGCATAAATATTTGTTGATGATGAAGATAGATTGCACATTTTGTAAGCACTAATGTCAGTGCATGAGCACATTGCTTGTATTTCTAAAACCAAAGCAAGCAGTAATGTTGACAAATGACCACGTTCTCAGGTGCTTCTAAGTACTGATAGTTCAAAGTCAAGGGCCCTCATCCATTTATCAAGACTATAACTGAAATTCAGCTGCAGTGTATTTGTCCAACCTGAGCATTTAAGCATAAACACCATTTATCTGGAGTTACTTCTTTTCTCTTCAGATAGGTCTTGGGGTCAAACTTTCTTCTCAAAGTACGCTGGACACATTTAGAAGCACTGGCTTCTACATGAAGTATGAGGGTTCTGTACTCTAAAAAATGAAAATAATAATTTAAAAAAACTTCCATTATATTTTGTGAAAGTTAGGCTAGTTTGTTGCAGCAGTTTACCTTTTACTCTTTGGAACCAGAAAAGGCTGTCTTCAGATCTTATTCCACCTATTTCTAGCTACGTGTCCTTGGACATATAACTGAACCTTGTGAAGTCTTCTTAAAGTCAAGTGTAAAATGCTGCTACTAAGATTTCCTACCTCATGGAGGTTTTGTAAGAATCAAATGGCATAATATACATTATGCATTTAACAAAATATCTGGTATATATTAAGTACTTTAAAAATTAGCTAAAATACCAATTTGCAGGTGTTCTAATTTTAAAACATCCACATCAGGTAACTTTTTTCTAACCATCACATTAGTACATTTCCTATTATTCTTGATGTTTATCTAGTCCCTTTCTTGCTCAATGCTTTATAGAAAATTCTTTAGTTTTCCAAATGTTCGTCTATAACCAAGTGGCTTCATTAGATTTTATGGAAGAAGAGGATCTCAACATTAGCACCTTTAAAAGCTTTCTATTGTGGGGAATTTTAAATTAATATAGAACTATAGAGAAAAGTAAAATTAATTGACTCTTTATACCCATTCATAGCCTCAACAATTGTCAAATTTTGCAAACACTATTTACCTATTTCCTGAGAAGTAAGCTCATCTATATCAACATGACTTAGTTGCTTTATTTTCTTTCCAGGAAACCTTTGTTCTGGAAAGATGAGATTACAAATTAATAAATAACTTTATTTGCTTCAGAAAATTCCTACAAATCAGTTTATCAAAGAAAATAGTCTGGGGGCACCTGGGTGGCTCAGTCGGTTAAGCGTCTGCCTTCGGCTTGGGTCATGATCTCAGGGTCCTGGGATTGAGCTGCACGCACATCAGGCTCCCTGCTCAGCAGGAGTCTGTTTCTCCCTCTACCTGTGCCCCTCCCTCCAGTTCATGCTCTCTCTCTCGTTCTGCTCTCTCTCAAATAAATACATAAAATCTTTAAAAAAAAAAAAGATAGTCTGTTTATCTAGGTAAACAGCTCACATATTAAATAACAATTTACTTATGAAAACTTGCTTTAAGACACTTGCTATGTCACTAGTCCTGAATTATTATATTATGAATTTTGTCCAGTCCCATTCTGTTTCCCACCTTAAATCACGTTAGCCTGAGATACTGCTGAGACCTTATCAATATGGTGTTCTCCCCTACTGAAATGATTTTGAACAGACTTAAGTGTTGCTTTATTAATAGGTTGTCTGGTGATACTTTTGGAAGCCAATGCCCTTATATATGATGTATGTGTATGTGCGTGTGCAAGCAAAAAATTTTTGGTGAGGTTAAAAGTAAAATAAAGATTATCATATAATTTCAACTATAAATTTTCCATTTGGCATCTTTAACTGATATCCATCATACTTAATATAATTAATGATTATTTCCTAATATCAACTAGTACTCAGTCTGTATTCAAGTTTCTGTGATTATCTCAAAGGTGATTTTTAAATATTTTTTCTTTTAAATTAGAATTCAAATAAATTCCATACATTACATTTGGCTACTAGGTTTCTAATGCCTCTTTTATTCTGTAACAATGTCCCCACTTTTTTTGTTTAATGTTATTGGTTTGTTTGATAAACCAGGTCACTGTTCTGTAAAAAAAACCTATGTTCTAAATTTGACTTTTCTCATCATGTGCTTTCAGTTTCTATTCTACATATCACCCCCATATATCCTGTAAACTTAAAATAGATAAATGTTTTATTATACTCAAGTATAATGATTTGAGAAGGTATCTTATTGTTGGTATTATCTATTTCCTTTGGTATCTTATCAGTAGACACATAAAGTAAGGTTGTCCAACTATTAGTTATAGTGAGATTGATCACTGGGTTCATGTGGTATCAGTGTTATCCTCCATTATAAATTTCTCCATCACAACCTTGCATAAAGGATTGAGCATCCATTGAAGTTTATTAGATACTTCCGTTATTTCATTAGATTTTAAGATTGCAATTTTTAATACTCTCATTCTTTCTGTGTTTATTTGCTGAAATTCCCTTATAAAGAAGAACTTCCTTCATCAGATATTTGATTACTCTGACATAGAGTGTGTATGAGAAATAGAGGGTAAATGTGGATTCTTTCCTTCTCTATCAATCTTCAGAGCAGTGAAATGGTACCCTAGCATCCAGTAGTGACCAATAAGGATTTTTGAGCAACATTATGAGCTCATTGATTTTTAAAAACTTATATCTGATGTATTGGCAGCTGAAAAAAGTCACTCCTTATAGTCCAGTAGGAGCCCCCTTTCATTTTATCTTATCTTATCTTATCTTATTTGTAATTTAAACATAAAATTCCTTACCTATCTTGCTTCCTTACTGAAACTTGATGGTGGTAGCTGAAATATTCGTGCATTCTTGGATGCTTACATGTTTATTTTTTATTTTATTTTTTTAAGATTTATTTGTTTTTATTTGAGAGAGAGAGAGCGAGAGAGAGCATGAGTGAGCGGGGTGAAGGGCAGAGGGAGAAGCAGACTTCCTGCTGAGCAGGGAGCCCAATGTGGGACTTGATCCTGGCACTCACAGGTGCCCATGTGTCTTTAAAATAGTACTTTACTGAATAATTTACATGTAGTAACATGTGAACATATTAAATGCACAGTTTAATTACTATACATACACATATGTGTGTGTGTGTATACTTATAAATCCATGTGACCACTCCCTAGATAAAGATTTTTCCACTACCTCAAAGAGTTCCCTTGTGATTTTCTTTCCAGTCAATAGCAACTCCCACACTTCTCCTTTGTGGTTAATCACTATTTTTTTTTTAACTATTATATTAGCCAGCATATAGAATCACTATTTTTGATTTCTTTCACCATGAGTTGGTTTCCCCATTCCTGAATTTTACATAAACAGCATAATATATTAAAAATAAATAAAATAAAATAAAATTCTTGAAGACATATTCACAACTCCTAAGTATACATATGGTGAATTATGACAAAGCGATTACACTTATGTGATCACACCACCGCTAAAAATTAAATGAAATATTAATTCCCCCTTTATGCCTCATCCTGATAATTTTTTCCTTACTAAAGATTGCCAGTATCATGATTTAACAATATAGATTAGTTTTCCTTATTTTTGAACTTGAAATAATGAAATTGTCCAGTACATATCCTGTTGTGGATGGATGTTTTTGCTCAACATTATTTTTATGTGATTCACCATTAATGATGCAAGAAATTGTAGTTTGTTCATCTTTATTACATTTGCCTATTACATGAATGTAATCTAATATTTTAGTCTATTCATTTCCCAATACCATGCTGTCATAAATAGCTCTTTAATAAATAAATTGCTATAAAATAAGTCTTGATATACAATATGTTCTCCTAGTTTGTTAAGATTGATTTAGTTTTTCTTTTTCATATAAATTTTAGAATCAGCTGGTTAATTTCCACTTACACACACAGAAAAGAAAACCAAATTAAAACCTGCTGGGATTTTTATTGTAAACTTACTGGACCTATAGATCAATTTGAGGAGAATTGACACATTTATAATACCTGATATTCCAATACATAGCTAATTCTGATTTATATAAACTCTCACAATCCATTCTGCACATCCTTCCTTGTGAATCAGTATTTAAGTATTTCTGTCAAAGTGACTTTTACCAATTTTTCTTTTTATAGATTGCATATCAGTTTTTTCTTTTGTTTTTAAATATAAAATCATACTCTAATAGTTAACAGGATTTTCGTCCTACACGTGGTTTTCC
Source organism: Callorhinus ursinus (assembly GCF_003265705.2). Taxonomy (NCBI): domain Eukaryota; kingdom Metazoa; phylum Chordata; class Mammalia; order Carnivora; family Otariidae; genus Callorhinus; species Callorhinus ursinus. Next base: position 21,347,844 of record NW_027397078.1, read on the forward strand.
TGTTGTACCCAGTTATTCCTGCTTACTCCCAGACCCTTGTGGATTTTTTTCCATTAAAGTTGATGATAGATACCATACACTTAAAGTTTTAGCGAGACAAAATATACAGTCACCAAACTACCCCATTAAATTTTATGGTGTGTCTGCCTGTTAGATTAGGAGACTGTACTGTATAAAGCTAGCTATTTTTAGTGCAGTGTTACTGTCTTTTTTGTCTCTAGCTATATCTACATGATTTCAGTGTTGACTTTATTTCACTAAATTAGTTGTCTCTAAAGCCTTGCAGATTCTGACATCATAGCCTTACCCTTTCCTCATGTTTTATTCTTTCTTTCTCTTTCTCTCTCTGAGCTTGGCTTTGCTTAGATTAATGCTGAACATTCCAACTAATGTTTAATTCCAACTAAACTAATCATTTCCAACTAAAAGAGAGGAAGAAAAAAAATTTTTTGAAGGAGCAATTATTTTGACTTGCCTGAAATAATTTCAGTAAATCTATTTTAGTTGTCAGTTAGTAGTTTTATTTGCTTTATCTCTTAATTACTTGGCTAAAAAGCCTTTATGTCTATTTAGCAGATAAAAGTTTAGCTATTCTTTCTCAAACTTCAGCTGTTCAAAAAGAACAAGTTCAGAGAAAACTGCTTTTTTCCTCAGGTTAGCATATCTGAGCTCACATGTTATTTGTCACTTTTGAAATGTTTCCTTTAGCCAAACTGGCATTTCGGTTCTTTGAGAACATCCTGCCTAATTTTCTCATGTATCACAGACACTTTATTTAAAGTAAAGTGAACTTTGATCTCTCAAACTCTGTCTCTGTTGAAGATTTCAGTAAAGTATTTGATCAAAAGGTCTTAAGAGTTTGAAATAGACTATGAATTGTCAGAATCTGCATAGTCAGCCTGAAAATTTCCAAAGGAAAAAATAATCTCTGTGGTACCATAGTTCCCACTTATGCACAAGTATCTGAAACCCCTGAGATTTCTCCTTAAAATAATTAAGGTAGGAGGAGAGAGCAGTAAACTCAAGAGCAGGACTTCTCATCCTCAGCACTATTGGCATTTGGGGCCAGATAATTTTTTGTCATGGGGTATTCTCCTGTGTGTTTTAGGAAGTTAGTAGTATCTCTGACCCTTAACCTGCTTAATGACAGTACTACTCAGTTCCACCCAGTTGAAACAACCAAAAATGTCTCCAGACATTGCTAAAGGTTCCGCAGAGAGGGGGTGCAAAATCACCACTGACTGAGAACCACTACTCTAGAGTGTAAAAGCCATGACTATTTAAAGAAAACTTCTTTCTTCCTTAATTTCTCTCCCTGTTCCTGTTAGAGAAAGAGCTATAAAACTGAAGTGAGGAGTAGCAGCCTATTCTATCTGAATAAGAAGAGTTTCTGGAAGAAGTAAGTATGAATTCCTTATCCCTAATCTAACCCATCTCTGGAGGAAGGTAGAGATAGGTGATCCTATAAGTATATTCTCATGAAGAGGGGAACAATCCTAAAAGTTCAAAGACAGAGCATACATATGGAAATAATAGCCCATACTAATCCAACCAACATTTCAGAAATAGTTGATATTCAGAAAGAATACAAGAAGACATACGTTATGTGCTAAAATATAAGAAAGCCAGGATTCACCAGGCTTGAATGAATCAGCAGGATTAAGTGAAAGAGGTGGATAAAATTAGATGACACAAGACAAAATTAGATATAAGATTGCAGGGTAAATAAAATTGAGTAGCAGTTTATAAACCTGTTTTGGAAAAAAAGAACAGAATATACAATATTGTGTATACTTAAATACATTTATTCAGTGACAAGCCCTTTGCTTTATATTTGCCATATTATTTAATTTTCACAACAATCTCTGCATTGGGTAATATGAACCAAGGTGGAGCTTATGACCTGTAAAGCCAGGTTTTCACTGTATTGCTCTTTTACTCGAGTTGCTTGAGAAGTTCCAAAGGTTGAGAAAAACACAAAGTAACTACTATATAGGGAGAGTTGTGCTGGCAAGGGTGGGTAATGTAAATACAAAATATAGAAAAGGTGAAGAGGCAGATGACATAGAAACAGTAACCAACTGGTCAGTGTTACAACTGATGAAAAGGTGCTTGAACAACAGCCGCAGCAACAAGAAATCAGTCTGAGAATGAAGATCAAAAAACAGTCATGGGGAGTGCCTAGGGGGCTCATTCATTAAGCATCTGCCTTCAGCTCTGGTCATGGTCCCAGGGTCCTGGGATTGAGCCCCGCATCAGGCTTCCTGCTCCGCGGAGAGTGGGCTTCTCCCTCTCCCACTCCCCCTGCTTCTCCCTCTGCCCCTCCCCCAGCTCGTGCGCTCTCTCTCTCTCTCTCTCTCTCTCAAATAAATAAAGTCTTAGAAAACAAAAACAAAAACAAAACAGTCGTGGAACACCTGCAAAATCAATGTAAGGAAAGCCACATCTAGATACTTTGCTGAATGGGCTAGGATACATTACAAAGTGGAATGTAAAAGTCTATAAAAATCCAGGTTGAGAAAGAGAAATAAAACATTACCTAGAAAAGAATGAAAACAAGAATGCCTTTAGACTTTTTTATTTTTTTAAATATGAAGCACCACAAGACAGTGAATTCATACTTCTGTATTTCTTAGGGGGCGGGGTGGGAATGTGGTGACCTGAGAATTATATAGCTCAGATAAATTGTTTTTCATTCTTGGAGACCAACGATTTAATTGTTGGAAGAGTTAAGAGTTTGAAAAGTATACTATCCATGTATCTTTCTTCAAAATATTACTTTTAGACTTTTTCCAAAATTAATACTAAATTCCAGACTGTTTAAATTATGACATAAATTGACTTTCTTAACAAACTGAATGCCCTGAATGCAATTTATCTCTGGGTGATTTATTGCCAGATGGATTGTGCAGCTTAAGTGAATGTTTCTCAGAGCTTGCTGAAGTTATCTTCGTCTGATAATTACAGGCTTGGTCTAGTACTAGAAGGTTTTTTTTCTTTTTTCTTTTGTTTTTGTTTGTTTTGTTTATTTTGTCTTGTGTCTCCCATCTCACAGTTTAGGGGAAAATCTTAATCATTTTTTATGATGTCATAAACTAATTACTTTTGCTGTCCTAAAAAAGGAATTGGTAATAACACCTAATCTGCTTTGGAGACTTTGCAGGATGAAATTGCACCTAAAATGAGTTTTCTCTCTATCCACAAAAGCAAACTTGAATAGAAAATTATTATAGCCTCACTCTTATTAGAGACATGTAATGATTTTCTACGACTTTAAGTACTGTATCAGATGAGTTGAGCCATTTTCATTGTTTTATTTTTGTCCCTACCATTTAAAATCTTCAATGTAGGGTTTATGCATGTTCCCAAATTAACCTTTTTTAAAAGTCCGGTAGATTCTGATTGATGTAAACTATGAAAAAATATGCAATAACAAGGATAATAAGGAAATGCACTCAAATGATAAGTCATTATATCTCAGTGTGGGAATTTGTGTGATGATTTTCAATCATAATTTCTCATATTTTTCATATTTTTAGAAATAACTTATAGTAAAATAAGAATTATGTATGCAATTGATCATAAACGGTATTCATTAAAAATACATAGAAAAATATAGCAAGGTACAAATTGTTTTTCAGGATGGTAAAATTATTGATATTTTTTCTTTCATCTGATTTTCTGTATTTTCCTTTCATATCTGAAGAATCAGCTTCTATCCTTCCTGTACCAGATACAGCATGAGTGCGTTTCTCCATCATATATGGAAAAAAAAAATCTCAAATTGTCTCCCAGGCAATGTGCTTTAAACTCTATGCACTGTTTTTATTCCCTCACCCACTGCAATAAATCTCTACTACAAGGTGCTTTTTCCTCCCGTAAAAGTCAATGAGAGACTAAATGTGAGGAACACCAGGGCTGTCTTTACTGGTCCTTCTGCATCTCTAAAACACAAAGCCATCCTCCCTTCTTCTAATGATTAAGATCAATTATTCCTGTCAGTGTGATGACTCTTTTCCCAGCCTGCCAGAAGTGACCAGGCATCAGTCATAGCTTAATGTTAAATGGGTTTCTTAGTAACAGGATTCCAAAATAAGGGGGGGGGGGTGTCTCTTTTCACAAAAGCTCTTACACCCTCTTCCCCCTCCTCTGTCTTGGTGGTGAACAATAAAACTAAAACTATATTTTCTGATAAAGAGTTTATATAGTAATCATTATCTTCATCATGATAATGATACCCTTAGGGAAATTTAAATTTTTAATGACTAAAAAGTAATATATAGGAACAACTAACATCCAGCCACTTCTTGCTTTCAGCTTACTCTGGTCCTCCTTTAAAGGTTATTGGAGAGGATTAATAAACTTGAGACAGTGGAAAACTCCTAGATTGGGCTTGCCATCATATTTGCATATTAGAAGTTCTAGTTTAGTCTAATCTTGCTCTTTTTCCTTTAATTAAACTATTTTGATTAGGCTAGCTTATGCATGTTGCTTGGAAATTATTTTTCCAAGCAAAGCTACTGTTTTGTGTGTTGTAGAGATTCTACTTGTATATGTGTTAAATCTGTATAAATACTTTTTTCTGATTTCTTTATTTTTTTGTTATTCATCTGTCATTTTTAAATAAAGACATTAATTTGTTGTGTAGTTTCTTTATTATCATTGGAAATGTTTAGTGATTTAACTTTCTTTATATAAAACAATATCCTGTCTGATATTAATATCAGGGTCTGTATTCCCACTATTTTTAGGATATTCTTCAATGGCCGTTGTGACATTCGGCTAGCTTATTTATTTAGAATAGAATGTTTCTTAGGTTTATGTCTTCTTTTTATGTTTTTTGAGCTTTTTAGTCTCTTGTGCTCACAAAGGTTTATTTGCATCACGTTTACATTTTGGAATGTATTGCAGTTGTCTTTGCACATATGATATTTTAATGGAACCCAAGTTCATCTACCCTGATGCACAGCAAAGCCAATCACTGCGATATCAGGTGTGCAGCAAGGAAAGGGTTTATTCTAGGAGAGGCAGCCAAATGAGGAGACAGGAGGACAGGTCTCAAATCTGCTTTCCTGAAGGGGAAAGAACAAGTTTTTTATAATGATAGGGGTTGAGATTACATATATATTGAAGAAAAGGGCAGGGAAACTTCTGACTATTCATGAGGAAGAAATGGAGTGCGCACCATGAGCAAACATATACATAGCATATATCCCCATGTTCACTTTGGGGTGGAGAGTTAACATCAGAATGAGGAAAAATTACTTCCTGATGTCAGGAGGTTCTTTTAGGACAAGGAGAAGGGGCTATGGGCATGCTCCAAGAGCTGGCAAGAAGTGAATGGGGACTTGGGCTTGTTATTTTGGGTAAGGAATGCAGGGCCTTGCTTGTTCCTAGGCGAAAACTGAATCAATTGACATTGAGTCCAGGCCTCTGCAGGGACAGCTAGTGGATTTGTTAGTGGGATCTGAAAAGACACAATAGCTGATGAGGGGAAAACAGTTTTCTGAAAAACAAGCTTTAAATTTTCTACTAGTTTCACCCTCATTAACTCTATGGCGCATGGTTTCAATATGGACATTTGTTTCTGTATCTCTCTTGGTGCCTAAAAAGTAACTTATTGTGTGGGGCATTGATTTTAAAGAAATCTTTTGCATGAAGTTATTTTTAGTATTACTTAGATCTCTCTATTCTTGTTTTATTTGGCTTATGATCTATCAAGAATTGAGATACTGGTGTAAAAATCACATAAAGACTTAATGTTTTGTTGATTTCTTCTTCTGTTTATAAGTCCTTTATATTATAAATGTAATGGTAGATACATATGGTACTCACAAAATAAGTTCATTGTCCTACTTAATAACTTCTACCTTGAAGTCATTGTTGAAGTTAATAGTTTTAGTATCTTTTTGTTTCATTAGCATGGTGAGTCTTTATTGTTTTCACTTATAGTTAGTTCTTTCAGGGCAATTACTGAGATAACATAGGTTTGGCTTTTTAGTTTTTTTCTTTGTTTTCCTTGACATTGAGAGTTATATTAATTTTTATATATAAATTATATTCCCTTTGTGTTTATTGTCAAAATTGGTATGACTGGTCTTGCTTTTGAAAGGCTCATTTACTTTATTTTGTGACTTTAAGTTTTCTTTGTTTTCTGTTTTGTGTGTTGTGCTCTAAATTATGTGAATTTTGATTCTTGTATTTTTATATCACGCTTTTATTAAAATTAGGACATACATATCCTGTTTGGTGTCCCTAGTTTCCAGATATTAAGAATGCATTCTTTAAGCCAGGTGTCCCTTCTTAAGTACAAAATTGGTATTCATTTTATTTTAGTTCTGGCTGTTTCTTTAAAAATTAGCCCTTTGTGGTACATAAGTGATAGACTCCTTGAATCCTTGCAATTCAAGTTTATTTTTCTATTTCCTTAATTTGTGATGGACTTGTCAGAATAGAATTTCCTGGTAAAAACTTCTTTGTTTTGACTCTGCTGTAGAAATTACTCTGTTGGCATATAGCAGTTACGGTTGTAGAAGAGAATTGTAGTTAATGTAATTTGTCTATCCCTCCCTTGGTTAATGTGATTCTCTCTGTATGATTGAAGTATTCGCTTTTTAGTATTGGAGCTGCATAACTTCATAATATAGGTTTGGTGTGTAGTTAATATTTATTAAATAATCTTTCTAAGTGTTGAGACTTTCAATTGTGCATATTTATGTTTTCCTTCATTTTAAGAAAGTTTTCCCATTATATTTATGTAATTAAGACATTTCTTCTTTTGTTCTAGTCTCTTCTTTTAACATACTAGTTTTCCTATTGTCCTCTCTCTAGTATTCACATTTTTGTCCTTCTCTACTGAATTCAATATATTTTTTCTCTAGTAAACCTTAAATATCACTGATTTTTCAATTTTTAATAAAATATTTGATGCTACTGATTTATACTTTTAATTTAGTTTTCAGTTTTATAATGTTATTATCTTCCTTAAAATGGTTTTTATAATTTGCCAGTTGCTTTGGAAGGGGAGCAGAATCTGCCACCCCAAAAGATGCCTTTTTTGCACAAGAGTTATTTTGAGTTGGTTGCTCTTAAAAAACCAAGGACACAGGAGAAGCTCTGAAAACCAAATACAAGTTACTCTTTTGTAAGACTCATATACATTTATAAAGGAAATATGCATTCATAAAGGTGTCCCTTTCTTGGTACTTAGAAGAGAAGGTAACTCAGTTTCTATGAACTCTTATCAATGGAGAAGGCAAGGACTTAAATTTGCATAAGAACTATAGCTTTGTTTACTATGGTTTTCCTGGTAACCTCCCATAACTGGCCTCCCTACCCCAATATCTTCTTTTGTTTCTAGCCAGAGATGTTATTTAAGGTGGTGGTGTGAGCTGTTTCAAGGAGTTACTCAGTTTTTACTGGGCATTTCCCATGTATACAGGAGATGCACACGTTACTAAACTTCTGTTTGTTTTTCTACTGTTAGTCTATCTTTTATTATGGGCAGGGGTGAGGTCTCAGCCAAGAGCCTAGAAAGGTAGAATAAAAATTATTTTTTCTCCCCTATACTTTCTAATTTAATTATTAACTCATTAACTCATCACTGTCTAATTTACAGAGTCCAGAAACATATAAACAAAAATCTCCCTCTTTTTTTTAACTGGTGTTTTCGTTTCCTTACCTTGTTGATTTATTCATCTTTTAAGTGTGTATATGGGGCAATCATTTTAAGTTTACCTTACCCATCTGGATTCTACACAAATGTGGGTGGTGTTGATGTGGAAAAATTTTCCTATACCCTTCTAGGTTCTTTGCCTGGTAAATTGATAGAAAACAGAGTAACAGGGAAAACATTATTTTAGTCATGTCTGAGACCCCTAGCCAGTCAGGCCGTTGAGGCTTATAGGCCATCCTGAGCTAAGGAGAAGGTAGGGGTCTTCAAAGGGGAAGAAGACAATTCCTAGGAAAATGGGAAGAGCGATTGTTTGTTAAACAAATGTTTGCTATGCCATACAAAGACAATGGGACATAGAAAGGAATTTGATCTCCAAGCTCTCCCTGCTGGAGCTTCCCCCAACAGCTTACCATACCTAGCCCATATTCTTTGTGGTTATGTCTGGTGATAGTTCTCTTCCTGGACCAGGACACCTATCTAAATTCTTTTAGGCAGTTGAGGGGGGAATAAAAGCTCTTGCTGAGTCCTTTGAGCCTTGATTGACTTTAGCTCAAAGTAATCCACATGCCAAAGTAGCACATTTTGGGGCTGCTCGTTCTGTACCTACCTCTTCAGTGGTATTTGTTTGACTCCTCTTCCAGATGAAGCAAATATTTTTAGGATCGGAATCTTTAAATTTGAGCTCAGAGATTAGATGCTGATTTTTTTTTTATTTTTTGTGCTTAGCTATTAAGTTTTTCAAGGTCATTGAGAAGAAGATTGGCTCCCCGGTCACTTCCTACTGGGATCATTATCTTCCTGTATTTTCTGTCTGAATATTTTGCAAATTATGTAATGTAAAATGTTAAACCTAAAGGAAAATTTAAAGAATTGTAATCCAGACTTTATATTCCCAACACCTAGATTCTAGTGTAAGTATTTTACTATACTTTTTAAATTACACATCTCTTTGTCTTTCTGTCCATCTATACATTATTAGTCCATCTTACATTTTATGCATTTCAAATTGAATTTTAGATATTAGTATTCTTCCCTCTAAATACATCAACAGGTATGTTATTAACTAATGTGAAATTTGTTTGCCATGTTTTCTCTCTTGATGTGAAATTTGTTTTAATCTTAAATATACATTTGTTAAGTTTTGACACTTACATAAACCTGTGTAACCCAATCTTCTATTGAAACATAAAATATTATAAAACTACAATAAGTACCCTCATGCCCCTTCTTAGAAAAATCCTGGCCCTTACCCTTCCAGAAATAAACAGTGTTCTGATATTTTTCTCTGTGCATTAGTTTTGCCTCTTCTAAAAATTAATATAAGCAGAATCATGCAGTATATATTATACCACTTATGAATATAGGACAGAATATAATATGGTAAAGAGCATTGTAGGGAAAAGAGAAACTTTTCCTTTCTTTCTAGGTTCTTTGGTCTGATATTTAAATTGACACAAGATACATTCATAGGAAAACAACATTTAATTCATACATATGGGTCCTCATAGAAATATGAGTATCGAAGAACTGACTAGAATAGGCAGGTTTTGAATCTTTTAAACAAACCATAAATTTGTGAAGAATTGGGAAGGTAAAGGGGTTTGGGCTTAGGGTGGCAAATTAGTGAAGAAGTAACAAGGTTTGTTTATATAACCATCATGGCCTTGAATTTCCTATCTCTAGCCGTAAGGATGCCTTTACCCTTCAGGTGCAGGAAGGGTACCTTTTACGTGGGGAATTTATTGTCTGTTTTCAGTGGGATGGAGGAAGGTCAGAGTGTCCTTGACTGGCTATTTCTTAAGTACTTTAATTCAAAATAATTAATATGCCAAAGTGATATATTTTGGGGCAGCCTCCCTGAAGCACATCAGTATACATTCTTGTATAAGGCTCCTTTCACTCAGCATAATAATTTTGAGATCTGTCCATGTCGTTGAGTATATCACTAAATTGTTCGTTTTACTGCTAAGCCATATTCTGTTACATGAATATACCATAGTTTGTGTATTCTCCAATTGATGAACACCTGGGGTGTTTATAGTTTTGGTTATTATGAATAAATCTGTGAACAATTTTTGCATCTCATTGTAAACATATGTTTTCATTTCTCTTATAACTGAGAGAAGGACTGTGTCGTATGATAGATGTATGGTTAGTTTTTTAAGATACTTCCAGACTTTTTTTTGAAATGCTTATACCATTTCACATCCCCACCAACAATGTATGTGAGTTATGGTTGCTCACAACCCCACTGACACTTGGTTTTCTCAGTTTTTCATTTTAACCATTCTCCTAGATATGTAATATAATCTCATTTGTTAGTAGACATATATTTTTCAGAGAAAATTCATCTCTGGTATATAGGTACAAAATGCTGTTGTTTCCAGATTTCAGAAACGAGTACTGATCAGCCTGTGTTTTTAATGCAGTTTTCATTGTTGAAATGTGGTTAGGAAAGAAACCCTATAGACCAAACAGCCCTAGGCCCTTCAGTATTGAAAGTGTCCAGCAGAGTCCTTCAGAACAAATTCTGCTAGATATTTTCAACACAGAGTTTTCTGTCAGCTCCCAAAATCTTTTTTTTTTAATTGAAGTATGATTAACATACAATGTTAGATTAGTTTTAGGTATGCAACATATTGATTCAGAAATTCCATACTTTACTCAGTGCTAACCACGATAAATGTAGTCACCATTTGTCACCATACAACATTGTTACAGTATTATTTACCACATTCCCTATGTTGCATTTTTTTTATCTCCATGACTTAATTATTTTATAATTGGAAGTTTGTACCTCTTAATCCCTTTCATCTATTCCACCCATTTCCCACCCATCTTTTCTCTGGCAACCAACAATTTTTTTTCTCTGTTCCCCAAACCCTCTTTCAGCTGGGACCTAAGTGCGGTGTATTTGGTGTAATTGCTTCCAATATGGTGATTGGAGCCGCTTCTTATTTTAGTAATAAATGATGTTTTAGTCTCTGTTTTTCATTATTGTCACTAATTTTGAAAGGAAGCGAGAGTTGTATGTGGGCATTTACTTAACCATTTCCCTATCTTCTCATAGGGAAATGTTTAAAAGGAAAAAAAGCAACAGGTTATATACAGTTTTTGAATTACAAAACAACATTGCAAAAAGGCCCATTAATTCCCAAGTCCATTTTTATCATCATATTCTAGTAGTGAGAATGGAACTGTTTGCAATCTATTTTTCATCACTATATTAATGAATTTGGGATGATTTTGTTTTATTTTAATCTCTATTGAAAGTTCACCCCAAGCAGGGTTTTCTTATTGAAATTTATAATAAGGAGATTTTCCATGTTGTTGGTAGATTGTGTTTGAGGCTTTTTAATTTTATTTTTTTCAAACAGGAACAATCAGTTTCTAAGCTGTGACATAACAAAAGCTCCCACCAATTCTAATGTACTAAAATACAATTGAAGTAACTTGCTGGCCTGGGGAAAAAAATAAAACTAAATAAATGTGCATTGTGATATTAACTTTTCATTTTTCAAGGCAGAAATTAGAGTTTATGTCTAAAAGTTAATGTTCTGTTACTAAAAATTCTGATATCTAGTCAGTTTTTTAATTTACAAGGCCACCTGGTTGTCACTGCTTGTGTTGAAAAACATTATCATTCAATAAACATTTTCCTTTCTACCTCCATCTCTTTCTTCCTTCTATCTTTCCTCCGTCTCTGTCTCTCACACATTCTTCCTTCCTTTCTTTTTATTTCTCTCTCTCTCTCTCTTTCTGACTCATTTCCACATGTAGGCCCTGGAAGAACTCTAATGAATATTTGAAAATGACATCCTGGTTAAAAAAAAAAAAAAAATCTCGTGGTGGATGTGCTGCCATATGGCAGGTGAAGGCACCCTGCCTATGACTTCTATGAACAGGTTCAAATATGCTGGTCCTTGTCAAGCTTGTGGTAGAGCAGCTGTTTAACCCATTCAAACTGGAAATTAATGAATACCAGCCAACTGAGAACACTTAAAGGCTATTTATTTGCAGCTTGCTCTAGCAAGAGAGTGAGCCACCATCATTTGAGTTTTGGCAAAGATTCAAAAGCAGGCAGGGAAGGGGTAAAGCTTTATAGAGGAAAAAAGGGAAGGCTTCAGGTACACCCTCCATGGTTGAATAGAGATAGTGGTCTGAATTCCTGTAAGTTTGACTAATAGTTAATAGTTGGCTTCCTGGGCTGGTTAGTATAGATAAGAAATTGGCTTCTTGGGCAGGTTGCTGCAGGTTGTGGGTGAGAGCTCTGTTTCTATGTATGGTTTGGCCCTTGTCCCTTTGTATTTTCAGTTCCTCAGGTATAAAATTTCAGTTTTACAAGTTGAGGAGAGTTCTGGGTAGTGATGATTGTACAAAAATATGAATGTACTTGATAGCACTGAACTATACACTTAAAATGGTTAATTGTATGAGTATTTTATAACAATAAAATAACTAGAAAAAAACGAAACCTCTGCATAGGAACACAATATGAATGGAACTTTCCTGTTATTATGCAAACAGTACATAACTTTGAACAGAAAGTACAAATAGCCCTCATCTCAAAGATTCCAGTGCTTATGTTTTTTGTTTTGTTTTTTATTTTCTTAAGTAATTAATTTTTATTTTATTTTGATTCTAGTATAGCTAACATACAGCGCTAAACTAGTTTCAGGTATACAGCATAGTGATTCAACAAATCTATATATTACTCAGTGATCATCAAGATAAATGTACTCTTAGTTCCCTTCACCTATTCCCCCCCCGCCCCAGTCTGGTAATCATCAATTTGTTCTCTATAGTTAAGAATCTGTTTTTTGGTTTTTCTTTTTTCCTTTGTTCATTTGTTTTGTTTCTTAAATTCCACATATGAGTGAAACCATATGGTGCTTGTCTTTCTCTGACTGACTGACTTTGCTTAGTATTATACTCTCTAGATCCATTCATGTCCTTGCAAATGACAAGATTCCATTCTTTTTTTATGGCTGAGTAATATTCTGTTGTATAGACATACCACATCTTCTTCATCCAGTCGTCAGTCGGGGACACTCGAGCTATTTCCATACTCTGGCTATTGTAGATAATGCTGCCATAAACATTACAGTGCATGTATCCTTTTGAATTAGTGTTTTTGTATTCTTTAGGTAAATACCTAGTAGAGCAATTGCTGGATCATAGGATAGTTCTTTTAACTTTTTGAAGGACCTCCATTCTGTTTTCCAGAGTAGCTGTACCAGTTGGCGTTCCCACCAACAGCGCTTGAGTGCAGGTTGTGGGTGAGAAACTACATCCTCACCAACACCTGTTGTTTCCTGTGTTGTTGATTTTAGCCATTCTGACAGGTGTGAGGTGATATCTCATTGTAGTTTTGATTTGCATTTCCATGATGATAAGTGATGTTGAGCATCTTGTCATCTGTCTTTTGGCCATCTGGATGTCTTCTTTGGAAAAATGTCTCTTCATGTCTTCTGCCTGTTTGTTTAAGTGGATTATTCCTTTTATGGGTGTTGAGTTCTATAAGTTGTTTATATATTTTGGATACTAACCCTTTATTGAATATGTCATTTGCAAATATCTTCTCCTATTCACTAGGTTCCCTTTTAGTTTTGTTGAGTGTTTCCTTTGCTGTGCAGAAGCTTTTTATTTTGAAGTAGTCCCAATAGTTTACTTTTTATTTTGTTTCCCTTGCCTCAGAAGATACATCTAGAAAGAAGTTGCTACAGCTGATGTCAGAGAATTTCTGCCTTTGTTCTTTTCTCAAATTTTGATGGTTTCGGATTTCACATTTAGGTCTTTCATCCATTTTGAATTTATTTTTGTGTGTGGTTTAAGAAAGTGGTCCAGTTTCATTTTTTTCATGTCCAGTTTTCCCAACACCATTTGTTGAAGAGACCATCTTTTTTCATTAGATATTCTTTCCTGCTTTGTTGAAGATTAATTGACCATATGACTGTGGGTTCATTTCTGGGTGTTCTGTTCTGTTGATCTTTGTATCTATTTTTGTGGCAGTATCATACTGTTTTGCTCACCACAGCTTTGTAATATAACTTGAAGTCCAGAATTGTGATGCCTCCAGCTTGTTTTTCTTTCTCAAGGTTGTTTTGGCTACTCGGGGTCTTTTGTGATTCCACACAAATTGTAGGATTGTTTGTTCTAGCTCTGTGAAAAATGCTGGTGGTATTTTGATAGGGATTGCCTTATATGTGTAGATTGCTTTGGGTAGTATAGACATTTTAACAGTGTTCTTCCAGTCCATGAGCATGGAATGTCTTTCCATTTCTTTGTGTCATATTCAATTTCTTTCATCAATGTTTTATAGTTTTCCAAGTACAGGTCTTTCACCTCCTTGGTTAGGTTTATTCCTAAGTATCTTATTGTTTCTGGTGCAGTTGTAAATGGGATTGATTCCTTAATTTCTCTTTCTGCTGCTTCATTATTGGTGTATATAAATGCAATGGATTTTTGTACACTGCTTTTGTATCCTGTGACTTTACTGAATTCATTTATCAGTTCTAGCAGTTTTTGATGGAGTCTTTTGGGTTTTCTCTGTATAGTATCATGTCACCTGTGAATAGTGAAAGTTTTACCTCTGCCTTGCCAATTTGGATGCCTTTTGTTTTGTGGTCTGATTGCTGTGGATAGGACTTCAGTACTATGTTGAATAAAAGTGGTCAGAGTGGACATCCCTTTCATGTTCCTGACTGTAGAGGAAAAGCTGAGTTTATCCCCATTTAGGATGATATTACTTGTGGGTTTTTCATATATGGGCTTTATGATGTTGAGGTATGTTCCCTCTAAACCTACTTTATTGAGGGTTTTTATCATGAATGGTTGTTGTACTTTGTCAAATTCTTTTTCTGTGTCTGTTGAAAGGATCATATGGTTCTTATTCTTTCTTTTATTAATTTGATGTATCGTGTTCGTTGATTTGTGAATACTGAACCACCCTTGCAATCTAAGAATAAATCCCACTTGATCATGGTGAATGATGTTTTTAATGTATTGTTGAATTTGGTTTGCTGGTATTTTATTGAGGATTTTTACATCTATGCTCATGAGGGATATTGGCCTATAGTTCTCTTATTTAGTGATGTCCTTATCTGGTTTTTGTATCAGGGTAATGTTGGCCTGATGGAATTAATTTGGAAGTTTTCCTTCCTTTTCTATATTTTGGAATAGTTTGAGAAGAATAGATATTAACTCTTCTTTAAATGGTAGAATTCGTCTGTGAAGTCATCTGGTCCTGGACTTTTGTTTGTTTGGAGATTTTTAAATTACTGATGCAGTTTCTTTGGTTGTTATCAACCTGTTCAAGTTTTCTAGTTATTCCTGTTTCAGTTTTGGTAGTTTATATGTTTCTAGGAATTAATCCATTTCTTCCAGGTTGTCTAATTTGTTGGCATAGTTTTTCATAATATTCTCTTCTAATTGTTTATATTTCTATGGTGTTGGTTGTTATTTCTCCTCTCTCATTTGTGATTTCATTTATTTGAGTCCTTTCTCTTTTTTTCTTCATAAATCAGGCTAGAGGTTTACCAGTTTTATTGATTTTTTTCCAAAGAACCAGATCCTGGTTTCACTGATCTGTTCTATTGTTTTTTTTAGTTTCTATATCATTTATTTCTGCTCTCATCTTTATTATTTCCTTCCTTCTGCTGGATTTAGGCTTTGTTTGTTCTTTTTCCAGTTCCTTTAGGTATAAAGTTAGGTTGTTTATTTGAGATTTTTCTTGCTTCTTGAGGTAGGCCTGTATTGCTCTATACATCCCTCTTAGGACTGCCTTTGCTGTATCCCAAAGGTTTTGGACTGTTGTGTTTTCATGTTTTTTTGTTTTTTTTTTTTAATTCTTAGATTTCCTGGTTGACCCATTCATTGTTTAGTAGCATATTGTTTAACCTCCATGTATTTGTGGTCTTTCCAGATTTTTTCTTGTGGTTGACTTCTGGTTTCATAGCATTGTGGTCAGAAAAGGGGTATGGTATGACTGTAGTCTTTTTCTATTTGTTGAGGCCTGTTTTGTGACCTAATATGTGATCTCTTCTGGAGAACGTCCCATGTGCACTTGAAAAGAATGTGTATCCTGCTGTTTTAGGATGGAATGGTCTGAATGTATCTGTTAAGTCCATCTGGTCTGGTGTATCATTCAAAGCCATTGTTTCCTTGTTGATTCTCTGTTTAGATGGTCTGTCCATTGATGTGAATGTGGTTGTTAGATCCCTTGCTATGATTGTATTACTATCAAATAGTTCCTTTATGTTTGTTATTGTGTTATATATTGGTGTGCTCCCATGTTGGGTGCATAAATATTTACAATTTTAACATTTTCTTGTTGTGTGGTTCCTTTTATTATATAGTGCCCTTCTTTGTCTCTTATTGCACTCTTTGTTTTAAAGTCCATTTTGTCCATTGGAAGTATTGCTACTCTGGCTTTCTTTGGACATCCATTTGCATGATAAGTATTTCTCCATTCCCTCACTTTCTTTCTTTTTTTTTTCTTTCATTAGAGAATACTTTATTAGTTTCTGTAGTCCATCCCCTTACTTTCAATCTATCTGCAGGTGTCTTTAGGTCTAAAATGAGCCTCTTGCAGGCAGCATATAGATGGGTCTTATTTTTTTGTTGATTCTGACAACCTATGTCTTTTGATTGGAGTGCTTAGTCCATTTGCATTCAAAGTAATTATTGATACATATGTATTTATTACCATTTTGTTAATTGTTTTGTGGTTGTTCTGGAGATTTACTCTGATCCTTTCTTGTCTTTCTCTCATATTTTGCTGATTTTCTTTAGTGATACATTTGGATTTCTTTCTCTTTATTCTTTGCATGTTTTTTAGTGGTTTTTGATATATGGTTACTATTGGATTTGTATATAAGCTCTTCTGCAAATAGCAGTCTATATTAAGTTGATGGTCACTCAAGTTTGAACCCATTCTTTTCTCCTCTCCTCTCCACATTTAGGTATATGTTAATATAATTTATATCCTTTTTGTGTGTGTTTGCTTGACTGACTTCTACAGAAATGTTCATTTTTACTGCTTTTGTGCTTCCTATCTTTATACTGTCACTTTTGGACTCTACTTTCCACTCAGAGTCCCCTTCAGTATTTTTTGCAGGGCTGGTTTAGTGGTCACAAACTTCTTTAGTTTTTGTTTTTGACTGGGAAACTCTATCTCTCCTATTCTGAATGATAGCCTTACTGGATAGTTTCTTGGCTGCAAATTTTTCTCATTCAGTGTGTTGAATATATCATGCCACTTTCTTCTGGCTTGCCAAGTTTCTGTTAAAAATCTCCTGCTAGGCTTACAGGTTTTCCCTTGTAAGTTAATGACTTCTTTGGTCTTGTTGCTTTTAAGATTTTTTCTTTATCACTATATTTTGCAAATTTAATTGCAATCTGTCTTCATATTGGCCTGTTTTGTTGATTTTCATGGGAGTTCTCTGTGCCTCCTGGATCTGGATGTCTGTTTCCTTCCCCAGATTAGGAAAATTTTCAGCTGTTATTTCTTCAAATAAATTTTCTGCCCCCTTTTCTCCGTCTTCTTCTGGGACTCCTATAATATCAATGTCATTATGTTTAATGGAGTTACTGGGTTCCCTTAGTCTGTTCTTGTGTTGCATAATTCTCTCTTTTATTCAACTTCATTGCTTTCCATTACTTTGTCTTCAAGGCCATTAATTCATTCCTCTGCTTTTTCCAGCCAGCTCTTCATTGCATCATGTGTGTTTCTACTCTTTTTTATTGCACCCTTCGTTTCTGATTCTTTTTAAACTGATTCTTTTTTACCTGTGATAAGGGTCTCCCTGATGCCTTCTGTTCTTTTCTCAAGCTCAGTGAGTATCCTTTATGATCGTTGCTTTTAAATTATCCATCAGGCATGTTATTTATATCTGTTTCACTTAGATTTCTGGCCATGGACTTATCTTGTTCTTTCACTTGGAATAAATTCCTCTATCTTCACATTTCAAGTCTCTGCCTTCTCTGTGTTAGAAAAGCCAGTTATATCTCCTGCTCCTGACCATAATGACCTTAGGAAAAAGAGGTTATGTAGTGCCAAGGGCCTGGCACTTCAGGGAGTGTCTCCATTGTGTGCTGTATTTGCTCTGCTATTGTTTTCTTATTGCTCTTTCAGGCCAGTCATCTGCAGGGGCTCTCCTTGCCTGCTGTTGCCAATGTTTGGCCCCTGTCCTGAATGTGCCAAGTTTTAGCTAGGTGTGTTCTGGTCTGCTTGTGAAATGAGACCTGTCACTACATCCACCAGAACTGAAACCTGGCTATACTCTCTGGTTGGGAGACATGGTTTGGGCAGGGGCTTGTGCTGGTCTTTGTTCATTAGCTGTTCCCTACCATCTAATTTCTTATACTGAAACATAAGTACTACTGTGGAGAACAGTTTAGAGGCTCCTCAAAAAATTAAAAATAGAATTACCATATGATCAATAAGTCAGTCAGAGAAAGACAAATACCATATGATTTCACTCATATGTGGAATTTAAAAAACAAAACAAATGAGCAAAGGGAAAAAAGAGAGAGAGGCAAGCCAAGAAACAGACTCTTAACTGTAGAGAACAAACTGATGGTTACAGGGCGGGGGGGGGGGATGGGTGAAACAGGTGATAAGGATTAAGGAATGCACTTGTGATGAGCACCCGGTAATGTATGGAAGTGTTGAATCACTATAGTGTATACCTGATACTAATAGTACACTGTGTGATAAGTAACTAGAACTTAAATAAAAGCTTAAAAAAAAAGACAACAAAGAAAAAAAATAAAAATGGAGTAATTGCTTAAATAAGAATTTATATATAAAATCTAATCTTTTTGAATCCTTTTAATAGTCTGTTTTTGCTTTCTCATATATTGTCACTAGAAAAGCTGTCTGATATACATACTCCACTTGGTGCTATGCAAGTCTTCAGACAAAGAATGTCTAAGTTGAAGAATCTACACAGTAGGAATAAAAAAATTGATTGTATATTTCCACTTGTTTATTAGCGTTGGGTTAGGATAT
The DNA here is from genome assembly GCF_003265705.2 of Callorhinus ursinus. Taxonomy (NCBI): domain Eukaryota; kingdom Metazoa; phylum Chordata; class Mammalia; order Carnivora; family Otariidae; genus Callorhinus; species Callorhinus ursinus. The sequence continues at coordinate 21,366,533 of NW_027397078.1, forward strand.
GAGGATTTTTTTCTATAGAAAATGAATATCCAGGGCCATTATACCCACAGACTTCAGGGTGTGAGGCAGCATAAAGATACAGAAATTCTCTGGACACTTAACACCCACCTCCTGAAAGAATTCCACCTAATAGCAGACATACTGGTGTTAAAGAAGGAGAATAATTGATAATTTGAAACTAGGACCTCTGAGAGCTGGTGTAGGGGCAGGAAAGTTGTCCCCTTCTTCCTTTCTAGGTTCTTTGGCTGATCAAATAATTAAATTGACATAAGACAAATGTATAGGAGAAAACAAAATTTAGTTACATGTATACCTCCTGTATACCTGGGAGAGGGCCAAGAAAACTGAATAACTCTCTGCAGTGGCCAAAGCCATCATCTTAAATACCATCTTCAACCAAGACAATGGATGTTGGGGTTCAGAGTCAGTTATGGGAGGTTATCAGGAGAAGCACAGTAAATGAGGGTAGGGTTGTTATGCAGATTTAAGTCATTACCTTCTCTGTTCATATGTTTCTAGACATTTATAGTCATACTTCTTTTCTTGGTACAGTAATGGAGATTTCCCTTATAAATGTAAATGTCTCTTACAAAAGGGAACCTTCTACTCAGTTTTCAGAGCTTTTCTTGTGTCTGTTCTTTCTTAATAATAATCAGCCTAAAATAATCATTATGCCAAAGAAGCATATCTTGGGGGGCAAAATGTGCTCTTCTTCACTGTCCTAGGTGTAGGTGAACTTGATCTTTAAGAACTGACTGGCTCACTGAGGCAGCACCCACATGCTTGAAAGCATAATGAATTGCAGCAGTGCTTTGGATGAGTTGAGGATGATAAAGAAGATATGTAAGACTGTAAAGTAAATATAAGCTGAGACATTCAAAAATGACCTAAGAAGTATAGAGATAAGAAAGTATACTGTACCAGTATCTGCAGAGGTAGAAGCATTTGAACCAGAAACCTGACTTGACATTCATATTCAACCACCAGTCCAAGCTGCTTTCAGTTACAGTGAATGGAAAGACATAATATTTTCAGTTCTCACCCTGAGTTCAGAGAGGAAAATTCTCTCCGAAAACTGAGAAACTAGGATTTTATTCAAGTTTAGGAGAAAGCTCTGCAGCTGAGTCAGAAAAAGGAAGGGCCGTTTTGTAGTTACCTTAGCACTACCATCCTTCCCCTAGTTCTCAAACAGGTGTGCACAGAATGACATGTAATTCTATACTGGTCTATAACTGTGTTAATTGTGGCAGTTAGACAAGTTTAGATTGTTAAAGGAGATTCACAGGACACAAAATAACAAGGTTCACAAATCTACCATTTATTGCCAGGAAAGGATATAATAAGTCAAATCTTTAGAGTCAGGATTTACATCACAGCCACAGGCTACCTCACAGTAAGGGATTGGAAAGGCTGTAAGCACGCTCCTATCACCCTCCATAATGGTCCTGCTTTATCACTTGGATCAGGAATCGCCAACATTTGCATGGAGCCAGGGATCCCAAGAGGGAGTCTCGACCAGACTTTCTTACACATTTCTGGTCATATTGCTGTGTGACCAACCCCAGTAACGTAGCCCTTGAGCAAACCATCAGTAATGCTGCTGTTATCAGGCATAAACCATCAATCAGGTGCAAACCATAAACAACTTAATAAACAGTGCTGGCAAGGTGGCACAAAACATGCTAAAACTTGCCTTGGACCCATGGTTCTAAAACAGTACTGTTCATCATTACACTTCATTGACCATGGGTCAGTACCGTGCAGATACATCTCATACTCCAGCAAAACATCTCGAGCAGTTCCAGCTCTGCTGAAATTAACCCTTAAAGTACAATAATCAAAAGCTCTTTTTGTGTTTTTAGTCCATTTTTTGATTCTCCTCGGTATCTATTAATACTAAGCTACTCATACTGCTACTCAGTCCTCCGTGCTAGTGGGTTTTTAGGGCAGCCCCCTGTGCCTCCACCAGCTAACGCTATCATTGTGATACTGTTGTCGGTCAAGGGTCCGTTGCCCAATATGCAACAAACCAAACTCTGACACCATTTTAGTGGAAGAGAAAAAGGGTTTTATTGCAGGGCACCAAGCAAAGAGGTGGGAGAAAATTTCTCAAATCTGCTTCCCCAGAGGATTGGGGTTGGGTATATTTAAGAATAAGGGGTCAAGATGTCACAGGGTGTGTAGGTGGAGTGGAATACACTGATTGGTTATAGGGGAAAAAAGTGTTTTCCTTTCTGAGCACACACACTCAGGAATCCTGTTTCTTCGTGGGACATATGTTCATTAAATGGTGGCATACACATGATGAGGGGGGAGATCTTGGGGCATGTCATCTCAGGGTTCCTTTTATTCACTCTGGGGCCCTTCTGTGCAACTGCAAGAATTCTTCCAGGTTTTCTTCCGTCTCAGCTAGTCTTACAGGTGTTCTGTCAACTTTTGCAGAACAAGATCTTAAATCAGTCAGCTTAACCAGAGTTTCCTTAGGGTACAGTGGTTAAGCATTTGTCTGCTCAATGTGTTGGTTTCAGTATTGTGATTTATAAGAAATATTTATTTGGCCTTAGAACCAGTTCCTGGCATAGGGCTCCTAAAACCCTTGGAATTTCCCATGATAAGAGCAATAAAGGTCTTTAGCTATGTTAATGAGGTAACTTTGGGAAAGCCTTTATGCAACCTAAGGCTGGGGGCTGGTTGCCAAAGGAACCCATCATGTGTTTAGAGGGTTAGAACCTCTAGTACCCACACTCCACTCCCAACCTCCTCCAGGGAGGGGAGAGGGCCTAGAGGTTGAATCAATCACCATGGCCAATGAATTCATCAGTCATGGCTAGGTAATGAAGCTCCCATAAAAACCCAAAAGGACAGGTTTCAGAGAGCTTCCGGGTAGGTGGATACATGGAGGTGCTGGGAGAGTGGTGCACTGGAGGGGGCATGAAGGCTCTGCCCTCTTTCCCTGTATATTGCCCTTTGCATCTTCTCCATCTGGCTCTTCCTGAGTTATATCGTTTTATAATAAATCAGTGATGTAGCAAGTGAAATGTTTCTCTGAGTTCTTTGAACTGCTCTAGCAAATTAGTCAGACCCAAGGTGGGGGGCTTGGGAACTTCTGATTTATGGCTCGTTGGTGAAGCTCGCTGTGCTTCAAAATGGCATCTGAAGGGAGTGGGGGAAGTAGGGGAGGCAGGCTTGTAGGACTGAGTTCTCAACCTGTGGAATCTGATGCTATCTCCAGGTGGATAGTGTTACAGGATTTCTTTTCCTTCGGTGCCTGCAGTTCTTCAAAGAATGAAGAGGCAGACCAGATGAAGAGTGGTGGGCAGCAAAACAATGTTTATTGAGCAATATAGTAGAAGGCTCCCAAAAGGGGCGGGGACCCGAGAGGGTTGCTATCAGAGTTTCTAAGTCTAGGGGTTTTTATGGGCTTGTTGGCGAGCTGTTTTAATCTGATTAACCCTCCCTCCCTGCATCTGTCAGCCAATCAGGTTTTTGTCTGTTTATGTGGAAAAGGGTGGAGAGCTCCTTCCAGGGGGGTGTAAAATCCTTTTCAGAGTGGTTTCCTCTTGGGGGGGGGGGTTGTCCCTGCCTGCCTCTCTTCCGACTATCCTTCATTAATAGTATCAGGATTGAGTTGAATTGTAGGACACCCAGCTGTTGTCTGGAGATTTACTTGCTGCTGTGTGAGAAACACCCCCGTCCACACATTAGAAATTGAGTCTCAGAACCATTTGAATAATACTATCATATTATTTTTTCATTTGTTTATTTTTCAAATGTTGCTAATTCTTCCTAAATAGTACACCAGCTTAGTAAACTCTTTTTCAGTATTATTTTCTATATAGGCATGTGTATCAAGATAATTTCTTAGTCTCTCTTGAATTATCATCATCATCATCATCATTCTTGGTTGGGCTTTCTGTTTACTGGGTTCTTTCTTTCTTTGTTTACTTACGTAGTTTCCTGAAAAAGAGAGCATGAGAAAAAAGTAGTATGAGTTATTATATGTCTAAAATATCTTTGTTCTCTTTTCATCCTTGATGGATGCTTTGGCTGAAACTAGTTTGAAATAACTGCCCCTCAGACTTTTTGTTTCATTTTCTTCTAGTTTCCTTTGTTGCTGTTGAGAAGTTCATGGTTGTTCTATAGGAAAATTTTCCTTTCTTTTCGCTCGAAAGCATTTTGAATATTTTCTATAAGCCATAATCATTTTTCTTATCCAATTTATTTTGGCTATTACCTCCAAAACAATGTTAATTAATAGTAGTGAGAATGGACACCTTTTTTTCTTCTGCATAACTCGTGGAATGCTTTTAGGTGTCCTCATTAATCACATTAATCATAAAATCACCTTTGTCCTCTCACAAAATCTTTCCTCTTTCACTGTTGATGCATAAGAATTGGTGATCCTCTTTATTGTGGTTAATTTCTACATCCATGCTTCGACTTCTGTCTGCTCTCCTTTCTCTGTAATTGCTCTCTTTATTCACTTTGTTCAGCATTTGTGTTTTTACCCTTTTCCTCTACCAACCAGTAGGATTTTAAAACATTTGAGTTTCTCATATTATTAAAAAATAAAAGTTCTTTGTTCTTATGATGTTCTTCATATCTCTATTAGACAACTTAGATACACTTAAAGTCTGCTTCAAAGTGTCCATTTTTTTTCAATAAACTGCATTCTAGTTTCTATTCACACTACTGCCTCTACTCTTGTCAGTGATATCAGCAGCCATCTTGTTGATAAGTCCAGTGGATTTTTCAGACCTTATTTGATAAAACACAAGTATTCAAAAATGTTAATCACTTACTTGTCCTTTAAAAAACTCCTCCTTCAGTTTTTATCACAACATATTCTCTTTTCTTTTTACAATTCTGGTTGTTTTTTTCTTCTTGTTGATGAATTTAATTCTGCCCATGAATGTTGGAGTTTTTTGGGTTTCAGTCTGAGGCTATCTCCTTTGCTTGATGGACAACCCTCTCTGGACAGTTCCACTATTCCCAGGACTTTAGTGGCTATCTGGCATATAGCTAACGTATAAGCTAACATTTCCAAATGTTTGCCTCCTGCCTAGGGCATTCCCTTCATCTTCAGATGCAAGAAGCCAACAGCCTTATAGATATTTCCACTTGGATTTCTTATAGGAACCTCGCACCAATCATATCCAGGTGATAGGGTTATCTTTACCACGAGAACTGTTCTCATGAAGTATCTTTACCTTGTTGAATAATGCAGTTACCATAACAATAAAATTAAACTTTTTTCTTAACTCTTTTTTCCACTTCATGCCCAGTTTCAATAAATCACCTAATCTATTGATTATATATTTTAAATGCCTTTATAAATCTGTCATAAGAAACTAACATTCTTCCCATTGGTGGACTTATCATGACCAAATTCAGACTGAGATTTGTCTCTTGAAAGCTTTACTCATGTCTGGCTTAGGTTGGTCTCCTGTTTTCTTAAGTACCACAGACATTTGTACTTAATTACATTTATTGCATTGTATGTCAAATATTGATTTATTTATTTATATTTTGCACTAGGTTATAAACTTTGTAAATATCTGAGATTTTTTTGCTAGTCATCAAAAAACAACAACTAGCAAAATGGTAGGTTTAGTGGGCTCAGTAAACATAGTTCAAATTAATTAAAACACCTGAGATGATTTATTGTGTGTTGTCATTGCCAATGATTGTCTCATAGTCCAAAAGAAACAAAATCTATTAATTACATTTTCTTAAGAAAAACTTTGCCTAACAAATAAAACTCAAAAGATGAAGAGGAGGAATTTTAATATTACTGTGAAACCTATTGGCCAATATATCTTTAAATGTTACTTTTGTGTAATCATGAATCCATACAAAATTTTCATTACTTTACAATCAAGGCAAATTTAATAATAGTGTGGTCTTTTTAACCAGAGCTATTACTGAGAGTTATAGAAGAGCATACTCACTGTCAATTTTGTCAAATTGAGTTATTGAGTTTTATTATATATGAAATTGGATGTGAAGAAATCAAAAACATTTCAAAGGTGCCATCTTTAGAAAGAGATAATTACAGGTTATCTTTATTGAAGTTTGTGTGCTCCTTATATTTATTTAGTTATTCATGTATCAGAGTATGCATGTATGTGGTAGATTACATTGATGTCCTGATCCTTCACTTCTGCCTGTATCCACACATTTTGCCATATTATTTGTAGCCTCACCCCTCTTATCTTGCTTTGGCCAATGGGGTGTTAGCATATGCAATGTAAACAAAGACTTGAAATGAGCTTGCACATTAGATTCTACACTCTCTTGTGCCTCTGTCTTTACCATGAAAACATTCCTGACCTAGTCTAATGGAGAATGAAAGACATCTGGGCACAGTCAGATCACCCACATCACCCCAAAGACAGCCGAGATCAGTTGACCACCATATCACCTCAGAACATGTGAGTGAGCCCAGTTAGGATAGGCAGAAATGCTGAGCTGATGTTCATGGGAGCATATGAGTAGTAAATGCTTACTGTTGTATGCCACTGAAGTTTTGTAGTTGTTACACAGTAAAAGATAACTGGTACGTTGCAATCCTTTCTGTATTTGGAGTTCATTCAAGGTAGTTTCTGAAGAAACACTGAAAAATTACTTTCATGTAGGTGGCAAACTTGAAATCAGTTTCTTTAAAAAATTCAACAAAGTATTAAGAATATTCTAACTTTGTCAATAAACCATAAAGAAACAGAAATTCAAGGAGTATTTAATAGTACAGAATTTCTCTTTGAATGTATTGAACATCCCTCCTTCACAACTTTAGCTGTAAAGCAGGAATCAAATGGCAGAGTCAATATTACCTGTAAAACATTTCCTCTTTCTGCATCCAGATGAGTTCATTTACCTGTCTCCCTTGCAGTTTGGCTAGAGTTGTGTTCTTAAGTTTTTACCAATAATGACATGAGAGAAATGTGTTGTTTATGCTTCAAGGCAATAAGAATGGATATGGGTTCTAGTTGGTCTATGTATGCATTATGGCAGCTAACAATAGTTATCCTAAATAATACAAGGTTACGTTCTCAAAATCCTTTACTGCGTGGGTGAATATTCTCGATAGAATATTGTATTCATTATCTATTGGTGCATAACATATTTACCCCAAACCTTAGTAACTGCAAACAACACTATTGATTATTTAACAGTTTCTGTGGGTCAAGAATTCAGGGGTGGCTTAAGTGGGTCATTTTGGTTGAGGATCTCTTCTGAGGTTGCATGAATGAGGTTGATTGGGGCTGCAGTCATTTGAAGTGGAAGACCCACTTCCATCCTCATGTGCTTGTCGGCAAATTTCATTTCCTTGCCGTGTGTGTCTCCTCTGTAGGCTTCTATGAGTATCTTCACGACAAAGCAGCTGCTTTCCCTGTAGCGAATGATTTAGGAAAGAGAATGCCATAGTTTTTTATAATCTAATACCTGAAGTGATACACCATTACTTCTTCTGTATCCTGTTGATCACACCAGTCAACTCTGATACGCTGTGAGCAGGAATACCAGGAGAAGGGATCACTGGGGAACAGCTGAGAGTCAAGCTACCACAAACAGAATAGAGAATGAAGAAGCCTGAGATAAACTAAAGAGTACATGCCCTGCTAGAATAATTCTAGTTATGCTTTCTACAACACTATATGGGTCAAAAAAGCAAGTCTGCTAGTCTGATTACAACTGGAAAAAAGTACTCATTTAAAAACACTATATGGATCAGGGGGAAAGATGGGTAACAAGACACTTAAGTGAAAGAAAAAATGATATACTATTGGAATACATGTTATTTTCAGGTTGTATCAAGAGAAAGTGTCCTTTTGTGTATCTAATTTGAAATGGTAAGGTCTTCTTTTATTTCAGTGAGTTTTAAGGGGCAGGTGGTATAATTGTTTCGAGCTAGAGTCCTTAGTAGCTATCATTATATACACATTAGATAATGTAAACATGTAATTTGCATAAAGTGTCATCATAATCTTTAAGTCATTTTGCCCACTGTAAAGAAAGCCATCTGGCTAAATTTTAATTCTTAGTACTTGTTCAAAAAAACCCCATAAAAATTGTGGTTGTACCTTGATTCTCATGAATACAGCTCTCGTTTTTTAATGTTTCTTTTTGCCGTATATTCAATATTTGCAAAAAAAAAATGTAGGAGTTGGAGGAACATAACTATAAAAATAATTCCCATGTAGGTGGCTCATGAATTGAGGGAAAAAAGAGGTGGGTTGAATACTAAGGAATGTAAAAGGAAAACTCTGTATGTAATACAATTTCTGGAACTTGGAAAAAATAGAGGTATATTTCTAACATAGAGTAAGTTAATTGTATAAAGTAATGCCATCTGTAATTGATAGAGGCAGAAGGAAGAATTCAGAATCCGAGAAGGGCAAGAAAATTAGATAATAGATTTTGTTCCATTTGAAATGTCACAATTTTTTTTTTTTTTTTCAGTTTACAGAGAACTTCCACAGCCTTGTTACTCTGGATGTATGTGTGTTTTTATGTATGCTCTTTAATCACACAGTTAACACAAAAATGTATACGTGCTTATCTTTCTGTTGTGACAGTTAATTGTCACATTTTATAGAGCAATTAACAAACCTCTCTATTGGAAAAATTCACATGGCAGATGAAGAAAATGAATTATAGCCTATATTGATATCCCCCTAAGGGAGTTCTTCCATTGAAGAGGTCCAGATTAAGAAAAAATAGTAAAAATAGTAAATCATAAAAATGGCAGCATCATGGTTTTTATTTATTATTATGAATAGCTACTTCAAATTTCTTTTTTTTTTAAGATTTTATTTATTTATTTGACAGAGAGACACACAGCAAGAGAGGGAACACAAGCAGGGGAAGTGGGAGAGGGAGAAGCAGGCTTCCCGCCAAAAGGGGAGCCCGACTCGGGGCTTGATCCCAGGACCCTGGGATCATGACCTGAGCCGAAGGCAGACGCTTAACAATTGAGCCACCCAGGTGCCCCGCTACTTCAAATTTCTGTAATGACACCTTGTCTATCAATAATGCCAGAAGAGCTATTCAGTAAGAGAAATCGTAAGGTATCTAAAATACACCTTATGCATATGTGCAAACTAAGCAGATTGTTTTAGAAAGCAGTATGTAGTATTGATTTTATGCTCTATAACCATATAATGTTGACTGCACTTTCAGTTTTTCATAGCAACTTATGGGTCATCATTAAGATATGGTAATTGGGCACAGTAGTGATCTTGGATTTGACCTAGACCTGCTGCTCCTATTTTTAGTTGTGGGATCTAGTGATCTGATGCTCAAATCATCAGTTATTAAATGAAGGTAATAATGCCTGCTTCAAAGGACATTTGTGAGCATTAAATGAGCAACACATTTACAAATAATTAGGAATCTGAAAGGCACTACAGAAATGTTGGTTGACACTCATCTCCATCCTGTGCTGGAATGCAGTTTCTCCTTTTTTATGCATTCTTCTCCTTTTCTGCCATCTTCTACCATTGTCTCTGTTTCTGCTGTCGTAGTGCAGGTCTCTAAAAAGTTCCTGCACTTACACCCTACTTATAGCCTGCTATTTCTGATATGCTGGGCACTAAAAATCAAAATAGAACAAAAAACAAACTACATGAGCAGCTTGTTGAAATTTTTGCATTAAATATCTAAGACTGTAATTTCAAGGCTCTGGTATAAAATAGGAGGCAGTGGTAATGCAGTAAAGTGGTAGCCTTATTTGGAATGATCTGGATCATTTACTAGTTATTTACCTCCTGGTTCCTGGTTGAATTCCAGAGAGATGAAATCCAAGAAGTGTGAAACTAGAATAAATGAAATGTTATAGTTTTGTGAGTATTTGGACATAATGTATGAATATATAAATATATTTATAGCTATGTAAAGTAACACAGTTCTTCCCTAGGTAATAATGTGTCCACATGGAGTTTGCTTACTATTTCTCAAATCTAATGCCTTATCTTGAGTCATTCTCCCATCTGAATGATCTTAAGAAAAATAAAACAAAATTTTATTTCTAACACAGTTTCCATGCACTGCCACACTGAAGTCACAGCATAATGTTAGTGTCATCAAGCCTAAGGTGATAAATATGTTTAGTATTCAACCAGGTAAATAGCATAATATAGGTGGTTTTTTTTTTTAATTCCTCCTATTGTTTCCTTTGGCTCCTGTGCATACCAGTATTGGACATTGTAATTGTCCTCTCCCATATAGGATGATTTTCTTCAGTGTCTCCCACACTAGTCTATAAATGCCTCTAGAGCACAAATCATATCCTTGTTCTCCTTGTATTACAAATAGACAACATAAGACTGATATTTAGTTCTCAATAAGTGTTTTTTGAGTGGTTGGCTAAAATATGGGAGCAAAGAGGAGGGATGACTAATACAGCCAAAGGTAGTCAGAGAAAAATTCATTTACATATTAACATTTAATCTCTCTCTCTCTCTCTCTCTCTCTCCCCCCCTCCCTCTCCCTCCACACACACACACGCGCGCGTATGCGCGCGCACACACACACATCCCTCTCTCTTTTTGATTTTCTGTTTTTTTGGATTCGCTTTTCTTTTTCTTCAAATCCATGTAGGTATAATTTACACATCATTGATGCCACACATTGTAAGTGTTCAGTTCAATGAGTTTTAGTAATTCTCTGCTGTTATTGGTCTATTGCTGCAATCCAGAACACATCACACCAGAAGGTCCCCATACCCCATGTGTAATCAGTCCTCCCTCCCACTCCCAGAAGGTCT
>NW_027397078.1:21377310-21476847 GCF_003265705.2 Callorhinus ursinus
ATCAGTCCCCCCTCCCACCCCCAGAAGGTCCCCATACCCCATGTGTAGTCAGTCCCCCCTCCCACCCCCAGCCCCGGGCAACTACTCGTCCACTGTCTGTATCTATAGTTGTGTTTTCCTGAAAATTTCATACAAATTGAAAATATAAAATACAGTCCTTAGTGCCTGGCTTCTATCACTTTTAGCATAGTGTTGTCAAGCTTCATCCATGCTTGTAGCATATACTGGGACTTTGCTCTTCTTTTGCTCAAATGTGTTCCATTGCATGGATAATACTATGTTTTGTTCATCCATTCATCTTGGTTTTACAGACCTACTCTTTTTTGGGAGTTTAATCTTTCTTTGAGCTCTGCCAGTTTCAGGATAATTCCTGAGGCTGGCTGCCCTCCAGCTGCAGGAGAGAGAACCTTTTTATAAGCTTCTCAGGAGGCTTTCTGGTTTTTACAGTTGGCTTTTAATTGTCAGTTAATCACTATAAGCCTTAAAAAAAAAAAAAAAAAACTATTCCCCAAGTGTCAGTTATGTTTAACAGTATCTTATTTCCACTGTCTTTATAGAGGCCATTTCCTTCATTTTTCTCAAATGCCTAGTATATCACCACACCTACTAGTTTATTTCCTTTTACTAGAATATGATCCCAGTTAACCACAGGAAAAATTATAAAAATTTTACTGTTACCTGTTCCAGGAATATGTATGCTCTACCTGCCATTAGTGATGGAATCCTCATTACTAGCTGAACAGCTGAAAATCCTTAATATCTGACTACTTCTGGCCCAACTATCAAAGGTGGGGTTCCCCAGAAAGCAAACTCAAAGGTAAAGATGAATGTGTGCAGATTTTATTAGGGAGTGCTCTTGGCATCAACATCAGTCAGAAGGAAGAGGAGGAAGCAGGATCTGACAGAAAGGGGAGGTCAGGCTGTGATGCAGTGTCACTGAAAGCTTCATACAACAAAATGGAGAGCTCTGAAGCTGGCATGGCCCTACAAAGTTGTCCAGAGTTGGGGCAAGGGGGCGGGCCTTTGTACCCTACCCCCTCATTGATCAGTAGCAGTGACTTTGAGCAAGCTAACTCCTTCAATGGAGCCACTTCTTGAGGAGAGCTGGTAGATTGTGGCTGTCTTTCTTTCTTTCTTTTTTTAATTTTATTTATTTATTTGAGAGAGAGGGAATGAGCAGGGAGAGGGGCAGAGGGAGAGGGGCAAACAGGTTCCCCAGTGAGCAGGGAGCCCAATGGTGGGGCTCCAATTCCAAGACTCTGGTACCAATACTTGAGCCGAAGGCAGACTCTTAACCTACTGAGCCATCCAGGCTGTCTACCAACACCAGTCAGAGTCTGGGGAAATAAATCCTTCTGTCCTGAAAGGGGATCCAGGTGGCATAACACAGCACCCACTACATAGAGCCAAAGGACTTTGTAACAAATGATATGAGGGCTGTGAGGTAAATTGAGGCATCAAGGATGAATCCAAGGTTTAGGGCCTGAGCAACTAGAAGGATAGAGTTGTTGTTAACTGAGATGGCAAAGGCTGTAAGTGAAGATTTTTGAGGGAGATTTCAGGAATTTCATATGGGCCGTGTTGTGTGTGAGATGTCGATTAAACGTCCAAGTAGATATGTGAAGTTGACAGTTGGATATATAAGTCTGTCAAAGACTCAAGGTGATTTTATTAATAACTGCCAGTATTTTTCAAGTGCACTTTCCAATTTTTGTGTTGTTATTTTGTTTTTGTTTTCTGGTGACCTTTGAAAATATTTTCAGTCAACTTCCTTAGCTGAAGTACTATGTTGTTCTATTTACTGAAACCTTAGAAATCTAAGAATAGCTTTATATATATATATATATATATATATATTTTCCCCCACACTTGAATGGCAATGTGAGTCTATTTTATTTCCTGTGGAATGCTTAACTCTTCCTATATATTACTATCTTTTTTCATGCATACACGTTTGTCACTGTTTCTAGACTTTTTCTCTTCAGTTGTAGTATATTCTCATAGAATCCATGCTTTAATTATTGTTTGTTGACTTATCCTTGAACATTATCAACAGCAAAAATCTATCTACACCCAGTGTTTGAATATACTTAAGATACATTGATTGAATCTGGCTCTTTCTCAATCACTGAGGCCAATTAAGAATTTATTTATTAACATAGGGCATATGCTGATATTTAAAAAGCTTAACAGTATTCTTCTTAATATTGTTGTCCAAATTATGCACATTGACTTGGGATGGTTAATATCAAATCAGCTGTTAACATATTTTTGTCTTAATCATCTCTGTTATTATAGGAGGTCGTATAAAATACTTCTGGTTTTAGAATATGTTCTCTTTTTATTATTAGTTTCAAACATTCCTGTTGTTGGGAAATTAGGAATAAGATTAGCAAAGCTTTCAGTTACTCAAATATCTTAATATCAACCTAGAATTTTTGATTGTGTATTAAAGATGAATAGAAGTTTATCACATGGATGGGGTTAAGAAATCCAAGTAACAAGAGTTAAGTCCAAAATAATAATATTACAGAAGGTTATGTTCAAGGAAATGGGGTAGTCAGAGTGAGTATATGGGTAGGAACAGTAGCCTATTTTTGTACTTAACTCTATATTTATCAGATATTGAAACATTTGGCTTTAGGTTCACAGAAATTCTTTATTCTTACCCTGTGACACTAACAAGGTAATAAGGATTCTTATATGCTGACCATGCTTTCCTGCATATTTCTACTGTTGAGTTTAGCTACGGTAACAAAATCCCACAAGTTATTAGACAGATCTAGGACTTTGAAAGATTACAGGCAATAATTATGGTCAATCTGTTCTTACTTGTTGAATCCTGTGGTCCTTTCTTAGTGCATTCAGTGACACTTCAGTAACAAGACCATGAATTAAATTAGGAAGAGAAACTAAGTCTCTAAAAAGGTGTTGCTTTTTCAAAGTCAATGATAGTGACTAAACTGGATTAGAACCCTAGTGCCTTGAGCACCAGCCCAGAGCTATTTCCAATGTTACCTCATGATCACAAAATTCAAGGCTTCAATTTGACGTTTATTTTCTATTGTGGCTATTGATTTCCTAGGGAAAAAATGAAATGTGCTCTTGTGGTCCTGTGTGCTTTATTGGCCACATAAACTCGAATTGATTCAGAAGGCTTATGTACTATCCGTTAGTTTGTATATTACTGCAAATTTATTTCAATAAAGCTTCTTCAGTGATGGCTGATTGCAACTACATATATTAATAAATAATACTACTAATGTACAGTTATTACAGATTTATCTGTTTTATAGGCCTGCCTTAGCCCAAATAAAACCTTCAGTGTGTTTTATAGTACTTTGTGAGGAGTTTTATAATTAAGCTCCTGTTTAAATGGAAAGAGGCATGACAATGGGATGCAGTCCTCAAATCCTTCAACTTCTCCTGACTGCATTGACAACTACAGAAGCCAAAGAAAGCTACTGATATATTTATAACTAAGCTATAAATAATACCTTTTGTTTAATATTTTTCTAAAAATGTAATATTTTGGCTAAGTTTAAAATTGTTTCATCCACCCATTACTGAAGACTCAAAAGGTATTACATTTCTCTTCAATATTTCTTATCCTCACATTCCTTTAATACTAGCTTAGTTAATTTTTCCTGTGTATTGATTATTATGAGTAACCTGGGTATAATTTAGTTTACTTTGATATGCTAAATTAACCATTCTTGGCTACAAACAAAATTAATCTAGTGTAAATCCATTTTGGGGAGGGAGACAATACTAGTCACTAAATGGAGACAAAGATGAATTCCCTTATGATTTTCCTGGTCTCCACTGGCAATATCTACTGTAATAGTACAAAAACCTTATGGAAAAATGATTTTGTTATCCTGTGCAGCCTTCACTGTTGCCTCTTGTTTTATGTCCCCAAAAGGCTGTATTAATGCAGAAGTAGGAATAGGATATAGAAGCAATGAAATAATGTAGCTTTCTTTGTACATCATCTGATGATGAAATGAATCAAGGTCTGAGCAGATGAAAAGATACACCATGTTCATAGATTGGAAGACTGACCATTATTAAGGGATCACTTCTCCCTAAATTAATATATAGACTTAACCCAATTAAATTATAGTTATTTAAACACACATACTTTGTACACCAAAAGACACTAAATTTACCAGTGTTCTCCATACTGCCATTTCTTTTTTTATTGCTATGTTAATCACCATACATTACATCATTAGTTTTTGATGTAGTGTTCCATGATTCATTGTTTGCATATAACACCCAGTGCTCCATTCAATACGTGCCCTCTTTAATACCCATCACCAGGCTAACCTATTCCCCCACCCCTTCCCTCTAGAACCCTCAGTTGGTTTCTCAGAGTCCATAGTCTCTCATGGTTCATCTCCCCCTCCCGATTCCCCCCCTTCATTTTTCCCTTCCTACTATCTTCTTTTTAACATATAATGTATTATTTGTTTCAGAGGTACAGGTCTGTGATTCAACAGTCTTACACAATTCACAGCGCTCACCATAGCACATACCCTCCCCAATGTCTATCACCCAGCCACCCCATCCCTCCCACCCCCCACCACTCCAGCAACCCTCAGTTTGTTTCCTGAGATTAAGAATTGTATTATGCTGAGCAAAATAAGTCAATCAGAGAAAGACATGTATCATATGATCTCACTGATATGAAGAATCCATACTGCCATTTCTAATGGATCTTTTTTCAGGGTTTTTTTGTTTTTTGTTTTTTAAAATAAGCTTCTCCATGATGATTATTGAGTTATCTGTCACAGCCGTGGCAAACAAAGGTAGTTTCTCAAATGCACTGTTTTGTTTTCTCAGAATTTTTAAAATTTCATGCACTGAAATTTAGCTCATGCTAATATCCCTCTGGCAGGGTTTCCTGAATCTCAGCTCTCATTTAAACACTTCCATAGGTGCTCCCATAGCATATTTGACTTACTTGCTGTTAAATTTATCACATTATATTGACTTACTCAACTGTTGAGGTACAAAACTCTTTGGCTATTTTTTCTGACTCCTGATTCAGGTTTCATTCATTCATTCATTCATCCAATAAATGTCTTCTCTTTCCCCATAGATGTGCTGTGCTATTCAAAGATTTGTAACACCCATCTTAAGTTCCTTACTCTGTGTAATTTCCATATTGGTTTGAGAATAATGGGAAATCCATTTGTAGTTTGGTCTTATTTGATTAAAAATATAGCAAATTCTTCTACTAATTTTTTCACATAATCAATGCCAATGGGATATGAATATAATTGGCAAATATATGTAACTCAATCCTTTGTTCAACAAATACACATTGAATAAGCCACTATGTACCATGCTTTTTGAAATCCTTTGTAAAACATTTACCTGGTTTGTCTTTTTATGGAACTTAATAAATGGTATTGACCAGGTTTTTAGAATTTTTCCATCTTTGATATACATAGTCAACATTATAAGAAAAATGCTTTAAACGTATTCATACATTTGGACAAACATAGTTTTTTTAAGATTTTATTTACTTATTTTTTTTTTCAATTTTATTTATTTATTTCAGAGAGAGAGAGAATGAGAGATAGAAAGCACAAGAGGAAAGAGGGTCAGAGAGAGAAGCAGACTCCCCGCCAAGCGGGGAGCCCGATGTGGGACTCGATCCCGGGACTCCAGGATCATGACCTGAGCCGAAGGCAGTCGCCTAACCAACTGAGCCACCCAGGCGCCCAAGATTTTATTTACTTATTTGAGAGAGAGCACGAGTGGAGGGAGGAGCAGAGGGACAAGCAGACTCCCTGCTGAGCGTGGAGCCCCACATGGGGCTCCATCCCAGAACCCTGATATCATGACCTGAGCCGAAGTCAGACACTTAATCAACTGAGCCACCCAGTTTGCCCCTGGACAAACATAGTTTTAATAGTACAGCTGCCCCTGAAGGACATGTTGTGCCTCAAATGTCCATTTGAGCAAGAAATTTGATTGAAAAATATGCTTATTTTATATTATTTTCAGCCTTGTGAATAATGAAAATAGGGACTCATGTTTATCACAGAATACAGTTTTGAGTCTCATATCTTTTGCAGTTCTAGAATATGTTTTAATTTCTAAAATTTTGATATTTAAGATTCACGATAGCATTTTAATCAAGTGATAGCAAAAAAGATTGACAAAATCGTAAAATGGTTTTATCTGTAGCTAAAATTATTCTCTAATTGGAAGACTTATCAAAATATGCTGATCTCTTAGTATTACTTACCATTTCAACTACGCAAGGCTATTTGCATTGAACATGGGAGAGCAGAATCAGCTTCAAATCAACCTCTTAAATTTACTGAATAGAAATACTTGTAGGAGACAAAATACCATAATATTATCTAACAAGTATTTTGTTTTTTAGGATATTAGAAATGTATTTCTTTTTTTCCTTCTGGTTTATCCATTGTATACATTTTTGCTGTAATTATGTTGATTTTGTTTTACATTTTATGTATCTGTTGTATACTTAGAACTATATGTTCTAGTGTGTAGTCAGAGCAACTGTTCATATACCTGCTGTGATGTAGCTTTAAATTCCCCTTTAAGGTCTCACTCAATTCTACATCTCTCTAGCTTTATTCATGAGTGGTAGATATCTGTTTTGGGTGGTTGGTCCAAGAACTGTTCCCAAGTTGCTGTTTTTAACTATAGCTAGATAAAACTACTCAGCAATATTTTAAAGGCAGACAATGACCATAATACAGAAATGAATTAAATTATATACATTTTTGTAAAATAAACAAGTTGTGATTTATTCATTATATTGTGCACTCTTTCTAATATTTGGATTTCTAATGCATTAATAAGAATAGAGAATGGAAAAATAAATCTGAAACATCAGTAAAGTCCACAGTTTCCCTACTCCAAGTTATTTCTGCAAAGGCACGATCAAATCCCTGAATCTTTTGTACTAACATTAAGGGCTCATTTATATCTATCACTGAGGAATTTTATTCCTCAAATGAGTCGGGATAATCTTCCTAAAAAAGCTATAATACATTCATGATGGGTTTGCTAAAAAATTAGGTAACCTGCATATTTGCCTACTTGCCAAAGCATCTGAAAGAGCCACTGGCCTACATATATTTAGAAGACCTTGCTGCACACTTAACCTCTGAAAAGTCAGACTGTGAAGTTTAAAATCAGTAGCTCTTGGAGCACCTGGGTGGCTCAGTCAGTTGAACATTTGACTCTTGGTTTCAGCTCAGGTCATGATCAGGGTCATGAGATAGAGCCCCACTCAGACTCTGTGCTCAGTGCGGTGTCTGCTTGAGATTCTTTCCTTCTCCCTCTCCCTCTACCCCTCTCCCCAGTTGCTCTCTCTCTCTCCCCCAAATAAATAAATAAATAAATAAATAAATAAATAAATAAAATCTTCAAAAATAAAATAACTAGCTCTTTGATAAGCATTCAGTTTTATATGGAAGTGTTGAATCACTAAATTGTACACCTGAAACTAATATTACACTGTGTGTTAACTAACTGGAATTCATATATAAACTTAAAAAAATAAAATAAGTGGCTCTTGTTATAGATAACTACTTTTTTATCATCAAAACACAAACATATGGGGCGCCTGGGTGGCTCAATCGTTAAGCATCTGCCTTTGGCTCAGGTCATGATCCCAGGGTCCTGGGATCGAGCCCCGCATCGGGCTCCCTGCTCCGTGAGAAGCCTGCTTCTCCCTCTCCCACTCCCCCTGCTCGTGTTCCCTCTCTCGCTGTCTCTCTCTCTCTGTCAAATAAATAAAATCTTTAGAAAAAACAAAAACAAAACACAAACATAGTTACCACCCCCTTTGAAAAGTTACCAAGATAATTTAATTGCGATTTTCTAGAGTTGAATAATTTGAGATTGCTTATGTTGTAGCAACCTCATATTACATATATTTATATATGCATATATATATAGGAGATCCTGAGGATGATATATTTATTTTCAATACCAAGTAATATAAATTTTTTCTTTTTTTTAAAATATTTTCTTTATTTATTTGAGAGAGAGAGAATGAGAGATAGAGAGCACAAGAGGGAAGAGGGTCAGAGGGAGAAGCAGACTCCCTGCTGAGCAGGGAGCCCGATGTGGGACTCGATCCCGGGACTCCAGGATCATGACCTGAGCCGAAGGCAGTCGCTTAACCAACTGAGCCACCCAGGCACCCCCAAGTAATATAAATTTTTAAGTGGAATGTGCAGCTAATCTTTTTCTAGTAGTATGTCATAGGAAACTCCTTTCCAATCTCTAGATATATAAACCCATGTAGATGGATATAAAATACATACAAGCATAAGCATGTGTTATATGCACAGGATAAAAAGCATATGAAATTATAAACATTAAGCTTTTCTTCTTATGCCTCACTATAAATAGAATCCTTAGCTCCTTTCCTAAAAGATAGTAACATTTTCTGTGTATACCAATAATGGAGAACATACTATAGCAGCATGTGGAATTCTCCCTGAATCTTTTTTTTAAGTTGTATTCTGTTTCATTAAATGGATGCACACAAGCTTTTAATCATTCTTAAGGTGGTTGATTTTTGCTGTTAAAATCAATACAAAATTTTAAATGATATTATAATTAGTTCTTGTCATAGTCTTTGAGTAGGACTATGGAGTAATTCCCCAGTAAAAATTTGCAAGATCAAGGGTGGCTGAGTGGTTCAGTTGGTTAGGCAGCTGCCTTCAGCTCTGGTCATGATCCCAGGGTTCTGTGATCAAGCCCCGCATCGGGCTCCCTGCTCAGCAGGGAGTTTGCTTCTCTCTCTGCCTGCCACTCCCCCTGCTTGTGCTCTCTCATTCTCTCTCTCTCTCTCTCTCTCTCTCTCTGACAAATAAATAAAATCTTTTTAAAAAACTGCAAGATCAAGGAGTTTCTGGAGTTTAAAATTTCTTGGACATTGAAAAATTGGCCTCCAAAAATGTTAAACTTATTTAGATGCTCACAAGTAGTTTTAAAATGGACTGTTTTTAAACACCATTTGCCAAATCATAATTTTACTTAACTTTTGTAATCTTATGGTTGAAAAAATGTTTGCATTTCTTAAAGTTAAATGTCTTTTATGTTTTTAGTCATTTGTACTTTTATTTTCTTAGCTGCCTGATAAGTTTTGCACTTTTTTTCCTATTTGCTATCTTGTCTTTTTACAAACACATGCGCGCGCATGCGCACACACACACACACACACACACACACACACACACACACACATGCTGCTTACATTTTAAAGTACTTGGAATTTTAGAACAAGTTTAAATAATAATGTTGTTATTCAGGGTTCTTTAGTTTTTCTAAATTTTCATGGATTTATTCTAATGTTTTTTGGCACATGGTGTGGAAAACTGTTCATGTTAAAGCTACTTGTGAGCATCTAAATAAATATTGTTTTTTCGTTAAGCATGATGCTTTCCTTGATTTTCAATATAGACAGTTTTTAAAAAACAAGACTGCAGGATATAATTACCTACTTGTTCCAAGTTTGTACCCTTAAACAACATAAATAAATCCTGGAGATCTAATGCACAGCATAGTGATTATAGACAACACTACTGTATTATAAACTTCAAAGTTGCTGAGAGACTAGATCTTAATTGTTCCCACCACAAAAAAGGACTGGTACTTATGTGATGTGATAGAGATATTAGCTAACTCTATAGTGGTAATCATATTGCAATATATAAATGTATCAAATCAACACATTGTACACCTTAAATTTATACAATATTATACATCAAGTATATTTTAATTAAAAAATCAGTACTGAATATTATTCTATGTGTTTTTAATGCAACAATGCATTTTTCCTCTGATCTACTTAAATTATATATATTATGTAATATATGTATTATGTAAAATATGTATTATATTATATGATATATATGTATTTTATATATTACATTATATATTTACTGGAATTGCCAATTTTGAACCACCCTTGTATTCCTGTCATTATTCATTCATACCATCAATACTTATTGTGTGCCTAAAATGTGGCAGATATTTTCCCAGATACTAGAGACTCAAATAAACAAAACATGTAAAATCCTTGCCCTAAAATTATATAGTTATTTTAAAATACCAGTGTCTTTTCTTTTTAACACCTGATTTCTTACCTGAATATTGATATTAATAAATTTTACTCATTTGAATTTTGTTATCAGAATTTTTCTGATGAACAGACACTTTTCCAAAGAAGACATCCAAATGGCCAACAGACACATGAAAAAGTGCTCAAAAAATATTTTTAAGCATCACCTGAATTACTGCTCTAAAATTTTAAATTGCATTGGAATTAAATTCTTGGTTTAAAATTATTTACTATGAAACCATCTGGGTCTCTCAGTTTTTAGTGAGGTTTTTTATCAAATATTTTAGAATGAATTTGCCTGAAATTACTGGGTTGTTTAGATTTTCCATTTCCTCTGGGGCTAATTTTGGTAATTTATGTTATTTCTGTAATACAATACACTTAATCCTGGTTTTCAGAGAATTTTTACACAATTTGTTTTAAAGAATTTTGATATATATCTGTTAATTTTCTTTCTGTTTTTTCCTTTACTCATTTTTAATTTTGTTATTATAGCAATTTATCCTTTTTTGTATATTGATCTAGTGTCATTTTATCATTTAAAAATATATAACTGGTTTTGGATTTTTAATACTACTATTGATTTAAGACTTTAAAATTTTACTTTGTTATTTCCATGTCTATATGTTGGGGTTTTTTTCCCAAAAACTTTTAACATTGAAAATGTAACAATTAAAAAAAATACTATTTCTTATTTAGGGGTATATGAGTTTAAGACTCTCGATTTTTTTTTTTTTTTACTAAGATTAGCTTTAGCATTATCTGTTTTTAAAACGTGTCCTGTATCATCATTGTCTCTCTATTGTGTAGTTTTGATTTGTAGTTCACCTTTAATCTAAGAGTTGTATAATAGTCTTTTGTCTCTAATTCTTAAATATTTTGAGATAATTTTAGATTTTCTTTCCTCCTTAATTTTAAGTATTACACCATTGTGGTCAGAAAATACGACTTTTTTTCCATTCTTTAATGCATTGTAATTTCCTTTGTGATTTAACATATGCTCAATTTTAGCAGTCGCCTTATCGTACAGTGCCCTGCTCATATCCCTCAGACCTCACAGTTTTCATTGTGTACCTTTGAACTGCCAGCTGCAAGTGTCCATATCTCTCTAACACAGAGTTTTTCTCTTAGAAGCCTGTTCTGTTCCCATCGATAGTCCAGAAGCTCTGAATTAACGCATGCCCCACAACTCTCAACTGAAGACTGCTGGGATGCGGTATATAAACACTCTAGTTGCCTCCCTCCCTTTGGTGGGAAAATTTGGTCATATTCTATACCATTTCCCAAAGTTTTTCTGTGTGATTAATCTGTGACAGGTAGTTTAATTATGCGCCCTTTATAGGATGTTTTCCTTTCATTGTACACCTTTTCTCTTCCCTACTTGTGTCCCTTGTCTTCCCTAATACATACATTTCACTGGAATTCTTGTCTCAAGACTTGCTTCTGGGGGAATTCAAAATGAGACAATACCAATCATATTACTACATTTTTTCTTGTTAGATTATATGGTAAACTACTCCAAAGATTATGTGACTTAGTCATTAGCAATTCATGGTAGGTTAAAATCGGTTTCTCATTCATTGTTTCCCTTAATTTTGTTCTTGCAGTCTGTATTTCATATTTTCAACATTTTGTTACTCAGTAGCTTAATATTAATCACAAAATTTTCTCAGTATGAACAGTGCTCTTTATAACATGCCCTTTGTTTTCTTCTTTAAGAATTCTGTATTTTCTAGTATCAATATCATGGCACAACTTGGTTCATACTTTTGCTTTTAAATCATTTTAGATAGACCCATTCGATACGGCATCTATATGCTAGTGTTATTTTTATCTGTTCAACCTGTTATTTCTAATATGTGAACTTTAATCCCATTTCTGCTTATTGATATACAGATATTTGGTCTTGGTTCTTTTATGTTTTTTTCTTAAATGCTTCCTTTGTTTTCTCTCTTCTGCTGTGTGAATTGTGTGTGGATTTCTTTTTTCTAGTGTTTGGCTTTAGAACCTTAGATGACATACAATGAATTTTGAAGGATGGAAAGAACCTCTCCTCTACAGGTTGACAGGGGGTGAAAGTCCTTCCATAAAGAGAGATTAATGTGTGCCCTTGCAAAGGAGGCGAATGTTGTTCTAGAAGGAATGAGAGTAGGTACCACCTTAATGAAACACTGGTCCTTTCTCTGGTACTGTCTTTTGGGGGGGGGAGAATTACTTAAAGGAAAATACTGTAATGGGGCCCTTGTAGTTCTGGCATTTAAATTCCTCATGATTTGAAATACCTTAAGATATCAAACGCCCCACTTTTCAACCCTTTAAAATAGTGCATTAAATTAGTTCAGATCCAAGTGCTTCTCTTCCAGTTTTGAAAAATTTGTTTTCTGATGATTCTTGTTTTCACTTTGGGATGGGTGGCTATGAATATGGAGCATTAATAATCGTTGTCATGATGTTTGTAAAGTTACTTGTCAGTGCTTTTCCAGATAATTATAATAAAAATATGATACTAGTGATATCTAATACATAGTATTAGATATTTAATGAACACTGATCCCTGTTATTTGTATGTAGCAACTCATTTAAGCCTTCTGAGTTGAATGAGATTATATTGCATACAACTATGAGCTGTATATTAATAAAACTATAAATTTATATCTGAAAAAACTGAGCCACAGAGGCTATATATCCTTCCCAGGCTTTCACATCCCTTTAATAGCAGAGCCAGGAGTTGATTTCATAATTCATTGTGCTTGCCTAATGAACTTTTAACCACTTTTTAAGCATGATACTACATATCCTCAGACAAGAGTCATCTTTTAAGAATACATATCTGGGAATATAAAATACTTCACTCTAATCCTTCTGTTTCTTATACCTAAAACATGTATAAAATAAATGAAACAAACAGCAGAAGACTATGAAAGATGGAGAAAAGAAAGCCAATCCAGCTAGGGCCCTTGGTATTCCAGAAAGGAGTCAGAGTTGAGTCCCCTGGAGATTTTTTTTTTTTAACCTGTATATACCAACCTGAGTGTAAGAGAAGTTCTCAACTCAGAAATGTCAGCAGGTGGTGAGAAAAAAACAAAGAACAATGAAAAAAATAGAGTAAGTCTGCTTTTTTTCTGGTCAGGAGACTGGAGGGCAGTGGTTCTCAACTGGCAGTGATTTTGTTCCCCAGGGGACGTTTGGCAACATCTGGAGACATTTGGGGTGATCACTGGGGTGAGGGAGCTCTATGGACATCTAGTGTCTAGAGGCCAGGAATGTTGCTCAGCACTCTACAATGCACAGAGCAGCTACCCCAAGTCAAAGAATTATCCAGCCCCAAATATCAATAGTGCCAAGGTGGAGAAATCCTGCTCTGAGTGGTCCAAGCAGGGATCAGCTAACTATGGCCCTCTTCACCAAATCCAGCCCACCACCTGTTTTTCATAAATGATGCCTCACTGGAACTTTGTTTGTGTGTAATACATATGATGTGTGTGTGTGTGTGTGTGTGTGTGTGTGAGAGAGAGAGAGAGAGAGACAGAGAGAGAGAGATAAGAGAGAGACTTGTTATGGACAGTTTTAATAGGAATTATTTTTGTTCAAAGTAACAAAAAAAAATAGCATTTAAGCAGAATCTTCTTGCAATATACAGAAGGCTGTTGGGGGCAAGCCTTTACTCTATTTTTTGCTGCACTGATTTCACTGAGATCTGGTGGCGATGTTGTTTTCCTGATCAGCATACTCCGGGGGAAGGATACTCTGCTATAGGCCTTGTAGTGTTCTATTACACTTCTCTACTCAACTTTCTCTTTGCTTTTGCAGATGTACTAAAAGTATAAGAAATAACAATAGACAATCTCTCTAAAGGAAATACTTTGTTGGAAAAATGAAATTATATTTTAAAGTTAGTATTTTCAGTAGAATTGATTACTTCATCATACTTCACTGTAATTTCTACATAGAGTGATACTTTTACGTATTTAACATGTATGAACTGATGACACACTGCAAATTCCTCATGAAGATTTTTTCATAGTGTTACAATTATTCTCTCTTCAAGATACATCTTAATTACAAAGGTGAAAATAGTAACTTGACAGTAGAGAAACCTGATGGATACCTCCTTAACCAAGTGATCAAGGTTAATATCAGTAATAAGACATACCAACATCAAACCAATCCCTTGACATGATATAATGAGAAGAACTCACTTTTACTTCTGTAGCATTCTTGGCAAAATATGTATAACTGGAATTCCTCATGAAGAAACATCACACAAATCCAAATTGAGGAAAATTCAACAAAATAATTGGCCAGTTCTCTTCAAAAGTGTCAAGGCCATGGCACTTCCCCAGATTGGAAAACATGACAGCTAAATGCTGTGTGTCATTCTGGATTGGATTCTGGAGTAGTAAAAGGACATTAATGTGACATTTGATGATATTTGATTAAATTTTGTAGATTAGTTAGTAGTTCTCTACCAGTGATAATTCCCAGGTTCTGGCAATAGCACTATGGTTATATAAGATGATAATATTCAGGGAAGCTATATAAAGATAGAGGAACTCTGTGTACTCCATTTTTGCAACTTGCAAATACATATATATATATATATATATATATATTGCTTTTCCTTCCATCAAGTCTAGCACAAATTAGCAGCTCCATTAAATCATAAATTAATAAATATACATCCATTAGTTTAATCTTAAATTTTATTTGTCTGTACTTTCTTTTAACCATTTGTTTCCTGATACTAGACCATACTTTTACCTGCATGGAATCCAGTTATTTTTTTGTATACAGAGACCTGCAAAATCCCAATACCCAACTGTGTCCACATGTATTTTCAAAGACTCTAATGATACCCCACATTTTCTGCTAGAAGATATGGCACTAGCAGCCTCTTTAGGATAATAAGGAAATCACTGATGGTACATACAATACCAGCAGAACTATCAGGGCCTGATTTGGAATGCTAGCATATCATTCATATTTATCATTGGATTCATGAACCCCTTTTAGTAACTGGAATATATATTTATATATTTTTAAGATATTAAAACCTTAGCTCTTTAATTTGTTTTATTTTTGTTGTTTTCTCTCATTTGTATTGAAGGCTTTTGAATATAGCACTCAGATAAGTTATGAATTCATTTTTAAAGCTGTCATAGTATTTGAACTTTCCATATCTCCCCTCACTTAAAAGGTACCTACAGTAGATACATAAAATATAAGTAATTCCACATGCCTCATATGCAAATCTCTACTTTTGTGTATTCCATATCTTTAATAATCAAGAGAAATAAATATTCTTTTGCTTTTTATAATCTTGATAAATATCATTACTATTCTAAAAGTATGATGATGTCATTGTTTGAAGCCTCTGGATGAAACAAATGAATTATAAGCTAGTTATCCTTTAGATTAAAAAAAAATCGAAACCTAAAAATCTTATTATTTGGAAGCAGCCAAATCTATTGTTAGATTTAACTTAACAAGATTTAACTTAACAAATTTAACTTAAAATTAAATTGTAGTATTTTATTGTCAAGATCAGAACAAAACTCAGCATTGCCTCCATGGAATCAAAAACGCTTACATAGCTAGATTTATTATAGTAAAAAAGATGTTAATAAAGCTAATATAAATGAATGGGCTCCCATTCTAGAACTGCTTTAAAATGAAAGGAGGCTTATTAAAGTGAATTATATTAGAGTTGTAGTGAAGAGTGAGCTTGAACATATTATTATTGTGGTTAAAATAATGGGTCTGGTCTGCTGACATATAAAAATTCTTAAATGAAATAAGTTAACTTTCATCTGGAGAAATTGCCTCATAGTCCAGGACTATCTACAATAAGATCCACATACATTAGGCAACCCAAAGATTGTCATCCTGCAGGTGATTTCTGTAGTGGAAACTCATTTCAGTATTATGCTCTTAAACTATCCATCTGTGAGAATTTTATTTTATTTTGTTTGTTAAGAAAATTTTCATGGTTTTGTTGTATCGTGAGGCATTGAAACATCTGAACAAATCAGTATGTGAATGGTGAGTCAGCTGCTTTCTCCTTCACTTCTTTGGGTTACTAGAGCAACTTGTCAGTATATTAAAAAAAAAAAAAAAAGACAACCTTTTGTGTCATTTAAGTCTTTCCAAGGCATGCACTAGTACAATACAAACTTCTCCTGTCCAGGTAAAAGTAGCCTAGCATCCAGACATCATGCACAGTACCTCAGGAATAGCAGCACACTGCACCTGCTCCCAGCACAGTGCTGCTCATTTATGTATGATATTTGGAGCATCTGGAGGAGTATGAATGGTATAGGAAAGAGAATGGAGGGGGAAACAGTGTGAGTACCTGGAAGGGAGGAGAGGAGGTCAGCTGAAGTTGTGCAGGGCAAGCCTGAACGTGTCATTGGTGCAAACTTAAGCATCTTTGATGTTCTTTAGTAGGAATATCTGTTGGAATCCCATCATGGGGTCTTCATCAGCCGTGAGCTGGCCCATGACCCTGGTGATGATGCAGCTATCTAGCACGGGCTAATGATCCTGTGCCATGATGCTGTGCTAGATTTTCTGAAGCAGAAGACTCGACAGTCTCTCCACAATTGTAGCTTTCCGCTGGAATTGCTGTCCTTCCCACCTGAGGCATGATGTGTCAATATAACTGGCACCTAAATGCATTCTGTCATTATTAAATAACTGGTAGTATTGTTGAATTAAGCTGGATCCATTCTGCTCCCAAATTGGCTTATTTCCCATTCTAGAGCATCACCCGACCTCACTGAGATCTAGGGAGCCTGCATGTCGACAGCAGCGCTGATCTGCTGCCCTGAGAATCTTAAATATTGATTTCAGTGTAATTAAAATAACTTCTGATATAAAATTGAAAAGATATCTATTTAAATCAAGCAAGCTTGTAAATAATTAGAGGGATGTATATAAATCCCACTTGCTATTAAAATGTGACACAATTTTTAACTAAGACATGTGTTTAATGGTCTTTCAAATGATTTCCCATATTCAGGGTCTTTTCTGGCTTTTTATGATTGTATACCAAAGTTTTCAAGTTTAATGTTGTAGTTCTGTACATTTTTTTCCCTGTAAGATTTTACAGTGTACGGGTTTTTTGTTCTTGTCCTTGTTTCAGTTTTTCTTTGGTTGTTTTCTATTCAGCATATCCTAAAGAACAAACAGAAGAAAGGATAATATGGAAGATTCAAATCCACACATACTAGATATTAAATTAAATATAAGCAGACCAAATACTCCATTTTAAAAGTTAAAGGTCATCAGAAAAAAAATACATATAATCTTTAAAAGTGAGGGGCACCTGGGTGGCTCAGTGTTAAGCATCTGCCTTCAGCTTGCGTCATGGTCCCAGGGTCCTGGGATCGAGCCCCACTTCGGGCTCCCTGCTCGGCGGGAGGCCTGCTTCTCCCTCTCCCACTCCCTCTGCTTGTGTTCCCTCTCTTGCTGTGTGTCTCTCTGTCAAATAAATAAAATCCTTAAAAAAAAAAGTGAACTGCATTGGCCTATGGAAAAGAGTTGGAAAAAATGTACAATGTGACAGTTAAGTAGAGAAAAGTTGGTTTTTTATTCTCATATGGGACAAGGTAGATTTAAGAGGCTAAATCCAAGAGAAAGATTTAAACATCCTAACCTTATATGTAGATAATAATATAGCCTCATTTGACAACGCAGAAAGTGACAGAACTAGAAGGAGATATAGACAAATAATCACAGTGTAAGAATTTAACTCACCTATCTCTGAAACTAATAGAAAAATAAGGGGAAAAAACAAAAATAGCAGTTCTTACCACCTGAGCAATTCTTCTTCAGATCTTGTCCCTTTGGATTCTGCCTTCAAACAAATGTCTTTGATAATTTTTCCAGTTTTTCTAGATTTCCTCAGGAGGATGGTTGTGCTGAAAAAGGCTATTCTGCCATTGCTGGTAGCAGACATCTTCATAAACACAGTATACTTTTTTATGGTATGCTATAGTTTGTAGCTTTTCATCCATAAAGCCAATTAATGTAAAATTAAGAAAATAAACCATTTATTGTAGAGTACATGATCTTCATTAGCAATGGATCTACTACTATATAGCAATGGATCTACTGTTATAGATCTACTGCCTAGTAAGGAAAAGCATCAAGTAGATAAGGTCTGTTTGCAGATTCATGTATGCATAGGTTCCTGTATTAGCACATATTAATGAAACAAAATCATAATGCTAGGACTTAACAAAAATCTGAAGGAATTCAAGGAAACTATGAAAGAAGTCACAATCTCTGATCAAGCTTTCAGCAGCATATGAAGATCTGTAGTTTGAATATTGTGCTCATTTGTATTGTGGAGCTCTTCTGATCAAGGTGGACTGGGTAAATCAGACCATCTTTCCCCTGACTACAACCTGAGAAACTAGAATAAAGAGAGAAAGAGAGAGATTGGAAAACTAGCAAGGCAAATAAATATTACAGAGTAAAAATCCACAGAAGTGAGCTCAGCATTTTAAGTGTCTTTCATTTTGAGAAGTCTGCAGGTTCCATGAAGTTACTTAGAGACTGGACATTAAACAAAACTAACTTCCATTAAGTTCACCAGAATACAGGTAGAACAAAGTTCAGGAGTCACTAATCGTTGTCTTTATGTGGTAGGAGATGGAATGGATGTAAATTCTGTAGGGTTTGGGTGGGACACTGAAGGTTATGGTTTGGAAGCTATAGTGAACCTGAAATCAACCAATTCTAACCAGGTCCTAAAGCCTGACTTTGAGTTATTGGAGTCTCTGATTAAAGGTGTCTGGAAATGATAGTGCTGTGCTGTTAGTTGCTCAACCAGAGTACAGTTAAATTTGAATTATCTCTGTAATTTTCATATATTATTTCTGAGACACAAGTAAAAATAACTAGGAAAAGTATGAGAAAAAAATGTGACTAAAACCCAACTGAAAGGGTGCTTGGCTGGCTCAGTTGGTGGAGTGTGCTACTCTTGATCTCAGAGTTGTGAGTTTGAGCCCCACATTGGGTGTAAAGATTACTTAAAAATAAAATATTTAAAAAAATAAAATTTAAAAAAAACAAACCCAACTGGTACAACAGATAAAAATAGATACACCAGATAACTGTATAATAGAGTTACCAGATATGCAATTTAAAATGTCACATATATATATTAAAAAAAAACAATTAAGAATTTAGCAGAGAACTGGAAATGAAAATAACAGGTTTTGTTTTATGTATTTGAGCTTCTTTTATAAGGCACCCAAATATTTAGGTTTGTAGTATGCCTGTTAAATGGATCTTTTAATCAAAATAAAACATTCCTTCCTATTTCTAGTTATACTTCTTTTCTTACAGTTTATTTTGTCTAGCATCAGTGTACCTATTCCAGCTTTCTTATGCTTACTTTTGTTTGTTATATATTTTTTCATACTATTATTTTATACCTAACCATATCTTTAAATATTAGTCGTGTGTCACGTAAATAGCGTGTAATTGGGACTTAGTTTTTATTGTTGTTTTTCTTATCTAATCTGACAGTCTCCACTTTTAATTGGAATGTTTAGGTCTTTTTACATAGTTAACTATTAATATAGTTTGTTTTAAAATGTCAACTTTAAGTGCCCTTAATTTTCTATTTCCCATCTTTTTTTTCCCCTGTTCTTACTTTTGTGCATACTTCTGTGTTTATTAAACATTTTTTATTATTCATATTAAGTTCTTCTATTGGATTTTTATTCGAGGCAGGTTAGAACATGACCACATATTCTTCAACATTTTTTTCTTTCAATAAATAAAATTTATGGCTCTTCCCAGGATTCTGGGTCAAACTCATGACGTTTTAATCAACAGAATGCAGTGGTTTTGAGGCTATGTAAATTTCTAAGCTGAAATTCCAATCAATTGCCATTACCAACTGCCACCAAATGGAGGGCACCATCTTGGCCCGCCTCTCAGTGAATTTTAGGTTGTCAAGAGACAAATTGTCTCAGGTTTGTTTATGTGAATGTGTCTTATTTCATTCTCAGTTTGGAAGGATAATCTTGCTGAATATAGAATTCAACGATGACGGTTTTATTTTTCTTTCACTCTGGTTGTAGTTCTCCGTTGTTGCTTTTGAGAAGGCAGCCATCCTCTCAAAGCTCGCAATGACATCGCCTCACAAAAGCAGCTCCGTTTCTAACAAGAGGTTAGTTGCCTTTTAAATCATTGTTTACATGTTGGTAATATGTCCTTATTTCTCTGGCAATGTTGGTGGAAATGCATTTGTTAATTTCATCAATATTATTTATATTTCATGTATATGTCGAATGTATTGTATGCTAAAACTTTTCAAAAATTTATAGCTGTTTTTCAATCAAAATATTTAATTTACATAAACTGATTAATTTATATAAATGCAGTTATCTGACAGTAACAACACATAAAGCAAAAGGGGGGAAGCTAGCATAAAAGTAACAAAAACAAAAAAACAATTTTCTTTATTTCTGATTAAAATATGTTTGAAAAAATTATATGCTAATTAAAATAATTTAAACATATTTCTGAGCAAAATCTGAAAATATTAAAACTTTTTTCCTTATAATTTTTGATCTGCTTCTAATGTTGACCTGGATGAGAAATTTTACGAATAGGCATATTTTTACTATAGAAAATGAAGTCACACTTGTGTTACCTATAGCAAAAATTCTTATACTTACAATAATTATATAACATTCAGCTTGCACAAAACATTTTATATTCATAATTTATATAAAATAATTCAAATAAGAATCAATGCACTAACACAATTTATAAAACATAAATGAAAATATTCATATATACATGTGCTTAATACGTAATAATTTTGGTATTTCAAATAATAATTAAATGATTGCCTATTTAACAAATAGTAGTCATAGAAAACATCAAAGGATAAATACAAAAAAGCATAAAATACCAGTGAGTATATTAAATATGCTTAATATTTAATGTAAATTAAATAATAAGATAATTTTTATATTTTTACCCTAGTATCAGATTATGAAGGAATTTAAAATGTTATTGTGTTTTGGAAAGAAATTTGACGCTATTCCACAAATTTTATATTTGCCTGCCCTTTTCATAGTAATTCCGCTTCTAGAACTGTATCTGACACAGCTGTTTAAACATGTACTGGGAGGGGGGCTCTTTAAGATAGGAGCTCTGGTGTCCCAGCTCCCTGTTTGCCCCAGCTGTGGCTCACCCTTCCTGGCGCCCCCTCCCTCTTTAAGAATTAACTTCAGAAAGGCAGTAGGAGTGGGGAGGCTCCCAGACCCAGGGGGTGGGGGTAATCTGTCCCAAAGAGAAGTCCTAGTCAGCTGAGCCACCAACTGAGTTCCCGCTCAGGTCCAAATTGGACCAGGAGGGCTTTAAGTTATTTCTGGTTATACTGTGTTCCTTTACTCAATTACAAAAAGAAAATGCTCCATGTAGGGCCCAGGCTCTTAGCAGCAGTGCAGCACTCTCCCCTTCTTCAATTAAACCTGGAACCACTTTTTTTTTTTTTTTTAAGTACATGAAAAGCAAACCAGTTGTGAAATAAAGTGTGTCCATACGGTGAATATTATACCACTTTTACAATCACTCTGTTAAATCTATATGTACTCACAGAAAATATCTTCAAGACACAATGTCAATAAAAAAGGTAAATTGAAGACTTTCAAATAAGCATACAGATGTATAAATACATTATTTATGTAACTATGTATGTGTGCTTGCATTTGCTAATACACACGTTTGATTGCTAATCATGATTTCTTTCCACAAAGGGAAATACATTTGCATTTTTTTTGCAAATTTTAGGATAAGTACATGTGGTATTTATAACTAATGTAAAAGTCAAAGAAACAGTCACATGAAGACATAATACTAAAGGTTATTTGGAAATATCTACAATCCTGCTTTTTGTCTCTACAGAATTG
Organism: Callorhinus ursinus; assembly: GCF_003265705.2. NCBI lineage: Eukaryota > Metazoa > Chordata > Mammalia > Carnivora > Otariidae > Callorhinus > Callorhinus ursinus. The sequence goes on from NW_027397078.1 coordinate 21,399,385, forward strand.
CCTTTTTGGGTAATTTTATGTTAATAGATTCATACAATATGTGGTGTAATTTGTCTTGCTTCCTTCATTTGGCATAGGCTTTTAGAGGTTCATCCATGTTCTAGCATGTATCAGAAATCAGTTCCTTCTCATCGCTGACTTAGAATTCCATTGTGTGGTTAATAACCACTTATTGTTTATGAGTTGATAGAGATTACAGTTCCTCCCAGATTTTGGATATTATAAATAAAGTGGCTATGAGCATTTTTGTAGAAGTGTTTGTTTAGACATAAGCTTTCATTTCTCTTGGGTAAATACCTAGAAGTAGAGGGTTGGATCATATGGTGGAGTATGTTGAACTTTTTAAGAAATTGCCTAAATGTTTTCCATGTTATTGTACCATTTTGCAATCCCAACATCATTCTATGAAGTTCCAGTTATTCCACATCCACATCAACTTTTGGTTTTGTGACACTTTTAAAATTTACCCCTTAGAAGGGCATCTGGGTGGCTCAGTCGTTAAGCGTCTGCCTTCGGCTCAGGTCATGATCCCAGGGTCCTGGGACCGAGCCCCGCATCGGGCTCCCTGCTCAGCAGGGAGAAGCCTGCTTCTCCCTCTCCCACTCCACCTGCTTGTGTTTCCTCTCTCACTGTGTCTCTCTCTGTCAAATAAATAAAAATCTTTAAAAAAATAAAATAAAATAAAATTTTATTTTTAGAGAATGTGGGGATTGGTATCCAATTATGGATTTTATTATTGTTTCCCTGGGAGACTAAAGGTGTTGGGGATTTGTTCATGTGCTTATTGAATAGTCTTTAGTGAAGTATTTACCAAAGATAAATTGTATGTATATTTAAAACTTGTTTTCTAATTATTGATTGGGATAATTCTTTATGTATTCTGGATATAAGTCCCTTTTTTAGATATATCTATTGTAATGTTTTCTCCAGATCTGTGCCTTGTTTTCCTTTTTTAACTTTTAGAACGAGAAGTTTATATATTTGATGAAGTATTTTTATCTTTTTTAAAAAAGATTTATTTATTTGAGAGAGAGAGAGAGAGCACATGAGTGGGGGGAGGGGCAGAGGGAGAGACTCTGAAGCAGACTCACAGCTGAGTATGGAGCCTGACGTGGGGCTCTATCTCATGACCCATGAGATCATGACCTGAGCCAAAACCAAGAGTCAGATACTTAACCAACTGAGCCACCTAGGCACCCAACATTTTATCTTTTTTTAATCTTGTCTTAATAAATCTTTTTCTATAGCAAGGATTGAAGGATTTTTTCCTATATGCTTCATAGTTTGTACTTTCATATTGAAGTCTAAGATCTATTTCACGTTCATTTGTGTGGTATGAAATTCATGTCCAAATGCATTTTTTCATATGGTTACTCAGTTGTTACAATACTTATTGAAATAACTCTTCTTCCTTTCGTTAGATTAGTTTGGCACCCTTGTCAAAAATTAATTGGCCAAATTTCTAGATTTTCTGTTCTGTTCCATTGTCTCCTTAATGCCAATACTATACCCTCTTGAATACTGGAGCTTCATAAGAAGTTCTGAAATCAGGTAGTAAGGATCCTTCAACTTGTTTTAAAATTTGGGGCTATTAAAGATCTTACACTTACATATTAATCTTAGAATAGTTTTGTAAATTTTTGCACAAAAAGCTTGCTGACATTTTTATTGAGGGTGAGTCTGTGGATAAATTTGGAAAGGACTGCTGTCTTAACACTATAGGGTTTTCTAATCCAAGGAAATTATGTATCACAACATTTCTTTACATTTCTTTTTTTTTCCCAGCAATATTTGTAGTTTTCATTTGGAAGTTTTGTATATGTTTGCTAATGTTTCCTTGGGAATATTATGTTTCTGGGTACTATTGTACATGATAAAGTTTCAGTTTCATTTTAATGTTTACTTGCTGGCCTATAGATGTGCAGTTGATTTTTTGTGCATTGACCTTGTATCCTGCAAACTTGATAAATTCACTTATTCTCTCTGCTTTTTTGTATATTCTTTCAGATTTTCTATATATATGATAATGCTATTTCTGATAAAAGAGACAATTATAAGTCATCTTTTCCAATCTATATATTTTCTGTTCTTGCCTCACTAGCACCATCATTTCAGTTTTGACCAGAAAAGATAAGAATCAATACCCTTGCCTTGTTCCCAAACCTGTGGGAAGTCATTCAGTCTTTTTCTTCAAAATATTAGGCCAACTGTAGATTTTTCATTGATTCACTTAAGATGAGGAAATTCCTTTCTATTGCTGGTTTGTCAAATTTCATCACCTTGCACACTTATAATTGAGTTTAGGTGTATGTAAGTTATCCCTCAACAGCAGATTTAAAATGGGGAAATCACCTTAACTATTTGCTGGAACTATTGTTCAGGTTGTTAAATCCCACAGAATATTGATCATTTTCTCATATTTATTTAATGTGTTTTTCATCTGTGCCTACTATTATATGTGCACATATGTAAAATAGGAAAATACAAGTCTCAATTCTCGGTTATTGTTACAATTAAATGATATGTTTAGGAAAGTATTTTATAAACTATGAGGATTTATAGAATTATCAAATTATTCTTCCTATTCAGAAAATTTATGTGTATGTATCTGATATTTCTGAGTGTATTTAAGGTTTTGATTTCATTGTTATACTCTGTATTTATGCAAGATGATAGCAATTTGGAAATAAGCAAAACTTCTTTTAGTTGTGAAAGAAGTGAGTTGCACATTGTTATGGAAACATTATCAGTAGAAATAAACAGGGCTTGGAATAGGAACAGATCAAGAAAAAAAATGCGTCTATATAGTATCCAACAGTGATATCTAAACGCAGAAATAAAGCATTATTTCTTTCAGAAGCTTCAACAATGATTTATTTTATCCTCTCTGAATTTTACCTGTCTCTAATAGTTAGCAATTATTTCCTGGGCATTCATCCTAGGTTGTTGCTAAGCAGTGACTATAAGCTTGTACCTTCTCAGTTTACTATTTGCTACACAGAATTTCTTGCATAAATCTTTGCCAAAATATTGCTTTTTTATTCTAAAAATTAATAAGGTACACCTATCTTATTTCATATAATTTTTTCTCTGTAATGCAGTATTTAGGGAGGCAAAATTAAATTTGTTGGGTCATTGACTCCTACAGAATTTGGTTAATTTGTAATTACTTTTTTTAGTACACACACACACACACACACACACACACACAGACAACTGAACAGGATCTACATAAAAGAAAAGCAGACCATATCATCACTATGACATATGGTTCATCTGATTTGATTCAGCTCATTTCCCTGGAAGAGATGCCTGCTGGGAACTGTATCTTTTCTATTTGTTTTGAATGCACTAAAAGACCAATTATAAACACTGGCACAGCATTTTATAATCTTATTTGTACTTTTATATTTCATTTTACAAACTTGTTTTAGTTTATTTTTCTATGGATCAAGTGAACCATCCAGACTTGTTGGGTTAGTGGTAATGATACTTACTGCAGTCACAGAAAAAAAAAAAAAAAAAGCAGTCACAATTCCAAACCTTGGAATGAGGCTTAACGAATCCTTAAGCAAATAATTGCATTTCTACAAACCTCAACTAACTTTAGGGCGCCTGGGTGGCTCAGTTGGTTAAGCGACTGCCTTCGGCTCAGGTCATGATCCTGGAGTCCCAGGATCGAGTCCCGCATCGGGCTCCCTGCTCAGCAGGGAGTCTGCCTCTCCCTCTGACCTCCTTCCCTCTCATGCTCTCTCTCTACCATTCTCTCTCTCTCTAATAAATAAATAAAAAAATCTTAAAAAATAAAAAAAATAAAAAAAACCTCAACTAACTTTATTGGCAATATGAAGACAATAATTATTTCCTCCTAAACCTGAGAAACTGTACAAATACATGCAGTCCTCCAAAACAAGGTTTGTTGTTATATTTCAGCCAACAAATTATGATCAAGGTCTTCCTTTTTTTAAAGGTTTATTTATTTTAGAGAGAGAGCGTGTGCATGCGCACATGAACACATGAGTGGGGAGAGGGACAAAGGGAGAGGGAGAGGGAGAGAGAGAGAATCTCCAGCAGACTCCCCACTGAGCAGGAAGCCCAATGTGGGGCTCGATCTCACCACCCTGAGATCATGACCTGAGCCGAAATCAAAAGTTGGATGCTTAACCAACTGAGCCACCCAGGCACCCCTCAAGGTCTCTTTCTTAGAACAGGGAAACATCTTTTCACTTTTTCTCCCCTCTTTTCATGTTTCTAACAATATCTTTTCTTTGCTGATACCAAGTTTTACATGGTTCTAACTATTTCCTAACAATGATAGGAAAATATTTCACTTCTCTCTGTATTTATTTAGGTTTCTTTATTAAGTAGAACTTAAAAGGTTGTCCTTCTGTAGATGTTACCATTTTTCTTTGCATCACAGATCAAGTCAGTCTATTTGTCTTTCTCTTTGTAATTTGCACAGTGAAATTCTCTGAGATCCAAAGTGAATTTAGAATTATGGAGGTACAAAATTTATTTTGGCATATTCAGATTTTTATTGTTTCTCTTTTGATCTGTTGCTCAAATATCTAAAATATGATAAACAATCAGACATATTTATATTTTTATTGTATTTATCTCTTTAAGTCACTCAAAATAGATACTTTGGTATCTTGTGTTAACAGTGGATAGAATTTTTTGTCCAATTGTCAACTATTTGTCCTAACACTATTTAATAAATAATATTTTTAACCCACTAAACTGGGGGTTTTATCTCTATATCTTAAAATTTTATATATAAGAGAGTTTATTTCTGGGCTAACTCATTTAATCTATTTATGTACCATTACCATACTTTTATTTGTATTGGATAATAATTTTAGTATCTCTTAGCCAAGGTTTCTTGCAGTCCCAATTTCCAAAATTCTATTATGGTTGCTTTGCTCTTTATTCCTCCCCATCCATTTGAGTTCATTTTGGTTAATGAGAAGGTAATCTTATTGGGACCAAATCGCACACTTTTTAGAAAAGATATTTGTAGAACAAATTGAGCCAGTAGAGGTAGAAAAGGAGACTGAATTACCACTTTTTGGAAAAATATTCTCTTCCTTGTTTATGTACTGGGCCTTCTTCCATTGGAAAAGAAAAGGGTACAACTTAAACACTAGAGGTTTCTTCATGACTGAAACATTGCACTTGCCAGGTCATATAATAATCTAAGTATAATACTACCATTACTTAGGTCATAATTGTTTCCCTTTAAATGTTTGTTTAAGAGTAAGGACAAAGAATTAAACTATGGTATTGCTTTGGTGATTAAATTGTAGCTCATAATGGTTTAACCATTCTAAGACTGATGCATAAAGATTTCTGGATATGTCAGAGCTACATTGTTATATTCAGCAAAGAAACATGGACACTTGTTAAAATGAAGAGAAATCAGCAAGTGATATTTCCCTTTGAGTGTTCACATAAGTATTACTTTTTCCTTGTTAGCAAGACAATTAATTATTCAGTCAATACTCAGAGAGTAAGTCACTATCAAAAAGAAAAAAAGAAAAATGATAAAACAGAGAGAAGGTTCTGTTTATAGAACACTTTATTCTAAATTGTAAGATATCTACATAAATATTTTTAATGCATACTAGAATGTGGTGAATGCCAAAATGAAAGTTACTGGGAATGATGGAACTTTGGAGGAGGGAGAAATTACTGTCATACACAGCAACCTGGTGTGACTTCATGGACGACTTGGCATGTGAGCTACACCTTGCCCAATGGTTTAGATTTGGGGTTGATGAGGTGGCATCACTGGAAGAGTTGAGACAAAGCAACTGAGGGGCAGAGACTTAATATACTCAGGAGAAACTAGGTAATTTATTTTGGCTAGAATATAAGAATATGTTAGAAAAAACAGTGGGAGATAATTTTGGAAAGACAATTAGAGGCCAAATGGCAAAATATCTTAAAAAGTAGCTATTAGATTTTGGGTTTTATCTTGTTGGTAATTTGGGGCCTGTGAAGTATTTTTTTTTCAAAGGCATTGGTATGAATGGTGCTATGCTTTAGAAGGTTACAAAACTGATTATCTTCCTAGATAAGCCTTTAGGCGGCCTTCATATGGTACTAAGGAGATTCTAAGATTCTAAATTCTTAAATCACCAGGTTCAGAAAGGTTTAGATGTTATCTTACCAGTGGTCACAAAGTTCATCTACTAAGCCATTTCTCCTTTTGTACTATTGTGTTTGATGTCAAATTAATATTTTTTCTTGTCTTTCCCTTTATTTAAAGAAAGATGTTAATATCCTTTGAAAGAAGTTAACTGAAGTATATAATCATTGCCTTTGAAATTATTAGAATAACAAATGTGATATGAAATATTAAAGGTTTCTAGTGCATTACAATAATTACAAAAGATCATGTCATTTGAACATAAATTTGCATTGTATCTGTTTCATATATTACATTTTTTCTCAATATAGTTATAAATCTGCACCTTCAAGGTATCTCTGCTATACCCAGATTAAGAAATTGGAATATCACTACAGGTTAATTTAGTGTTTCATGTGAGATTATTAGTTTTATTTATTTAAAAAAAAACCCATACTCACCAAAAAACCTTCATTTTATTTATTATGTGCATTATTTATTGAATTATGGATATATGCAGTCGGTATTCATTTTGATAAACACTTTGGTATTCATTTTGATAAACACTAAAAATGTAAATGAAGTCAACTCAGTAACTAACTTGAGTGCTCATGCATTAAAAGAAATGACTAAGGAAGTAGCAAAATCTACTTATAACTGCTGGTAGTCCATTAGTGGAAACCAAATCAATTCTTAGTGACACATAATCTCATTATACTGTAATAGCTAGTGGATAATTTTTATTAAAAGTCAAATGTCTACAACATTGTTACTATGCATTTTGTTTAGGAACTAACACTGATGCCCTATAAAAGACTATAGCATAGGAATTTAGAAAACTGATAGGGATCAGGCTTTATAATTCTTAGGAAGTGAGGAGATTTTCAAATTTAATGTTTATTAGTTTTGCGTATGTGAAGTTGTAGTTGCTGTCATATACTTCATCACTTCTGTCTTTTCAGTTGAGATGCTAACGTTTGGGAATATGTGGAGGTTATACAGGACCTACTAATGGACTGGATACAATAGAAAAAGAAAAGATTGACCCCTAGATTTTGGTTTGCCTAACAGAACGGCTTCATGGTTGCTGTCTTGGTCAGTTGCTGAAGTCCATATCTCAACATATACTGCTGAAATTAGGATTATGAATAATTATGACATGAATAATGAATAATTATGATTATGATGATTATGAATAATTATGATAATTTTAACACTTGTTTAATAATTACTGTTTGCTTAGTACTAAGTACTTTATCTGGATTGATTCATTAGTCTTCAGTAACATCATAAGGTGAGTACTATTATCTTTATTCACAAATGAGAAAAACGGGTTTAGAGAAATAAGAAACATAAACAAATTAACACAGGTAGTAATTGGCGCATATGGGATTGGAACCCAGGCAACATAAATCCAGAGATTGTACAGTTAGCCTGTATGGTCCACTTCATCCAAATGGTCTGAAAAAAGTCCCCTTTGAATTTTTTCCTATATGTGAAGGATAAACAAGAATTTGTCAATGGAGAAAGGATTGAAGGCTGTCAAAGGTGTACTTTATTCTGTGCACATGTGATGTTCTGTTGAATGATAGAGTCAAGTGATACTGACTTCTCTTGAGCCTCCAAACTTGAGGAGTCATGTAAGGATCCTTGAGTGACAAGAGAATGGTATCACACATGGTATTTTGGTTAGTTCTGACATTGTCTCGAAGAATTACATTCCAGCTTTCCTTTAAGGAATTATGCATCCTGACATCTCAGTTTAGGAGGTTTAAGTAAATATAACCCCATCCCTATTTCTGCTAGGGTTGCATAAACTTAAGTGTATCAAAAAGAATGTCATACTCAACTGCCCAAAGGATTAATTGATAATGGCTTTCTTGATATGTAAAACTCTGTTTTGGGGGTGCCTGGCTAGCTCAGTTGGTAGAACATGTGACTCTTAATTTCAGGGCTGTCAATTCAAGCCCCACACTGGGGGTAGAACCTACTAAAAACAAACACAAAACAAATCAAAACAACTCTGTTTTTAAAAATTTGGAATTCTAACTCTGTTAAGATAATATAAAAATATCTTCTAAATTTGCTGCCTTGATTCTTCTAGAAGGTTAATTCCTTGCTACTGCCCTAATCTGTGGAGATAACAATGTTATTCTTCTAGAATGGTATGTTGTGTTGAGGCATGAGCATGGTCTTAAAGATACCACAACAGATGTTAGTTGTGGATTCAAGGTGACTGTCCAAAGAGTTTAAGTGAGAACCACTCCACACACAATTAGTAATTCCCATGTTATTTGAATTACATAAAATGTGTTCACATTTCAGCATCATTTATTCCTTGGAGCACTCCAGATCTCTAACACCACCCTCAAGATAGATAATTTCTTAAAAGAATTCACAGAGGGGTGCCTGAGTGGCTCAGTCATTAAGTGTCTGCCTTCGGCTCAGGTCATGATCCCGGGGTCCTGGGATTGAGCCCTACATCTGGCTCCCTGCTCATCAGGAGGCCTGCTTCTCCCTCTCCCACTCCCCCTGCTTGTGTTCCTGCTCTCGCTATCTCTTTCTCTGTCAAATAAATAAATAAAATCTTTTAAAAAATAAATTAATTAATTAAAGAATTCACAGAAACCAGGAAAGCTATTAAACTTACAATTATAGTTTATTACAGCAAAAAGATATATATGACAATCAGGAAAGGGAAAGGGCACATAGGGGAGGAATCCAGGAGACACCAGGCACAGTTTCCAGTGACTCTCTTCCTAGAGTTATACATATAGTGCTTCGTTTTTCCAGCACTAACGTGCTGCAGCACATGCAAAATGTTGACAGCCTTCGTCACGTAAGCATGGAGTATGTCCACCGTAGCTCTTTAGTCTTAGCTCCTCAGTCTTCAGCCCTCACGGAAGACTCACTGAGACAGGATGACTCAATGCCTCAAAGCGCCAGATGTATAAAAAGAGATATTTACTGTAAATCACATCGCTAGCATCAGCTATCTGGTATGGCCCAAAGCATCAGGTATACAAACACATGCTTATCAGGCAGGATATTCTAAGGGCTCAGAGGTTACATATCAGGAGCTGGACAAGGACCAGCCCTGAAGAAGTTAGGCAAGTAGAGGCTTCGAGCAATCCAGGCCTCAGAGTTAACCTTTGAGGTTACTTTTTATGTATAGTATTACAATATTATGTATCATATTATGTATGTTACTTTTATGTATAGTATTTTGTCCTATGTAATGTCTTAGTGATTTTTTGTTATATATGAAAATGATTTCTAACTTTGTTTTCATTTTCCATTTTATAAAATACTTTTAATTCTAATTCTTTTACTTCTAATTCTCATGACTTTGAGTTGTCCAGCATTGCCTACAAATATATACAATCATAACTACTTATGCATTTACAAAATAGTTATCTTTGAGTACTTTCTGATACTGCTGGGCCTTACTTCTTGTTTTTGTCTAAATGAATTTGAACTTCTGGGAAAAATTTTAGATGACTGAGGTGATAATTTTCTCATTGCTAAATTAAATGAGAAAATAGACAAGCCTTCAGCATGTGCAATAAGTTCGACATGAGAAAAAACAAAGTAAGCATTTTTTGTGAATTATAGAGTTATTATGACCAGAGTTATTGTGACATATATATATATATGATTGAAAAATGTGACAGGTCCTTATGCAGTTGTATTTCAAAAATGCAGAAAACACAAAACAGTAATATTTTTCTAGGAAAAAAAATTAGAAACTGTTTTATAATTGAAAAGAAACATGAATGTGACCATGATAGGCACTGAAATAAACAAGCAAACAAAACATTAACAAAGACATGGTAATAGAAGTTAAGAGCAAATAATTGATTAATTGGTCGTCTGTTTTTTGTTCTTTTCACTGTCCAGTTCCCATTTTTCTGGTGCATCTTTAGGAAATAATCCCAAATTTCAGTCCAAGTTCAAATAGAGCTGACGCTTCCTTACACCTCAGGGGAGAAGATATGAGTCCATTAATCAATCCTCCATCCCCCTGGCCAAAGTGCTTGGTCTAGGGATGAGTCCATAATCCTTGTTAGGTCAATGTGAGGTCTTTTCCTGCCATTGATGGAAACACAAGTTTGTTTTCCTGCTGTATTTGGTAAATTTGGACGGGAGAGTGGTGGCTATCAAACTAACTGCACAATAAATCCCGGGGGAATTTGTTAAAGCCTGTTACCCAGGTCACAACCTACGTCAACTAAATAAAAATTGCTGGTTTATGAAATCTGTGCTTCACTTGAGTTTACAGACTCCTCAGGGAATTCTGATTGGCATTCAGTGTTGAAAACCCACGATCCAGAGAATAGTGAGTCTCAAACTTTCGGATGTGCCTGAATCAAGAGTGGGCTCAATAAAATCGAGTTTGTTTAGCCCAGCCACACCATTTCTTTCTCGTGAGGTATGGGTAGGTGGGATGGGGAATTTGTATCTCTATTAATTGCCCAGATGATGCTGATTCTGGACGAGACTTTGCAAATCACAGCACTAGCTGTGAAGGTTTGCATATGACATTGAAAAGGATGCTTTGCTTTTGAAGAGAAGAAAACATTAAAAGTTTAAAAAAAAAAAAAAGACTGGGGCGCCCGGGGGCTTAGTTGGTTAAGTGTCAGGGTCTTGATTTCTGCTCAAGTCATGATCTCAGGTTCCTGGGATCGAGCTCGGCGTCAGGCTCTGTGCTCAGTGGGGAGTCTGCTTGAGGATTTCTCTCTCTCTGCCTCTGCCCCTGCCCCCACTGGCATACTCTCTTTCTCATATAAATAAATAAATCTTTAGAATAAAAATAAGAAATTTAAAGTAACTGTAATGTTACAGGTAGACCTCAGTGGTTGGCCTTATGAGAGCTTGCATTTAGAAGATGCCAGTGTATGTCACTGATGCTATTTAGTGATCACGTTTTGAGGTCTGGCAATTGGTCAGTATGACTAGTGGTGATATCTACCGTGCTGTGCTTATACTAAAGCTGCACTACGTCTTAAGATTTTCATCTCATTTCACCTTCACTACCCAGTGAAGGTAGTCCAAATACGTCTAGTCTAGCAATAAACTAAACATCAGAATTAAATATTTTGCCTGAGGCCACAGAACAAATAAGTAGCAGAACTGAGATTGGAAACTAGAAAACCTACTCCAAAACCTGTGCTAATAAACAGGATGAGGAGGTGGAGGAGGTTTCATAGCAGATGGAGGTAACTGCCCCATGTCCTTCAGCATAGGGAAACCCCTGGTGTAAGGTCAGTCTGAGGACACAGCAGTATGTAGCCACCACTAAAATGTAGCTTCAGGTCTGTTTACACACGTCTTGAAGAGGATTTAAAAATGTACTAAGTGTGCCAATAAAGTGTTCTGAGTGAAGGTACTGTGGGTCAGACATATCCCCGAATATCTGCATTATTTTGGATATTAAATGCTCCTGTTAAGGGAGAGGGTGGCCCAAGATTTCAAAGACAAAAACACTAAATGCCAAATAACCTATTCCAAAATGAGGTGGTGTATGATCTTGCAAAGGACCTTACCAGAACTGGTTCGACAGCCATCAGCAAGAGAGTTGTTCAAGAGACTTGAGGTAGAAAAGAGAAAAATGTTTCTTTCATCTACTATTTATCTACATTTTTAAATTGTGCTCATATATGATGTTACATTAGTTTCAGGTGTACAACACAGTGATTCCACAAGTCTATATGTTATGCTGTACTCACAAGTGTAGCTACCATCTGTCACCACACAATTCTAATACAATACCATTGACTGTATTCTGTATACTATGCCTTTTATTCCAGTGACTTATTCATTCCATAACTGGAAGCCTGTATCTCCCACTTTCCTTCACCCATTTTGCCCATCCACACCCTAGCAACCATCAGTTCTCTGTATTTTTGGGTCTATTTCTGCTTTCGGTTTGTTTATTCATTTGTTTTGTTTTTTAGATTCCACATGTAAGTGAAATCATATGGCATTTGTCTTTCTCTGGCTTATTTCACTTAGCATAATACCCTCCAGGTCCAAACATGTTGTTGCAAATGGCAAGCTTTCATTCTTTTTAAGGCTGAGTAATATTCCATTGTATATATGTACCACATCTTCTTTACCCATTCATCTATCAGTGGACACTTGGGTTGCTTCCGTATCTTGGCTATTGTAAATAATGCTGCAGTAAACATAGGTGTTCATGTATCTTTTTGAATTCGTGTTTTTGTTTTCTTTGGAATTACTGTATCTTATGATATTTCTATTTTTAATTTTTTGAGGAACCTACATACTGATTTCCACAGTGGTTGCACCAGTTTGTATTTCCACCAACAGTGCGCAAAAGTTCCTTTTTTCTCCACATCATCACCAACACTTGCTATTTTTTTCTTTTTCATTCTAGCCATTCTGATGGGTCTCTGAGCTGATATATCACTGTGGTTTTGATTTGTAGTTCCCTCATGATTAGTGATGTTGAGCATCTTTTCATGTGTCTGTTAGCTATCTGGATGTCTTCTTTGGAGAAGTGTCTATTCATATCTTCTGCCCATTTTTTAACTGGATTAATTGTGTTGGGGGGGTTGAGTTTTATAAGTTCTTTATGGATTTTAGATACTAATCCTTTATCAGATATGTGATTTGCAAATATTTTCTCCCATTCTGTGGGCTGCCTTTTAGGTTTGTTGATTGTTTCCTTCACTGTGCAGAAGCTTTTTATCTTGATGAAGTCCCAATAGTTCATTTTTGCTTTTGTTTCCCTTGCCTTTGGAGATGTGACTAGCAAGAAGTTGCTGCAGCCGAGGTCAAAGAGGTTGCTGCCTGTGTTCTCATCTAGGATCTTGATGGTTTCCTATCTCACATTTAGGTCTTTGATCCATTTTGAATTTATTTTTGTGTATGCTGTAAGAAAGTGGTCCAGTTTCATTCTTCTGCATGTTGCTGTGTAGTTTTCCTGACACCATTTGTTGAAGAGACTGTCTTTTTTCCATTGGATATTCTTTCTTGCTTTGTCGAAGATTAGTTGACTGTATAGTTGTGGGTCCATTTCTGGGTTCTTTATTCTGTTCCATTGATCTATGTGTCTCTTTTTGTGCCAGTACCATACTGTCTTGATGACTAGAGCTTTGTAATATAGCTTGAAATCCAGAATGGTGATGCTTCTAATTTTGTTTTGCTTTTTCAGGATTGCTTTGGCTATTCAGGGTCTTTTGTGGTTCCATACAAATTTTAGGATTGTTTGTTCTAGCTCTGTGAAAAATGCTCTTGGTATTTTGATAAGGATAGCATTAAATGTGTAGATTGCTTTGGGTAGCATAGACATTTGAACAATGTTTGTTCTGCCAATCCATGAGCACAGAATGCTTTTCCATTTTTTTGTGTCATCTTCAATTTTGGTCATAAGTGTTGTATAGTTTTCAGAGTACAGAACTTTACCTCTTTAGGTTTATGCCTAGGTATCTTAGTGTTTTTCATGCAATTGCAAATGGGATCGATTCCTTGATTTCTTTTTCTGCTGCTTCATTATTGATGTATAGAAATGCAACAGATATCTGCACATTGATTTTATATCCTGCAGCTTTGCTGAATTCATGTATTAGTTCTAGCATTTTTTTTTTTTTGTGGAGTCTTTCGGGTTTTCTATATAGAGTATCATGTCATCTGAAAATAGTGAAAGTTTGACTTCTTCCTTGACAATTCGGATACCTTTTATTTCTTTTTGTTGTCTAATTGCTGAGGCTAAGACTTCCAGTACTCTGTTAAATGGTAATGATGAGAGTGGACATCCTTGTCTCATTCCTGACTGTAGGGGAAAGGCTCTCAGTTTCTCCCCACTGAAGATGGTATTAGCAGTGGGTCTTTCATATATGGCCTTTATTATGTAGCCCTCATATCTTTTTCAAGAAGAATTGCTCTATAAATAGGTGTAGATTTGGTGTATCCCAACAGCAGGTGAATTCAAGTTCTTCCTACGTTGCCATCCTGAACCAGAACTCCTTCACAAAATATTTTTTTATTTTTTTTATTTTTTTAAGATTGTTTTTATTTATTTGAGAGAGAATGAGAGAGTGAAAGCATGAGAGGGAGAGAGGGAGCATGAAAGGGGTGAGGGTCATAGGAGAAGCAGACTGTCTGCTGAGCAGGGAGCACGGTGTGGGACTCCATCCTGGGACTCCAGGATCATGACATGAGCCGAGGGCAGTTGCTTAACCAACTGAGTCACCCAGGCACCCACAAAATATTTTTTTTAGAGTGGTAACAGGATGTATTTTCTCCAAACTCACGAGACAGGGACAGATGGTTTTCTTATTCTCTCAAGCCCAGTGCAAAGGGCTTTAGAACATTTGCCCCCATCAAGGTCAGCCCAGCAATAAATTCACTGCACACTCAATGAATGATCTTCAAAACTCAGAGAAAAGAAGCTCTTTAAGAAAGTCTAAAATCCAAAAATAGCTGTTTAGATGAAAGATCCAAAGGAGCACTGGAGATGATCGATTATTGACACATTCTCTGAGAATAATGAGGAGCTCACAACACCTGATAGAGCTGCAGGAACTCACACCTGTGGTGGTTTTCTCCTGTGCGTTGTGGGCTGCTGCAATGATGGGGTGGCTACTCTGGAGGCTCAGAAACTTCAGTGGTCAAAAGAGGATCCTCCTCAGTGGTCACAGCAGGTCCAGTAAGTGCTTCTTCCTGTGCCATTAGGTGGATATGAGATAGCAGCATTCCCTAAAATTATCTAGAAGGCTTGTTGAAACTCACATTGCTGGGCCCATTCCTAATGCCCAAGGTTCTGATCCAGTACATGTGGAGAAGGTTATGAGGGATTTACATTTTTAATGAGTGCCTAGGTGATGTTGATGTGGCTGCACTGGGCCACCCCTGCTTTACATCTAGGGCTAGTGACGGCAGGAAGATTGTCCAAGAACTAAAACAACATAGGTAAATCAGGAAGCTGGCCATACAAAAAGAACACAGGCTGAGTGTGCCGAGTGAAAGGAATGCATAGAATAGCAGACATTGTGGCCATTCTTTTCCTCTAATTTAAATGGAATAAAATTCCATTTCAAGAGAAAATAACCAGAGGGAAAAGCATTTTAAGGGGTGACATGTAAATATTCTCTAAGCTCAATTAAATGTGTCATGTAGTTCATAAATTACTCATCTAGCCCACCAACCAGCCCCACCATAAGTAGTTAGTTGCAACTATGCGGTCACGGTGGGCATGCCGCAATTGTGTTTTTTGAAAAAACGTGTTGGCGATGCATTAATTTTGCAGCAAGCAAGGAGTTGGTTTCAGAGGTTTGGAGAAGAGAAGTGACTCAGGCTATCTGGAATCATTCCCATCCAATCAGAGAATTAGTTACTCAACACCAGTATTTATTAGCGAAATACATGCAAAGTTGCAAGAAGTCTCTTGCTGTCTGTTGCTTTCCTTTCTTCCAGAAGGCGAATTCCTAGCTAGCTCCTGGCCTGATCTGTGGACACTACTCTGCTTCCAGTGGAGTCCTGTGGAGTCACTCGGCACCTCGTTCTCCCAGCAGTGACGTGTGGTCATCGTGTGCATGTTCTTGTGTAGCATGTCGCATGCCTGGTTCTGCTGTAGCTGCTTCAACCAAAGAGTTCAGACAGAGTGCCTGATCTCCTTGGCTTTCGGGATCCATAATCCTTTTTTTTTTTTTTTAACATATTTAAAATCCTAATTCCATTATATAGTTGAAACATCTCTCCTGACCTGGGGTCTTCTCTTTTTCACCAGGTTGATTACTTCCTCCAGACTGATCTCTGGACTTCCCACTGCTCCCAGAGGAGTCCTGTGGATCTCACTTAAAACTTTTCCCACCAGTGATCTGTGAAAACTTCTGCAATTTTCAGTGCATTTCTTTCAATCTCCAACTTCACTGAAGCCAAGTGAAACATAGTGTTGAGAAAGTGTTCCTACTCTCTTTGTCTTTGCTCTCACATAATCCCTAGTTTTACATATTTGAAATCCTAATTCGAATAATATACTTGAAATTTTCCCCAAGAAACTGCTGTGGTGTCCAGTTTCAGGAGGCTGCTTGCTTCCTGCAGATGATCTGGGGACATGTCAGTGTTTACAAGGCAGGCATGGGGGTGGGACTTGCCAGTTTTCCCACTGTGATCTCTGAAAACTTGTCTACATTTCAATGCATACCTTCCCATCTCCAGCTTCTCTGTGGCTGATTAACCCAAACTCTTCAGAAAGCATGCCTGGTATCCTTGGCTTTGGTGCTCAGATTGACTGTGGCCACATACATCAAAATTGTGAGAAACTTTGCCTCTTGTCCTTGGCTCTGCTATTCGATGATCCCTTGATTTACATATTTGGAATCCTAATTCCATTACTATTGTTGAGATATCTCCCCTAAACCTGCTGTGATCCCTATTTCAGCAGACTGATTGCTGGTTTCAGACGGAGATGTGGGCCTTCAGAGCCTGCAGGTGAATCCCACTGGTGATGATGACTAGTTTTCACCATAGTGTGTGTGAAACCTTGTGCACATTTCAGTACACGCCCTCCCATCCTCAGATTAACTGCGACCGCTTAAACCCGTTTTTAGAATGCATGCCTGGTCTCCTTACCTTTGGTGTTCCAAAACCTATTGTTTCATTTAATTGGAATCCTAATGCCATTAATATTGTTGAGATATCTCTTGTGAGCCTCCTGTGGTACCATGATTCAGCAGGCTGATTGTTCCCTCTAGACTGATGTGTGGGCCTTCCACTGCTTGTAGGGGATTCCCATGGGATACAATTACTACTTTTCCTGCCAATGACATGTGAATTTGTGTCCACTTCTGAGTGCATGTCATCCCATGCTCAGATTGACTGTGGCCCGGTACACTGATCTTTTCAGAAAACATGTCTTTTGTCTTTGGCTTTGCTGTTTCATAATCCCTTGATTTACATATTTGGAATCCTAATTCCATTAATATTGTTGAGATATCTCTCGTGAACCTGCTGTGGTGCCTATTTCAGCTGGCTGATTGCTGCCACTAGACTGATCTGGGGGCATTCCAGTGCTTCTAAGCAATTCCCCCTGGAAGAGATTACTAGTTTTCCTACTAGGGACCTGTAAAAATCTGTGCACTTTTCAGTGCATTTCATCCCATCATCGCCTTCACTGTGGCTGATTAACCCAAAGTCTTCACAAGGCATGCCTGGTGTCCCTAGCTATAGTGCTCAGATTGACTGTGGTCACATATACCACAGTTGTGAGACACCTTGCCTCCTTTCCTTGGCATTGCTATTTGATGATCCCTTGATTTTCATATTTGGAATCCTAATTCCATTGCTGTTGTTGAGGTATCTCTCCTGAACCGGCTGTGGTCCCTATTTCAGCAGACTGATTACTTGCCGCAGATCTGACCTGGGGGCATTCCAGTAGTTCTAGGCAATTGCCACTGGAAATAATTCCTAGTTTTCATGCCATTGACGTGTGAATATGGGTTCACTTTTCAGTGCATGTCATCCCATGTTCAGATTGACTGTGGCCCCGTACACCAAACTTTTAAGATACCATGCTTTTTCTCCTTGCCTTTGCTGTTCCATTATCCCTTGATTTACATATTTGGAATCCTAATTCCATTAATATTCTTGAGATATCTCTCATGAATCTGCTGTGGTGCCATGATTCAGCAGGCTGATTGCTCCCTCTAGACTGATCTGAGGGTGTTCCAGTGTTCTGGCGGATTCCTCCCTGAAAAAGCTCACTAGCATTCCCAGCAGAGACGTGTGAAAATTTGTGACTTTTCAGTGCATGCCTTCCCTTCCCCGGCTTCTCTGTGGCTGATTAACCCAAAGTTTTCAGAACCATGCCTCTTCTCCTTACCTTGGTGCTTGGGACTCGTTTTCTGTCATGGATACGGAATCCTAATTCCATTTATATCATTGAGACATCTCTCCTGAATCTGCTGTGGTGCCCCATTTCAGCAGACTCATTGCTCTTTCCAGATGGATCTGTGGGTGTTCAGAGCCTCCAGGCAAGTCCCGGTGGTAATGATGAGTAGTTCTCACCATAGTGTGTGTGAAACCTTGGGCACTTTTCAGTGCGTGCCTTCCTATCCTCAGATTGACTGTGGCCGCTTAAACCAGTTTGCAGAAATCATGCCTGGTCTCCTTGGTTTTGGTGTTCCAAACTCCCTTTGTTTCATTTAATTGGAATCCTAATTCCAGTACTCTTATTGAGATACCTCTCATGAACCTGCTGTGGTGCCATTATTCAGCAGGCTGTTTGCTCCCTCTAGACTGATCTGAGGGTGTTCCAGTGTTCTGGCGGATTCCACTCTGGAAAAGGTCACTAGCGTTCTCACCAGAGACGTGTGAAAATTTGTGCACTTTTCAGTGCATGCCTTTCCATCCCCGCCTTCTCTGTGGCTGATTATCCCAAAGTCTTCAGAACCATGCCTCTTCTCCTTAGCTTTCGTGCTTCGGACTCTTTTTGTGTCATGGATACGGAATCTAATTCCATTCATATCGTTGAGACATCTCTCCTGAATCTGCTGTGGTGCCCGTTTCAGCAGACTGATTGCTCGTTCCAGATGGATCTGTGGGTGTTCAGAGCCTCCACGCAAGTCCAGTGGTAATGATGAGTACTTCTCACCATAGTGTGTGTGAAACCTTGTGCACATTTCAGTGCGTGCCTTCCCATCCTCAGATTGACTGTGGCCGCTTCAACCAGTTTGCAGAAATCATGCCTGGTCTCCTTGGTTTTGGTATTCCAAACTCCCTTTTTTTTTTTTCATTTAATTGGAATCCTAATTCCAGTACTCTTATTGAGATAGCTCTCATGAACCTGCTGTGGTGCCATGATGTAGCAGGCTGATTCTTCCCTCTAGAGTGATCTGGGGGCATTCCAGTGCTTCCAGGCGATTCCCCCTGGAAGAGATTACTAGTTTTCCCTCCAGGGACTTGTGAAAATTTGTGCACTTTTCAGTGCATGCCTTCCCATGCCCGGCTTCTTTGCAGCTGATTATCCCAAAGTCCTCAGGAAGCATGACATTTGCACGAGTGAATGAGTAGTTTCAATCTACTGTGTGTGAAAACTTTTGTCCTTTTCAGTGCATGCCCTCCCATATCCGGCGTTTCTGCGGCTGATTAACCCAAAGTCTTCAGAAAGCATGCCTGGTGTCCTTAACTTTGGTGCTCAGATTGACTGTGGCCACATATACCACAGTTGTGAGACGTCTTGCCTATTTTCCTTGGTATTGTTGTTTGATGATCCCTTGATTTACATATTTGGAATCCTAATTCCATTGCTGTTGTTGAGGTATCTCTCCTGAACCTGCTGTGGTCCCTGATTCAGCAGACTGATCGCTTGCCGCAGATCAGATCTGGGGGCATTCCAATAGTTCTAGGCGATTGTCACTGGAAATAATTCCTAGTTTTCATGCCAGTGACGTGTGAATATGGGTCCACTTTTCAGTGCATGTCATCCCTTGCTCAAATGACTGTGGCCCCGTACACCAAACTTTTAAGAAACCATGCTTTTTCTCCTTGACTTTTCTGTTCCATAATCCCTTGATTTACATATCTGGATTCCTAATTCCATTAATATTGTTGAGATATCTCTCATGAATCTGCTGTCGTGCCATGATTCAGCAGGCTGATTGCTCCCTCTAGACTGATCTGAGGGTGTTCCAGTGTTCTGGCGGATTCCTCCCTGGAAAAGATCACTAGCGTTCCCAGCAGAGACGTGTGAAAATTTGTGCACTTTTCAGTGCATGCCTTCCCATTCCCGGCTTCTCTGTGACTGATTAATCCAAAGTCTTCAGAACCATGCCTCTTCTCCTTAGCTTTGGTGCTTCGGACTCTTTTTGTGTCATGGATACGGAATCCTAATTCCATTCATATCGTTGAAACATCTCTCCTGAATCTGCTGTGGTGCCCCGTTTCAGCAGACTCATTGCTCTTTCCAGATGGATCTGTGGGTGTTCAGAGCCTCCAGGCAAGTCCCGGTGGTAATGATGAGTAGTTCTCACCATAGTGTGTGTGAAACCTTGGGCACTTTTCAGTGCGTGCCTTCCCATCCTCAGATTGACTGTGGCCACTTCAACCAGTTTGCAGAAATCATGCCTGGTCTCCTTGGTTTTGGTCTTCCAAACTCCCTTTGTTTCATTTTAATTGGAATCCTAATTCCAGTACTCTTATTGAGATAGCTCTCATGAACCTGCTGTGGTGCCATGATGTAGCAGGCTGATTCTTCCCTCTAGAGTGATCTGAGGGTATTCCAGTGCTTCTAGGCGATTCCCCCGGAAGAGATTACTAGTTTTCCCACCAGGGACTTGTGAAAATTTGTGCACTTTTCAGTGCATACCTTCGCATATCTGGCTTTTCTGCGGCTGATTAACCCAAAGTCTTCAGAAAGCATGCCTGGTGTCCTTAGCTTTGGGGCTCAGATTGACTGTGGCCACATATACCAACATTGTTAGACACCTTGCCTCTTTTCTTTGGTATTGCTGTTTGATGATCCCTTGATTTACATATTTGGAATCCTAATTCCATTGCTGTTGTTGAGGTATCTCTCCTGAACCTGCTGTGGTCCCTATTTCAGCAGACTGATTGCTTGCCACAGATCTGATCTGGGGGCATTCCAGTAGTTCTAGGCGATTGTCACTGGAAATAATTCCTAGTTTTCATGCCAGTGACGTGTGAATATGGGTCCACTTTTCAGTGCATGTCATCCCATGCTCAGATTTTCTGTGGCCTCGTACACCAAACTTTTAAGATACCATGCTTGTTCTCCTTGCCTTTGCTGTTCCATAATCCCTTGATTTTCATATTTGGAATCCTAATTCCATTAATATTGTTGAGATACCTCTCCTGAACCTGCTGTGGTGCCATGATTCAGCAGGCTGATTGTTCCCTCCTGAGTGATCTGAGGGTGTTCCAGTGTTCTAGGGGATTCCTCCCTGGAAAAGATCACTAGCTTTCCCACCAGAGACGTGTGAAAATTTGTGCACTTTTCAGTGCATGCCTTCCCATTCCCGGCTTCTCTGTGGCTGATTAACCCAAAGTCTTCAGAACCATGCCTCTTCGCCTTCGCTTTGGTGCTTCAGACTCCTTTTGTGTCATGGATTTGGAATCCTAATTCCATTAATATCTTTGAGACATCTCTCCTGAATCTGCTGTGGTGCCCCGTTTCTGCTGACTGATTGTTTGTTCCGGACGGATCTGTGGGTGTTCAGAGCGTCCAGGCAAGTCCCAGTGGTAATGATGAGTAGTTCTCACCATAGTGTGTGTGAAACCTTGTGTACTTTTCAGTGCATTGCTTCCCATCCTCAGTTTGACTGTTTCTGCTTATGCCAGTTTTCAGATCATGCCTGGTCTCCTTGGCAAATTTTGAAGAGAACCTTTTTCTCAAATTTCAGCATTGAAGGAAACCTCGGAGGGCTTCTTTCCAAACCACACTGCCTCCACTCTTCTGTCTGAGGTAGGTCTGGGTAGGAGGTCTAAGGAATTCGCCATTCCTCCCAGTACCGCTTCATTGCTGGGTACATGGACCTCACTTTGGGAACCCCTGATCTTCTTGTGAGTTTATGTCCAACTACACCAATGCAAATGCTGTCTTTTCAGAAGGTGGAAGAGCAGACAACCTTTTGGGTTTTTGTTGTTGTTGTTGTTTTTAATTTTTAGGATAGGATTCTCAGGTTAATGACATTCATTCCAGGGTGTTGTGCATGCATCGGACACCCCTGAAATCAGGTATCCCCAAAGGTTCCATGCTGTCAAAATGCTGCTCCTTGGTCAATGCAATTTGACAACGAGGGCTTAGCTCACTCCCCCTTTGACATCTTTACACCAAGTCTGGAGTCTGGTCATATGACAACTACTGAGAGCTACTGCGTTGTGGGCCAGGCATCATACTAAAGCTTCTGTTTCTTCTCTCATTTCAGCCTCACCGCATGGGGAATGCAGTAGAGTGTGACTCTACAGCAATAAAGGAACCGAGGATCCAAAAGAAATTACTTTCTTTAGGCCAGAGGGAAAATTGGTGGCAGAGGTTGGCTTGGAACCTAGCAAAGCCAGAGCCCAAAGCTGTGCTCTTGAGCACGGCGAGGAGAATGTCTCAGTCCTGCTCGAGATATCTGGCCTGTTGTCCTTCTGGGCGGGGAGCCATTTTCTCCATGGTCCGTCTGAGGCCACAGCAGTGTGGAGCCACTGCTATTCCGTGGTAATCTCACACGTGTCTCTCTACCTCTTGGGGCAGATGTCAACACACACCGTGTGTTGTGTGTTGGCATGTGTGTGTGATGGGTCAGCCAGGGCCTCAAAGGACGGGTTGCTCTGGATGTGGAAAGCTGTAGAGCCTCCTACATGAGACTTTAGCCCCATGTTCCAAAAGCCAAAACCACAATGGGCAGGTGCCCTCCTCTTTGAAAGGGAGATGCTGGGTTATCTTGCAAAGGACCTGGCCCAGATGGGTTCTGCAGGCCATATCTTACCTGTCAACCCAGAGCTACAAAAGCGTTGCTACAGAGTAACTTGAAAAAAACGGCAAAGGGTTCTTTCTCCACAGCGAGAATCTTTTCCAACCTCATGAGAGAGAGAGAGAGAGCGCGCATCCATCTACTTGCCCCTTGTTTCCAGCCAAGTGCAAGAGGCTTCAGAAGTTGTGCCCCCATGAGGCCAGGTCTGCGGATACTCACTGCAGACACACTGAGTGGCTTGTAGTCTTGTGAAGCAAAGCTGCTTCCCCCTGAAAATCCACTAGTCCAGAGATCCCTGCTCAATGTTGGGATCCCACTGAGCTCGGGAGGTCATCCTTTATTAACATTTTCTCTGAGAACCACCAGGAGGGTGCAAAACCCAGAGGGAACTGAAGGAAGTTCCCTGGGTGGCTGTATCTGTGTGCTCCCTGAGGGCCCATAGAATGACAGGAAGACACACATTGCCTACTCTGGTGCCCTCAACTACAGGATGAGTGAAGACACTCTGGATTCCAAATGGCACCCAGTACGTGTTCTCCCATGCGGTGTATGATTGTTTCTCACACATGAGCATGTGCATCGTGTCTGTGGAAAAGATTGCTAGACACCTTCCTGTACTCTCAGTGTTTAAGACTCAGGATGTCCAAGCGGGGCTTGGGTTTTTGCACATTTCCCATGAGAACAGCTGATACTACATAGGCCAGTTTGACTGTCACCCTCGGGGGACCGCCAGTGGAGCATGCAAGGCTGCCCCGGGAAGGGAGGATCTTGGGGGAAGAAGGCCAGTGCAGATATACTGGGAACTAAGAGATTCCTGATTCCATGATCTGAGGACCAAATGTCCAGTGAAACACACTAGCACACGATCTCACCATGGTTTTGAAAAAAGGAAAAGTTCCTGTTCAAGTCCAAGCCTATAAAGGGAAGTGGAACTTTAAACTAAAATACGATATGTCTATCAGTGATGTTTTGTGGAACGTGGATATTCATTATACGGAAGCGCATGGAGAGCAGACGCTTCCCCCAGGACCACAGGGAGAAGGCCAGGGGTCTGCTTCTCAATCCTCTGTGCCCCAGGCCAGGAGGTGGGCTGATGTGAAGTGTTTTCCTGAGATGTCTGTGAACAAGGCCTTTTCCTACTGTGTATATATACTGTTGGCCAGGAGAGGCAGAGAGCAGAGGTGGTGGGGGAACCTCCTAGAGCTCAGAGTCCCAGCAGGAGCCGCCCATAACACCTGTGGCCCTGGCGACCCCATCCCCCAAGTTAACCACAAATTCAGTGTGGGAGAAAAAACAAAACAAAATGAAACAACAAAAAGTACATGCTTCCGTTGTTTTTCTATTGACTTCCCAGAACACTTGCATTTGCAGAAAATCCTGATTAGAAGGAGAGACCTCTGGAGGGGTTTCTTCCAGCTCAGTGCTCATTGGTATCCCTGGGGCGCTTTTCATGTCCACATGGTTTGGCCCCACTTCTGCCTCTGAGTGTCTGACTGGGCGGGTCTGGGTGGATTGAGTGAGCATTTCTATATCAAAGAGGTGCCCAGGTGTCACTGACCCGAGGAATGGACAGTGGGAATGACTGCTCTGCTCTTTGACTTAAGGTCTGACTGTACCAGAGAAAACACAGCCACCCTCCTTCCTTACAAAGGGTCGCATAAACAGCCGAAAAACAGAGACAGGCAGGCAGACATGCACATGCATGCACACACACACACACACACACTCACACCCATACACACACACAGTTGGATAGAATTCCTAGATTCCTAAGGTCTTCGAAGCATGTCTGTCCTATGTGGGTCCCCTATGTGTTTGAAGTTGAGAGAAGTTCCCAGTTGCATGACTACTGTTTCCGGTGGGGCGGTGGGGTTTGTGGGGGCACATTCAGACACAAACTGCTGTAGCTCTCTCACCGGCCTTTGAAAATTGTAGACGGAGTCCTAACTGTGGGTAGATGATGAGCAATGACAGCCGCTGTGTTGTGGACCACAAGTTGTACTGAGGCTTGTGTTTTTCATCTCATTTCAGGTTCTCTTCAGGGGCAAGGTGTGGAAGTCGGACCCGTGTAGTGGCATTAGAAACTGAGGGTCTGAAAGCACTTTCCTCAGGCCATGGGGTAAATAAGTGTCAGAGGTCTGCCTAGGACTTAGAGAGCCAGGACCCAGAACCTGTGCTCTTGAGCAAGATGAAGAGGAGGTTTCACAGCAGGCAGAGTTGCCTGGTCCGGGTCCCTCTGGGCAGGGAATCATCTTGTCCAAGGTTGATGTGAGGCCACAGCAGTATGCAGCCACTACTGCTTTGTGGTCGCCTCAGGCCCTGTCTCCTTTCCTCTCAGAAAGGACATGACATCCGCCCCTATTGCCTGTCCAGAGAGGCATTGTGAGTGAAGGTCTCATGGGTCAAACGTATGCCCGGAAGCCTGAATTCAACTGGGTGCTGAAAGCAGCAGTTCCTCTACGTGAGCATCTGGCCAGAGACGGCCAAGGCTAAACGCAGAAGTTGGGGGGTTCCCCCGCTCCCATGTTGTGAAGCAAGGGGATGGCCAGTGACGGTCTTGCCAAAGGACCTGGCCAAAAGCGCTTCTGCAGGCGTTCGCTCTTCGCTCAGCGAGGTGATGTCCAAGAGCTGAGGTGCTCTTTGCAGGCAGTTCCTACCCTGTCAGGCATTTTCCCCAGGCTCAGGAGGGAAGGAGAAAAGATGGCTTTCTCTTTGTCTCAGGCCACGTTCGAGAGGCTTCGGGGCCTTTGCCCACATCAGGGCCAGCCCAGCAGTCAACTCATTGCAGACACAGTGTGTGGTCCTCCAACCTCTGAAAAGAAAGAGGCTCTCCGGGAAAGCCTGTTGTCCAAAGATGGCTCTGTTTGGATGCCTGCTCAAGGAGGCACTGGAGAGGATCCACTGTTGACAACCCTCTCTGAGGATGCCGAGCGCTCACGCCCCCTGAGGAAGCTGCAGGAACTCACTGTGGCGGTTTCTTTCTGCACCTTTTAGGCTCCTAGGATGATGAGCAAAGTGATAGGGTTGGCTGCTCCAGAGGCGCAGAAGTTGTCGTGGCCAAAGAGGATCCTCTTCAGTGGCCCCAGGGTCCCAGTAAGTGGTTCCTCCCGTGCCATTAGGTGTCTGTCTCACGGCAGTATTGCGTTAGGATCACCACAGAGGCTTGCGAAAGTTCACATTGCTGTTCCCCTACCCCCCCCTCCCCCAGATTTTCTGTCCCAGTACGTATGGGGTGCACTGTGGGCTTTCTGCATTTCTAACAAGGAGTTAGGTGACATGGATGCTGCTCCTTTGGGCCACCCCTACTTTCTCTTCTCGGCCTGATGTTGCAAGGAGATTCTCTGAGAATTTCATCAGCGTGGGGAGATCGGGAGCTGCAGTGGTGAGCACACTCGGACTGAGTGTGCCTCGTGTCAGGACTGCCCCGGCCGCAGCCGTCTCCCCGTTTGTTTTCCTCTATACTGAAGAGGGATAAAATCGTTGTTGCAAGAGATCACATCCAAAGGGAAATGGGATCTTAAGTGCCAACTGGGGCACATGTAGATATTCTCTAAGCTCAATTAAATGTGTCATGTAGTTCATAAATTACTCATCTAGCCCACCAACCAGCCCCACCATAAGTAGTTTGTTGCAACTACGCGGTCACGGTGGGCATGCCGCAATTGTGTTTTTTGAAGAACATGTTGACGATGCATTAATTTTGCAGCAAGCGTGCAATGGGTTTCAGAGGTTTGGAGAGGAGAAGTGACTCAGGCTATCTGGAATCATTCCCATCCAATCAGAGAATTAGTTACTCAACACCAGTATTTATTAGCGAAATATTTGCAAAGTTGCAAGAAATCTCTTGCTATCTGTTGCTTTCCTTTCTTCCAGAAGGTGGATTCCTTGCTCCTGGCCTGATCTGTGGACATACTCTGCTTCCAGTGGAGTCCCGTGTAGTCACCCGGCACCTTGTTCTCCCAGCAGTGACGTGTGGTCATCGTGTGCATGTTCTTGTGCAGCATGTCACATGCCTGGTTCCACTGTAGCTGCTTCATCCAAAGAGTTCAGATAGAGTGCCTGATCTCCTTGGCTTATGGGATTCATAATCTTTTATTTTTCCGTGTTTGGAATCCTAATTCCATTAATGCTGTTGAAATATCTCGACATCTTGACTATATTTGGAGAAAGTGCTTAAGGAGTTAATTTCAGTGAAGTGAGATCATTTTGGTGGGGGCTTAAAATGATAGGAATTTTGTCCTCAAAAGGAATGTTGGAGGTATACCAGGTTGGCCCACTGGCTAGCACACGGGGCTCTTGATCTGTGGTCATGATTTAGGGTCCTACATTGGGCATATAGTAATTAAAAAATAAGTAAATAAATAAATATTATTTTAAAAAGAAGTGGAAGAGCACCAGACATCTCTTTGCATGTATACACAGAGGGAAGGTCATGTGTGGACACATGGGGAAGGCAGCATTCTTCAAGCCAGTGAGAGAGGCTTGCCTAATAACTCACCCTGCTGGTTCTTTGATTTGGGACTTACAGCCTGCTGAATTGTAAGAAAATAAATTTCTGTTTATGCCATGTTGCCTGTGGTATTTTTTTATGACAGACCGTACAAAATCGTGCTTGATAATCAGCTAAGTCAGAAATTAAAAGTCACCCGTGATAGTTCACCTGAAGGTATATAAACTGTTAATGAAGTTTTTAAGTGCTAGTGAATTAATCCTCATAAACAGTCTCTTTGTGAATTTTGCTCCATCATGGTGATATTTCTATAGTAAAGACTACCTTGCCTGTCCTCTGCATTGTTAAAACATATTCATACTTACTTTCATACACTGATCTTATCCACTACTTTCAAAGCAAAGTTAGCCTAACACATTTCTCACACTGTAGTTTGAATAATCATTTTTAAAATGAAAATCTGATTGCATCAATACTCTGCTTCCAAGTCTTTATCAATCTCCACTCAGTTTATTATTATATTTATTATCTGCCTTTTCCTAACCCTCTAACTATATGTGCACCATCTCCCTGTGGGACTCAGCTGTATTAAATGAAACAAATACAGAATTTAAATGAACAATTGTTCATGTTATAAAAGGTGATGCTAAGATATGCAGAATACAATCTAGAAAGAACAAATATGGAATTTCAGAGTTCAATAGTTTGAATAAAAGCAGGCTCAGGATGCTCCTAACCCAGTATGTGAAAAGAAAAGTGTCTAGATTTTTTTTTGCTGTAACCTTAAGGCAGGATATGTTTCTTAGTCATATCCACATCACTGGCTTCCAAGACAGTGTCTGTCTCAATAAATGCTCTTAAAAAAGATTAAGGAGCTGTCATTTCCACTAGGGAAACACCTAGAAAATTCAGGAGGATAGCCAAGAGAGGGGTGGAAAGGCTGCCTCCCTTTCTCACAGAAGAGTGAAGGCTTTTTCTCTCTACACTTATGACTTCAGCAAAGCCAATCTTCATTAATATATATTCTTCCAGTTCCTATATTCCCATATTAATGGTTTGATGTTTCTCTCACTTAAATCTTCCTTTAATTAAAATTATGGTTCTCTCTCCTCAACTAATAAACCCTGGGTGAGTGGGACTAAGAATCTCTTCCCTAGAGTTCAGCACTTCATAATGATTATCCTATGTTTACTGAATAAAAAGCAGAGAAAGCAAAAAAATTTTTTTTACAATTGTATTACGTTGCAGGCAAAGATTTCTGTTCACTGACAACCACCATGGACATGACACAGTTTTTGAGGAATGAGTGAACACATGATATTTACAGTGTATAAAATAGACAAGTAATTAGTACTGAATTATACAAGAAACAACTAAAGTTAAGAAAAACACATAATCGCTAATAGATAAGCAATCAATTTTTAGAATTGAAAATCTATAAAGTGAAAATAGCACTGGTAGAGCTGTTTAGAATACAGAACTAATCCGAAACACGCTAATTAAAATAACAAATTAATAGTCATTTGTAATAAGAATGTCTTGGCAACAGTTAAAAAAGCTGGATAATGCTAAGTGTTGGTGAGGGCTTGGAGGTACCATGTCCTACCGGTGCAGCCATTCCGGAGAGTAATCAGGTGCTACATTGTCAAATTAAATAAATGTGACCTATATTCGAGCCATTCTACTATGTATATTTTCCAGGAAAATAGGTAGGCCTATGAACAGCTTTAAAGGATGATATACATTGCTTCATTATTTGTACACCCTTGGAAGCTACTGGTATGTGCCTCACTGGGAGAGTATATAGTAAAGAACTTTTGGGGGTGCCTGGGTGGCTTAGTCATTAAGCGTCTGCCTTCAGCTCAGGTTATGATCCCAGGGTCCTGGACTCGAGCCCCACATCGTGCTCCCTGCTCAACGGAGAGCCTGCTTCTCCCTCTCTACTGCTTGTGCTCTCTCATGTTGTCTCCTCTCAAATAATAAATAAATAAAATCTTAAAAAAAAAAGAACTTTTGGAAATAATTGATCATTATGCAGTAGTTAGAAACAACTGATTAGAAATGCATGAGCAATGCAAATGAATCCTAAAAATGAGGCTCAGTGAAAAATTCCATTTACATAAATTAAAAATACATGCTCATAAAATAATAATACATATTTTCCAATAATATGTTTAAGCAGAAAGTTAAGCATCAAATACACTAGAATTGATGAGGAAAGGAAGGATGGGATCCAGGCTTAGAGATGTAAGGGAAATTTAATGTTTCCTGAATATGATCTTCAACTGGGTGTGTTTAACGTAGACTATCGAAATTTTGTAATTTCCTGTCCATATATATCCAAAGTAATCAGGATTTTAATGGAAATTATGTTTGTGTATATGTAGGCATACATATCAGTATCTTTGTGATTACTGCTACCCAGGGGATAATTTTCTGTGTTTTTGACCTGTCTCTTAGACACTAGGTCTTATAGAGGTCTATCACCTAAAATTTAAAAAATCATCTGTGTGAATGGTGCTGGTGCTTTAAGTATTCAGTTTGTCAGTCCAGATTTTGCCTCTGAACTTTGCAAGGTACTGAGGGTGACGTGGTCACATGGTAGCGTGAAGGGTTTTGGCTTTGCTCAGAACCTTTTCCTACCACTGCTCCCATGATCTAGAAAAGCTCTTACTGTTGAATAAATATATATTAGAGAGGTCTGGCCTAATGCACTGTAATGGCCACTGTTGAACTCTGAATCCTTGTCACAGCTCAAGAAAACATATGTAGTGGAACACGGGTGGAATGACTGGAAAAATAAATACCATCTCAGGACCAGAAAAACCATCTATCATGAAATTCTTCCCACTGAGTTCAAACTGAGTATGTAGCAAGGCCAGAAAAAAATCTAAAAGAATTTATTCTCCATTTTACAAGCCTAGCAGATGATTGCTGTGCAATTAAAGAAGAATATATTTGGCCGTCGCTATTTATGTTACCCTAGTCAGTGGTTCTCAGCAGGCACCATTTTGCTCCCCAAGAGGCATTTGCCAGTGTTTGAAGACATTTTTGTCTCAACTAGCTGGCTTCTAGCAGGTAGAACCCAGGATGATGGTGAACATCCTGTAACATACAGAACAGTCTCCACAAGAAAGAATGATCTGGCCCAATATGTCAATAGTGGTAGGGTTGAAAAACCCATGCCCTGAGCTAAAGGGTTAAGTAAATCAAATGTGTTCTTAGTACCCACACAGCCTGAAAGGCAACCTTCACCTCCTTTGACCTTGCTTGGACTGCTCTTCCAAAGATAATCTGCGTGGTTTCCCCCTCCCACTCTTCTTTCAGGTTCTAAGTCAAATGAGGCCTTCTCAATGAGACTCTCTTTGACCAACTTACTAATATTGGCATTCTTATTTCACTCCTTGAAAATCCCTATCCATCTGCCTTGCCTTATTTTACTCCATATACTTACCAACTCATGGAATATGCTTTATTTATTTTATTTCTAAATAGCTCTATTAAAATTTAAGCAACCTTTATTATTACTGGATCTCCAATGGTGGGAGGAGTGCCTGACACAGAACAGTTGCTCAATAATTTCTTATTGAACAAATGAATGAACTCAGTCCCAAAGCTCTTACTTCAAATCAGATGTGCCATCTTTTTTTAGGTTTAGGCATTTTCACTCAGTCTTGAAATAATACTGATGATGGCATGAGCTTACCCTACTTTCTTATATCCTCTTCTCTATAATAAAAAACTAAGGGAAATTGGAAGCTTATCCAGCTTGCTTGTGAAGATTCAGAAAAAAATAAAGTCTTTGTTCACATTCAAGTGTCATATTCTGTTAAATTTCTTTCATTTATTAACGTCTAAAAGGGCACCTAAACTGAAGATTAAAAAAAAAAAAAAACACACACATTATAGTTTTCAGTGGTGGTTTTTTGCAAGAGAAAGTCAAGATCTGGCAAACAGGTCTGCACTTATCTACCATGGTGATTTTCCTATCCCTGCCAGTCCATACATACCACTCTCTTGACCACACTCATGGAAAGATGTGAACAAGAAAACTCCCCTGATGGGTATAAGGGTGTTATGTACTCCGAGCCCTCTCCACTTACAACTGTTACCATTCTTGTCCATAAAGAAATGGTATATGCTTGGAACCAATAACCACTATATGCTAATTCCCCTTTACTGTTTTTCTAAATAAAATTACTTTTGAAAATCACTGTTACCCTGTCTTTCCCCTACCGTTATATTTTGGGTACACTGAGGTGGTTAAATTGATCATTTTCCACATAGGCTACATCTCAGTGATAAACCACATTCATAGAATGGTCTAATTATGAAAGTCTAATCAGCAACAGCTCTCTTTTAAGAACTTTACATTTCACTGGATCTCTAGACTTCTTAGAAATAGAGGGGCAGTTTTGGTTGCCTCTTACAACATCTACACTGGTCATGGTTCCCTCAGAAAATAGAATGCTAACTCAAAAAGGTCTGATTGAATTTGGTGAAGGTTTTATATAAGCGGCAAGGACAGGATTAAGGGGACCAATAAGGAATGCTGGGACAGCCGGAAAGGTGCTGTGGGAATCCTTTCACCGCCCCTAATACTGGGAGACAAGAGGAGGAAAAGCTGTTAGTGGAACCCTTCAGAAGGCCATGAAGGAGCAGGTGTTTAGGAGGAGCTGTAGGGCTTTAAAGGAACAAAAGTAGCTAATACCAAAATGTCTTTAGTACTACCAAAACTTTCCAGAAGTCACTGTATAACAGTATCACGGCGCTCTCCCTTTCTATAAGGAAGAGGACAAAATGAGCTCAAGGTTCTGCCCGTGGAGAGGAATTGCCTTTACCATGGTCTGTCAAGGCTCTCCATCTGTAAGGCTGTGATGCAGTAAACTCGTGCTGTCAGCTGGTCCCCACAGACGTGCAGAATCATCCACAAGTCAGGTCCATATTTTTCCTGATTCTTTGAACTTGTCTCAGGGAACTCCCCTGAAAGCCATAGGTGTGGGTGAGAGGAAGGAGGAGCTAGTAGAAGTAAGTAAGAGTATGAGCCACATGCGCATACAATTTACTTGTGCTATTAAAGCTGCTTTGCACCAGTATCCTATGTTTCATCTAAAAAATGGAATATTGATATATAAATTCAAATATATATATATGTCAGCTAGCACATAATCGACAGTGGGAAGCTGAGGTTGCATGCTCACTTGATTTCCCATACCCACACATTCACGCTCTTTCGGCGTCTAGAACAAACTAGGACCTCATTTTCAAATGGTGTTGGAAGAGGTCAATGAGAGGACGTGACCTCTGGTTGACCCGGGAGCTAAACCCAGGCAGTCGGAGGCTCCCCATCGACACCTGTGCACCGAATGTACGTCCTGCGCATGCTCGCAATGCCTGAGCTGTTGGCCAGGATGCAGCCGGGAGAGAGCACTGTGTTCCCGAGCCCACCTGCTCCGTATATTGTGACCGAGCCCAGCGACCGCCTCTGTAAACTTTAAGATTCTGGTGGTGGAGGTGCCTGGCTGGCTCATTCGGTAGAGCATGCGATTCGGGATCACTCAAGATCATGAAGTGAAAAGCCACGCTGAGAAGGGAGCTTACTTAAAAAAAAAAAAATCTGGCGACGGGTGTGGAGATCTCGTCTTTCGGTCCCCAAAACAAGCCTCACGGGTAAGTTCCCTTGTTTCTTAAACCCACCCCGCATCCATCCTGAGTGGCCACCTCTGTCTTGGCCCTCTCCTTGCCCTCTGCCTATGAGGGCCCAATTTGTGAACCCACAAAAGGGAAAAGTTTTTGGTAGAATATAGCATTGCCTTCCTCCAGAACTCTAGGGCTCTCTGCTCTGATTCGTGTTTGTGTTTTGCCTCTATGCCATAGACACTTAAGTATCATGTGCTCAGGCATTTTGAGTCACAGTTTGAGCTTGCTGTAGAATTCTCTCTCTTTTGAGGCCTTCGTCAAAAGCGGCTAGCTCCTGAGTTACCGAAATTGATGAGAAAAGCACTCCGAAGCACCGTTTGTTTTGCTTCACAGTTGCAAGAATTTGTTGTGGTAAGTTTGAGTTGTAGCAGCTTCTCACTTTAGAGGGAATATCCCAATGTTCCTTAGACTATTGGATACCTAGTAACTTCCGTGATGTGGCAAATGAACTTTCCAAGCATTATATGCCTGTATTTTGCCGCCTAGGGTGCTGGCTATTTCTTTGTGATTCAGTTAGCATAATTACTGTAATAGACCAGAGCGTTGATCTGTGGGATCTGAATAAAACCAAAGTCCCCTTTAAGCTTTTGAGGTTGGCATTAATCTCTGACATCCTCTGGTGATGTGGTAGCATTTTGGCTTACTATTTTGGAAGAAGGGCACAGCTCCGCAGTCTTGAAATTGGCCCTTCTCTTTTTAAATAGCTCCCACCCCATGGATTCAGGAGCCAGTGTGGAATTTCTGTTAGATACTTCATAAGTCTTGGCCAATATATACTCAGTAACTAAGAACAGTCTGAACTCACTGTTAAATGAACTTAGCCCAAGACCCATTCTACATCTGATTTCCCTAAGCCTCCATTTGGATCAGCAGATCAAGGTAGCATTCCGACTCCCCGGGGAGTAGAGACAACTCATAGCTAGCATCTAATAATTCCCAAAAGTTTAGGGCACTTTATTTTCCCTAGTGCCCATACATCCTAGTAAATGGCTATCATTCCCTCTAGGAAAAGGCTTGAGGAATCACTGTAATCACTTCTGGCTGCATTGCAAGGATATCCTTCAATGTGACTTGGCCTCCCCATCAGTCAAGGCTCTCTGGGTTTCTGAACTGACTTGAGTGTAGGAAATGGGTAAGTAGACCCACTTTGGAGATTGAGTCAGATTTTTGCTCACTCTAGCAAAAATTTGAAATATTAGAAAGCTGAAAACAATATTCCATTTCACCATTCTACCAAAATTTAGGCTCCAGCAACTGTTTTATATTTATTTGGGTCACCTGAGGATGCCCTTACTTTCTCTCTTCCTGAATTTACTAATTTGTAGATATCTTATGAGCCTGAGAGCCTGCATTCTTTACTTTTATTGCTCAATTCATTGATTTCAATGGGAAGGACGAGGGACACACTGTGATCATTTTATTGATGATTATTCATGTATTTATTTGACAAATTGTTTATTGAACATTACTATATATCAGAAACTGTTCTAGGTCCTGGAGATACACCAGTGGGTCTATCAGGAAAAATATTTCTGCCCTCACAAGCAACTTGCATACTAGCAGGTGAAGACCAGTAATAACCAACAGGACATAGGTAAAATATTATATTGCATGTTAGATAGTAACAATACAAATCGTAAGATACAATACAAAAGAGGGATAGAGATGGTGAGAATGGGGAGAGTTTGTAATAGCATGACTGCAGTTTTAAATAGGTTAGCCAGGTAAGTCCTTACTGAGAAGGTGACATTTAAGACCAGAAGGAGGTAAAGGAGTGAGCTCCACAAGTATCTGTGGTCAGAACAGTCAGGACAGGGAAAACAGTAAGCCTGGTGATCTTTGGGAGGGAACAGCACCATGTATGTTTGAGGAACAGAGATGACTAATAAGTGATGCAGAAATAATTGAAGAAATATAAATTAAATGCTAGCAAAGCTTAAAATTAACACTAGTAGAATTCAAAACAATGTATACCTTTTTTGTCATTAGATAAGATAAAATCAAACAAATGAGTTTCCCATTACTGTTAGAAAGCAATAAGGGAATTTTTGATGATATGGGGGATGCTCACAAAATGAGCTGAATGCACAGCTTTAAAATTATATATCATTTTGAAATAAATAATGTAAGGCAAGAAAATAATTCACCTAAAAGTTTTCTGAGTTGTGGGATTTGAGTAATATATATTTTCTTCCTTAGTCTTTTCTATATTGTCTACAGTGTCTGCAGTTTTGCTTTGTTTTGTTTTCTCTAAAGAAACTGTGTAATATAGCAGTTAAGAGCCAAGGATGTGAATTAGACAAACCTGGATCTATTTACTTGCTAACTGTGTTACTTTGGATAAATGATGTTAGCAGTATCCATATATGTAAAATAGAATAATAACCATATAGAATTATTTTAGATCATTAAATGCAGTACTATTTTTAAAGGTGTTAATATAGTGCCTGCTTTGTCATAAATAATAGTAACATTATTCTTAATCAAAAGTACAGCTTTTGTAATCAGATACTTTTTTTAAGTAATCTCTACCCCCAATGTGGGACTTGAACTCACAGGCCCAAGATCAAGTTGCATGTTCTGTCAACTGAGCCAGCTTGGCACCCCTGTAAGCAGACAGTTTTTTAAAGAATAGAAAGAGATAAAACCCAGTAGCTCAAACGTATACCTGTTAAATGATACCCTCTCCTCACTGAACTGTAAAGTAGTGATACTTCAGAGGGATTTCTACTCAAAACTCCCTTCACAGACACTGCTTTTTAAGTTACCATTTGTGTATGTGTGTGTTGAGATCCTGTAGGATCTACTCTCCTAGCAAATTTCAAAGGTACAATACAGTATTGTTATAGTCAATACGCAGCACGTTAGATCCCCTGAAAGTATGCATCTTTAACTGAAAATTTGTACCCTTTGACCACCCTCTTTTAATAGTTCAAACGGGATCCTCATTCTGATTAATAGCAGTATAGATAAGAAGTGGTGTTATAATTACTAAAAAAAATGCATTTTTTTTTCCTCATTTTAAAAGTGTTACATGATAGGGACACCTGGGTGGCTCAGTCGTTAAGCGTCTGCCTTCGGCTCAGGTCATGATCCCAGGGTCCTGGGATCAAGCCCCGCATCGGGCTCCCTGCTCAGTGGGAAGCCTGCTTCTCCCTCTCCCACTCCCCCTGCTTGTGTTGTCTCTCTCTGTCAAATAAATAAATAAAATCTTTTTTAAAAAAAAGTGCTACATGATTATTATGGACTGTTTTAAACAGGTAGATCATATAAGGAAAGCATGTCGTCAAAGACAACCAGATAATCACTATAATCTGTATGTGTTTCCTACCAATATTTTACAGCAATATTTAAAAATAATTTTAATCTGAAAGATGTTTAAAGTATACCTATATTATTTGACTAATGCAAATTGACACTTGTGAAATGAATTTTAGTTTTTCATAACTTAAAAAATAACATGAATGTTTTGCTTAACTAAAGGCATTTAAAACATACTAAATAATATGTACTTAGATTTAAGTTTTCAATAAAGTAAAAGAGAATCATATTTTATAATATGACCAATTCAAATATTGCTCTTGTATAGCACAAGACTGAAATAATATTTTTTAAAGATTTATTTATTCATTTGAGAGAGAGTGTGTGCATGCACACACGCAACCCTGAGTTGGGAGAGGGGCAGAAGGGGAGGGAGAGAAGCGACTCCCTGCTGAGCAAGGTGCCCGTTGTCACAGGGCTTGATCCCACAACCCTGACATTATGACCTGAGCTGAAACCAAGA
Organism: Callorhinus ursinus; assembly: GCF_003265705.2. Classification (NCBI taxonomy): domain Eukaryota; kingdom Metazoa; phylum Chordata; class Mammalia; order Carnivora; family Otariidae; genus Callorhinus; species Callorhinus ursinus. Next base: position 21,435,894 of record NW_027397078.1, read on the forward strand.
GTCAGACACTCAACCAACTGAGCTACCCACGTGCCCCAAAATAACATTTTAAAACACAGTTTGACTAAATGTGTTTTTTGTTGGAATAACTATAAACCACCACATAATTACCATTTTAATCTAATTTATTTTCTTCTAAAATATGATTAAAATGCTAATCATATAAATGATGCATGAACCAAGGGAAATTACAGTCCTTTTCATTGTTTTAAAGTGCTTATTCCTAGGTCATGCAAATCTGTCAGCATGTTTTCAATCTAATGTACCAAGGTCAAATGCACTCTAGAGATATTTCTTAATGGAATTTTTAGGCAAGTCCATGCTGTTGTACAGTAGACTAAACAATTTGATGACCAGCACATTTGGAATATATATTATGTAATCTCAGAGAACTTTGGAAATGCAGGCGTGCCTTTTAAATGCTAAATAGTATCTTTGAATGTTCTTTCTGAAGAAAGATGGAAGAAATAATTTTGCTGACTTCTTTCCAGTGAGACAAAGTGCAGATGAATTGTGAGTGTAAATTTAATTCTTTCAGCTATGACGTTAGTAGACTAAAAGCATGTACAAAAATATTCAAAAGGAAAATAAGATAGAATGGCTGGAAGAACTTGGCTGTCATTAATTTGTTAACACTTGTTCACTGTTATGGAAGGCAAACTGGGTCTCCATCCATTAACTAACTTGTGAATATTATTCTGAATTAAGAGTATTTTATGTTATTAAATATATATTAAAGCACATTAACTAAGCTATTAACTCTATTTTAAGTAATTTTGCCCCAATCCATTTTATTATTATGGCAAGAATTCTGTAGTGTTTATCAAAATGAAATTTGATGTTGAATAGTTACTCTGTCTTGAAATAATTTCCTCCCTTGTATTCTGTCCGGTTTACTGTTCATCTATATGTCGTTTTTTTTTACTCCTTCCGCTTCCCTCACGTATTAGTGGTGGTTTTGAAAAACAGTCTTTGTATGCCTAAAGTCTCTTTCTTGAATATGTTCATCCAATCTTTTTTAGTTGATTTGCCAAGTATATACAGATAATAACCAAATGTTAGTCTCCTCAACTCTTTCCAGTTGCCAATTTCTAATTCCTATCTCTATCTGTTCCTTTCCAGTTAGTTCACCACTAAGTTTCAAAAAATCCATCTGAGATATCTCATCAATCTCTTCTCTCCTCTTCAATATCTGTTGCTGTAGCCATAAATAAGATAGGTAAGATTTATAGCTCTAGACAGTGCTAGCCAATAGAACTTTCTGCAATGATGGAAATGTTCTATATCTGTGCTGTCCAATATGGTAGCCATTAGGGGGGCTATTGAACACTTGAAATGTGGCTAATGCAAATGAGGAACTGAAACTTTAATTTTAATTAACATTGATTTAAAATTGAATGCACACTTAAGACTAGTAGCTACTATCTTGTAGAGCAGCTATAGAATGTTTTTGGTCCAAACGGGTCTCAGAAATTCCAAGATACATGCCTTTGGATGGCTGCGCTCTGAAACGCAGGAAGGTGTACATATCACCCTGCTACTTAAGACTTTCACTGCCTCCTCTTATGTTACTACTTAAACCAAATTCCATAGGCTCATATATAATGTGTTTGTTTCCATCACACTTTTCCAGTCACATATCCTTTAATCCCATCCTTACATACTCTAATCCCATCCAAACTGACTGAATTATCTTTATTATCTTTATTCTGAGTTCCCTGCTTATGCTTTTTCCACACTCAGAATTTGAGTCATAGTTATTCTCTTTTAGAAATCTTCAGCCCAAACTGCATTTCCAAGTCATCTTAATAGTTTTAGGTTTTTTTTTTTTTAATCTTTTTAAGGAAATTTCAAATGTATTTGGAATATAACAACAGAATACATTTTGTGAAATTAGGTAGAACAAAGTAATCTCCCCATCAGCTATTTCAGTGGACTAGAGTCTGGTTTATATCAGAAGCCCCAGGATGCCTTAAGAATATTTGTCTGGGGGGCGCCTGGGTGGCTCAGTCATTAAGCATCTGCCTTCGACTCAGCTCAGGATCCTGGGGTCCTGGGATCGAGCCCCGCATCGGGCTCCCTGCTCCGCAGGAAGCCTGCTTCTCCCTCTCTCTCTGCTGCTCCTCCTGCCTGTGCTCTCTCTCTCTGTCAAATAAATAAAATCTTAAAAAAAAAAATTTGTCTGGGGCGCCTGGGTGGCAAGGTTGGTTAAGTGTCCGACTCTTGGTTTTAGCTCAGGTCATGATTTCAAGGTCGTGAGATAGAGCCCCAGTCAGGCTCTGCGCTCAGCGTGCAGTCAGCTTCAGATTCTTTTTCCCTCTCCCTGCCCCTCCTGCTCATGTGCTCTCTCTCTCTCTCTCTCTCTCTCTTTCTAATATAAATTTAAAAATCTTAAAAAAAAAAAAAGATACTTGTCTCATTTGTCCCATTATTTTCCCCTCCAGGGAACTGTGCCTAATAAACTTTGTTATGTCTCTTCTAGGTGGTTTTTTTTTTTTTTTAATTCATTTTATTTAAAGTAAGAGGAAAAAAAAAGGTTTACCCATTCCTCCCACCCCTCACTCCCACCTCTGGCAACCATCAATCCGTTCTGTTCTCTGTATCTATGAGCTTGTTTTTTGTTTGTGTTTGTTTTTGTTTTTGTTTTAAGAGTCCAAATATAAGAAAAATCATATAGGGGTACCTGGCTGGCTCAGTCAGTAGAGCATGTGACTGTCCATCTTGGGGTTGTGAGTTCAAGCCCCATCTTGGGCATAAAGCTTACTTTAAAAAAAAAAAAAGAAAAATCATATAATATTTGTCTTTTGTCTCTCTCTGACTTATTTCACTTAGCATAATACCCTCAAGGTCCATCCATGTTGTCACAAATGGCAAGATTTCATTCGTATTTATGACTTATTTATTATACATATACCCCATCTTCTTTACCCATTCATCCATCTGTGGGCACTTAGGTTATTTCCTCATTTTGGAGATTGTGAATAATGCTGCGCTGAACATGGGGGTGCATATATCTTTTCAAGTTAGTGTTTTCACTTTTTTTGGTTAAAAACCCAGAATTGCAAATGATGGATTATATGGTAGTTCTATTTTTAATTTTTTCAGGAACCTCCATACTGTTTTCCGCAGTGGCTGCACAGTTTGCATTCCCACCAGCAGTGCATGAGAATTCCCTTTTCTCCACATCCTTGTCAACACTTGTTTCTTGTGTTTCTGATGATGACCATTCTCACAGGCATGAGGTGATAGCTCATTGTGGTTTGATTTGCATTTCCTTGATGATGAGTAATGTTGAGCATCTTTTCATGTGTCCACTGGCCATCTGATGTCTGCTTCAGAAAAATGTCTGTTCAGATACGCTACCCATTTTTCAATTGGATCAATTGTTGTTTCAAGTGAAGTTGCCATTGATTTCATGACACTTTTCCCAGTTTCCCATGATGTAAGCAAGTTTTCCCTCCACTGAATCACTCTAGTTATCTCTTTCCTCCTGGCATATATTTATTTGATTTTTCTGTAAGTTTATAAGCTCTTTGTGGTTACATCCTGTATCTGATTTATTCCATAATCTTCAGTCTTTGGTCCACTGTTTGGCATATAGAACACTCAAAACAACTGTTTGTCAAGTAATAGGATTAACTAATAAATAACTGAATGAATGTGGACATTTGAATTTGAGACTCTTATTTTCACCATCAGAACATATCAGAGGAAAGTAATTAAATCACTAGGTAGATATGAATTTATAAATGTATATATCCTGTATATAGAGACATGTTTTGTGTGTATATATATATATATATAAAACTTTTAAATATATAAATATATATGTATATACTCCCAAATATGCAAATAGTCTTTTTACCTATAACTGAATGGCTTGCATATTTTGCAGAAATTGTTTTCTCTTTTCATATGCATATATAACACATACATTTTTGTCTGATGTGTACTGAGAAAAGTAATTGTAATTTAAAATTTTTTCTAGATAATTGGCTCTGTTCTCTTTTTTATTGCCCACATGTAGAGCAATCTTAAACATTATATGTTACAAAACAAAACATCGTGTGAAAATATTTATTTTAAACCAGAATATTATGTTGAGAAGATTTTCCCACCGTGAACATTTGTTTGCCATCTGTATTCAGTCCAAGCAAACTGTTCATTACTATTAAGGAAAATTGCATAGTGGACATTCTACCCCTTGGAACTATTAAACTGTGGCACTTACCAATATATGAAAAACCTGATACTCCATTTAATATTTTATGAACTTCCTCTGGAGTATCTTGAAAAGTTCACTTCTTTTCTAGGAAATATTAGTCCCAAATAGCAAATAGGTATTTTCATATTGTAAACACAATCCAAACAGTCTGTAATACAGTCATTTTAATAACAAATGTTGCTTTATTTTTTTATCTTATTACAGAAATCAATGATTCCATTGTCAACAGTATTAAACGGCAAACTGCATTACGGATTAGACATTAGGCCATTAGGTATTAGGGTTCAATTGCTAAAGAAGAAAGACTCACAGGACCAACAACGATAAGGCTTAAAAATCTATAGTTCATTGCATGAGAAAGCTATAAGAAAGCAACAGCATTAAAGTCAGGATATGGATCACAGCCAAAGCCTTTTTCAGAGCAAGGGTCTAGAGAAGCCAGGCATAAGTTCCTATCGTCTTTCCTTTGCAAAGGCTATACCAGGATATACCTTATCTCTCAGACCAGGAACATGATTTTCTCTCATATCAGAAACCACCTGTGTGTGTACATAAAACCACAGAGTTGGGAAAGTCAAAGTGGAGTCTCAGCCAGGATTCCTTATACCCTGATGATCATGTAGGCATCTACCTCCTGCATAACCTGTCCTGATGGCAGAGTGCTCCAGGTCCCTCACCAATACCAGGTGCAAATCATCAGGCTTGCTTATCAATAAATAATGCTGACATGCATCCCAGAACTTCTTAGACCTATAGTTAAAAGCAACACCAGTAGGCAGTGTGGTTTATGTCCTGGTCAGCATCAGTGCTGTACAGGTACTTTTCTTTTTTCAATAAAACAACGCAGACCATTTCCAGACCTGTGGGGGTTACCTTTCACAGCTCAGAAACCAAATGACACATAAAAATGAAACACATAAAAATGACAAAGGATTAGTAATCAAAATATATAAGATGCACTTGCAAACTAGATAGAGAACCCAATAAAAAGAAAGAGAAGCCCCAACATTTTTTAAACACACACATAAAAACTCACTAATGATTTAAGAATGGCAAAAAGTTAATAATAATATGACACTCATCCGAATACCAAATTTTTCATAGGTCTGCTAGGTAAGTTTCATAAGAATTTGAGAAGACAAAAGCCCCCAAATGCTTCCATGGTAGGGTAAAATGGCACAGTCACTTAAAAGAAAAATTTGACAAGCTTTACAATTGTTAAGGATGTTCATGCCTTCATCGTAAGTCTTCATCTCATAGGAATATACCCTAGGAAAACTAGAATACATAACATGAGGAAATATTTGTACAATTATTTGATACAAAATTGCTTATAATGGCAAAAATTTAGAAATCATCTATGACCTATACAAGAAAAGTAAATCAATAAATTATATATTTTCCAATGGAATACTTAATAGATGTTAAAATGAATAAATAGGCATTTATATATCATGAGTCAGTGATGTAATGTTCTGCAAATCCTGAATTATAAATGTGCTATAGCATGAAAGTTTTATTTTTTTAATTTATTTTTTTAAAAGATTTGTTTATTTAGAGAGAGAGAGAACAAGCAGAGGGAGAGAGAGAGAGAAGCAGACTCCCAGTTGAGCATGGAGCCCGATGGTGGGGTTCAATATCATGACCCTGAGATCATGACCTGAGCTGAAATCAAGAGGTGGATGCTTAACTGACTAAGTCACCCAGGTGCCCCTATAGCACTAAAGTTTTAAAACAAAGAAAGGAAATAAGATTACAGAAAGATAACAAATTATATTGCATCACTTATATGAAGTTAAAAACAATGAAAAATTCATAATACATTATTTATGCAACCAGATATAATGAAATATAAAATTTAAGAAAAATAAATACTACCTTGAAAAAAATTCATTTTTTAGTGAAGTATAATTGACATACAATATCCCATTAGTTTCAGCTATGCATCATAGTGATTCAGTATTTTTACTGAATGATGCCCATTGGCCATCTGTATGTCTACGCTGGAAAAATGTATATTCCAGTCCTCTGCCCATTTGTTAATTGGGTTGGATTTTTTTTTTTTAAATTAAGTTGTGTGTGTTCTTTATGTATTTTGGATATTACCCCATTGTCAGATGTGTGATTGCAAATATCTTTTCCCATTCGGCAGATTGCCCTTTTGTTTTGTTGTGGTTTCCTTTGCTATGCTTTTTAGTTTGGTGTAATCCCATTCGTTTATTTTAGTTATTTTTGCCCATGCCTGAGAAGACTGGTCCAAAAAAATATTGCCAAGATCGATGTCAAAGAGCTTACTGCCTATATTTTCTTCTAGGAATTTTATGGTTTCTGGCCTTACATGCAAGTCGTTAATTCATTTCAATTTAGTTTTGTATATGGTGTAAGAGAGTGATCCAGTTTCATTATTTTACATGTAGCCATTCCTGCTAAACACCGTTTGGATGGTAGGTACCTCTGGGGAGAAACTTGAACATTCTCAGAGAGGGATCTGAAATGATTTAGTCATTTGAAAACAAGAACTTGTGGCAAATGTGGCACAGTGCTAACTACACCAGTTGGAAAATTAAAACTGCCTCCTAGAATTTGGGTTGTAGGGGGACTGGTGACAGATTTGGATCTGAAAAAAGAAAATACTGAATTGACATGGAGGCCACAGAAGTCAAATTGCCCACCCATCAAAAAATAAATAAATAAATAAATAATAAAAATTATAAAGCAGCTCACAGCATAGTAAGTGTGGACTTTATGTGAAGAAGCTTGGATTCTTCCCAAAATTATTGCCTGATTAGTTGTAGAATGTAACCCCAGCTTGTGAATAGAAATTGAGGGAAGTGTCCTGAGCGTCCAGCCATAGAAGAGACATTTTCAAGGTCAAGAATGATGAACTTGGCTGCATCAAATTAGGCTATTTCTCAGTAATTCTCATAAACACAAAAAAGACATTCTGTGAAATAATTATTGGCATTAGGAATCTGCCATACTCTGAGGGAATCATCAAGGAAATACATCTGTCATTGATGTAAATCTTTTCTTGATCTTATCGGCTGCCCGTTTGGAGTAGGAGAGTGAGAAAAAGGAGAAGTCTAAGATGGGCTAAAGATGACAAAGAACCAGGAGAGATACAGGATTGTCTAGGTAAGAGAACCAGCTTCTAACTTAATAAGACTATAGAATTTTAATAATTATCCAAAAATGATATTTTAATTATAAAAATAAGACTGTTCTTTTTTTCCTTTAATTTTTTATTGTTATGTTAATCACCATACATTACATCATTAGTTCTTGATGTAGTGTTCCATGATTCATTGTTTGTGTATAACACCCAGTGCTCCACGCAGAAAAATAAGATTGTTCTTATGACTCAGTGTGACCAAATATCTTCATTATCTAACAGTGTCATAAAGGTTATGGGATCTTCTTGAAATTTCATCCTAGGCAGGGAAAGACTTAGCCTTATGGAGCTGGTCTAAAGTGTCAGCGAGAGCAGTAAGTGTTTTACATTTGTGCCTTATAAGACACTACCTGTACAATAAACAGATTATATGGTTATTTTATGTAAAACCAACACAGTGCACAAAGGAATTTGTATCTTCCTTAGAGCATTTGTGGTAGAGACCTTAATCTGCTCCTGGGTGATTTCCCATCCTCATTATGATAAAACAGAAGAGGGAGGTTGGATTTGGTGACTATGTCAACTACTTAACAGTTCTGATATAATTAGAACTTTCAGAGTTTTTCAGATTTTTTGTGCCAGTCACTTTTCAAACCTATATATTTGTTTTGAAATCAATAACCAGAAAATGCCACATTGGAAACATAGAGGACAATTGGGGCATCATTCATATAACAAAAAGACAAAGAATGTGCTGACTGAATTTAATTTTTGCCTGAATCACTTAGATAAGCTTCTTTATCTCCAGTGTTTGTGGCTTCTTAAGTAAGAAGCTATAATACATTTTTCGTTTGTTTCAAAGTTTTGAATTTTTTTAAAGATGTATTTATTTATTTGAGAGAGAAAGAGCAGGGGTGAGGGGCAGAGCAGGGAGAGAGTCTCAAGCATACTCTGTGCTGAGCATGGAGCCTGATGTGGGGCTTGATCTCACGACCCTGAGATCATGACCTGAGCTGAAACCAAGAGTTGGATGCTTAACCAACTGCACCACCTAGGTGCCCCCACACAGTTTTGAATTTTTTAAATTAAATCTTACTTGTCACAAAAGTTGTTTTCTAATTTGCAAAGATTCTGAATGCTTATAATTTCCTCTCGATATATCACCAAGAGTTCAAGTGACAATTTCAGGTCCTGAACTTAAGTTGCTGCAAATTAGTTGCTGAAGCTGATACCTGAGTGCGACGGTCATCAGGTTAAACTTCCACGCTATCACACAACTCGGTAGCCAAGATAATGCTTATCTGAGTTATTTAGTTGGGACAGTCTTTACTGCAAAAGGGTCTATTACAACATAACATTAGGTCATATCCAGGAGATCTCTATGAAGTTCGGAAACATGAAATCTGTAAAGTCATAGTCTTGATAACTATTAGCATAATATGATAGATCAACTGCACAATAAAGCCAGAATGTATACCTACCTACAGGATTGGATGATTATCAGTAGAGTAATCTAGATCAAAATATCAACATGGGTTCTCAAGCTAGCATCCAGTAAGCTGCTGTTTCTCTCCTTCCGGAGACATGACCAGTGGCCCAGGCAGGATTGGATGATTTGTCCAGAATTTTAAGTGATTTTGCAATTCCTTAGAATAGATTGATCATAAATTTATACTTTGTACTTTATACTTACACTAATATACCAGTATATTGGGTTCATTATGAAACATATACAAATATTAAAAGTGTAAAATTTTTGAGATAAAGATTAACTGAGCATTATTTTCACAGAGATATTCTATGTGAGTGTTCAGCCAGACCAAATCTGATTCATTTTTGGCTTTGAGATTCTTAACTTCTTTTTAAAGTAACAAAATTAATAAGATGCCATAAGTACTTCAGCGTGTGCTGCTCCTATGAGATCTCATTTTGGAAGTCTGCGGATTATGAAATTTGGTAACCAGGGCAATGTTATGTGACAGAAATTAGCCAGTCTTCAAAAAGAATCCAAGTAGCTAATGTAAATGCATGCATAAAGCAAGCAAATATTGAGTACAGATATATTAGGGCAATAGGATTGTGTTAATGTTACGTATTGGAGAAGAAAATATTTAAAAAAGTTACCTGCCTCAAAGATGTAGAAATGAACACAATCATGGTGCATTTGTGGGATAGACCCAGGATGGGATAGTCAATCACACCAGCATTATTTTAATAAATTAATTTACAAGATATAAGAAAAGTAGAACCAATGACTTCTGCATAAAGGGAGCTTTCCTGTCCTCTAAAGGAAGAATGGGAAGGCACTATAATTACCACCTTGCTCGGATGAACATTCACAGCAACGAGGAAACTGTAACACAGAGGCAGTAGACAGAAAGAAACTTGTTCCAGCTAACCAGACATGTGCTTTCACATAACTGTGCTGGATCACCTAAGCATTTGTATAAAGGTGTGCAGTGGCTCTGAAGAGCAACCATAGTTGTTCAGCTTTTGATTAAGTGTAGAGACTGAAAATTCTCTGAACTTACTAGAAAGAACATGATAACAGATAGTGGTCTTTTCAATGCAAAGTTGTAAGAGAGGCCAAAAAAAAAAAAAAAAAGGAAAATAATAAAGGGAACCGTTTCTCTTGGTAATTAACAGAGGAAAATCTCAACTCTATTGAAATGGGCTTGGAAGTTAAAATAAGAATCCTACTGCAGCATGCCTCAGTACTGCTGGAAACAGACTTCCCAAGAAATAAATCTGAACTCAAGAACAAAGAATTTTAGGGACGCCTGGGTGGCTCAGTCAGTTAAATGGCTGCCTTCGGCTCAGATCATGATCTCAGGGTCCTGGGATCAAGTCCAGCATTGGGCTCCCTGCTCAGTGGGGAGCCTGCTTCTCCCTCTGCCTGCTGCTCCCCCTGCTTGTGCTCTCTCTCTCTGTCTCAAATAAATAAAATCTTTAAAAAAAGAACAAAGAATTTTATGTGGAAATAGAATCTAGGACAGACATCAGCAAACTATGGTCTGTGGATCAAATCTGACTCACTGCCTGTTTTTGTTAATAGAATGTTGGAACACAGTGACACCCATGTATTTTTGTATTGTCTATGACAGCTTTCACAAGATAATGGCAGATTTGACTAGTAATAACAGGCGCCATATTTCTTATAAAGCCTAAAATATTTATTCTCTGGTCCTTTACAGAAAATGGTTTCTGATACATAGTCCCCTGGAGTTGATACATACTACTGAAGCTCCTGAAAAGACTTGTTACTAGTGTAAACATTTAATGATTAAATCCCCTTATTTATTTTTATGGGATAATAATTTTACATACACTTAAATATTACCTTGGATATTTTACCCTGATTGCCTATGTTGTGTGTGTATGTATAAAACCATTTGGTAGGAAACACCTAGTTGATCCTAGAATAAGGCTCAGCCGTTTTTCGCTAGTCATTTGGGGTTTTTCTCAGTTTTAAAATGAATTTTATCTCCAGTGGTACACCATTTGGGTATTTTCTTGGATATTCTGGATCCTGGTGTCTAGAATATCATCCAGTTGAGAAGGTCTATTAAGATTCTTGCAGGCAGAGAAGCAAATTAAGTAAGAAGCCAGTTTTCCAAAAGTTCGGATTCGCTGTTTTTTTGTCTGGGACTTTGTGTTGTCATATATGTATCACCTGTGAAGGGCACAGAAGATCAGAAACCATTCAGTTCAACTTGTTCTTTATTTTATATACCACTTCTTTGAATCTCTCTCTGAGTCAAAATGTCTTGGCATGACTGTCCTTGTCAAAAGGATGTTTTATGTCAAAAAAACAAAAACAAAAAACAAACAAACAAAAAAAACCCCAACAATCTTTTAACATCAATTTCTTCTCCACTAGCTACTTTACTATCAGGGATCAGGTTTGGAGTAGATGCCTTTCCTGCTTCATGTAACTGAGGGAATGGGTATACAGAGTGTTCATAATAACTTGACAAGAAGCTGGACCCAGTTTCTCTGTCGCTGTTTGCATTGTTGCTTGTTTCAGTCCCACTTTAGAAATGTATTCATTTGATTTATTGTCTTTAATAGATCATCTAAAAATTACTGTGTCACTAGTAGCTGATCATTCCACAGTTTTCTTTATATGAGTTAATATAAATGAGAAAAGTCCTGAGGAACTGGTAGGTTCTGTAACAGTAGTTTCAACAATGAATAAGACAAGATTAAGTTAATGGCACAGTGGGTAGCTGGTAGATGATGGACTAGGATGAACAGAGCACAAAAAACTGCAAATGTCAGTAGAAATGATACATAATCTTCACCTGCTTTACAATTCTGCCTCGGGCCAGGTCAGCTCAGGAGTTCAGTATGCTGACTTTATTTTTCTGCAGAGAGAGGGTGTGGGGGAGAATTGGAGAGAGAGGAGGAGGAGGAGGAGGAGAAGACGGGGGTGGGAGAGGAGGAGTGAAGAGGAAAGGAAAAACCCTGGCCAGCAGTTGTTCACTGCTTTAGGAATTTCTGACCGGTGGTTCTAAATGACTGTTTCCTATCCTGGGACTCTGTGTTTTTGCCTTTCTGGTTTTCACATTATCTTCTATTATTTAAATAGTTTTTTCAGAGGGCTGTTCTGAATGAGCTTACTTGGGCAGAGTGGTCTCTGGCAGAATTATTACAATTCTCAAAATTCTTGGCTTATGGCTGCAGAACTTCCAGTCAACATACACCAGGTGTGCTCACCAAGGTAGAATGCTACGGGCCCTTGGAAGTGTCTCTTGGCGCAATGAATCAACAAAAGGATGAGATAAGTTATCCGGCATGGTAACAAAAAGTATAGAATCAGGGAGACAAAGAGCAGTTAGCCACACTTGTCTGTGTTTTTTTATTTTTAGTCTGAAAACTGATTTGACTGTCTATACTAATGAAATAATCTCACCCTCCAAATAACTGTTCAATATTCATTTCAGGTTGGATTACATTTATAGGAAATGGATAAGTCTTATGACATGGAAGGTAGTTGTTTTAATAAGAGGACTGTTTTGTAGATGTATTTGCTCATATCCATCACAGCCTTGTGTCTCAGAGTTTCCGTGCTACCCTGCAGCTATTCACTGACCCAGGGTAACAGATTTCTCCCTTGGCAGACCACATGCTAGTAATGGTTCTTGGGACGTAGCATAACTATAGTGGTAGCAGAAGAGATAGAGCAGGTGTTGTAAAATCCTCAAAGAGGATGTATTTGATAACAAGCATGTTAATGTAAATTATCTTATTCTCATTCTTTGTTGTCCCAGTGAACATTGTGCTATTTATGCCTACAGAGCACAACACTTTATCTGAACAGTTCTTTTCTTCCCTTTGACCATTTTTTAAATGAAGCTTTAGCCCCAAAATTGACATTATTAACTTGCTGTGCCTTGGGAGAAGTTCTTGTGAATTCAAATGTACATTTCCTTCATTTAAAATAAAAATGAGAAAATACAAAATGATTATATTGCATTATGTAAATTTATTTTCCTTTCTTGCTAGAAAGATTTGGTTACTGCCTTTGCTTCAAATGAAACACAAATGAGGCATGAGATCTCCTGTCGCTTTTTCACAGTTGAAAACAACATTGAGTATTAACATAGTCATTAATATTGTATGCAAGGCCTAATTCAGTTGGTTATTGATTTGTGTGATATCACACAATAAAGAAATAATAACTATTTGAAAGAACCTACAGCAGAACTGTCATGAAAATCACCACCAACTATTGGCTTGAGCTAACTATACTACAGATCTCTTTGCTTAACATTCTAATCTACAGGTATTAGTTACATGTTTAAGAATTTGAGCTGCTTTTTGTGTTGCTCCGTGGATGATTACTAAAACAAACAGTTTGAACTTTCTTCATCATGTACAGTTTTATTCTCCTTATGTGATAAAACACTGATTATGAAGTCAAATATAAATGGCTTAAAAGCCATCTCTCTTTAGATGTGAACCGAAGTCACAACCAGGGAATTCCCAGGAAGAATTCATTCATATTAATCTATTCTTTATATACATTTAAACTGATTGTCATTTAGAGCATATATTTCTCATTATGAAAAATGACACCGGGGCGCCTGGGTGGCTCAGTCGGTTAAGCATCTGCCTTCGGCTCAGGTCATGATCTCAGGGTCCTGGGATCAAACCCTGCCAGAAGCTCCCTGTTCAGCCAGGAGTCTGCTTCTTGCTCTACCCCTCCCCCCATCTCCACTCGTGCTCTCTCTCAAAAAAAAAAAGAAAAAAAAAACTTAAAAAAAAACAAAAAAATGATACCATGTCATGAAAAGACGATCTTTTTAAAGACAAATATTACACATTGAAATTGTAATTTCATTTTTTGTGAACATTCTATATATATTTTAAATTAAGGAAATATATGTTTGAATTCACAGTTTATGAACACATTCGCAGTTAGGTTTCTATATGCACCTTACTCTTCCATTATGTTTCCAGTAGAAAACAACATTCTGAAAATTAATTCTCCTGATATGCACATCAAATCAGCAAATGTAATGCCTTTGAGTTTAGAGTATCTGTGTTTCTTCTTTCTGAAATTTGATATTGCAGACTCATCTTGGTATAGTTGTATGAGACCACTCGGGATACTGTAGACCAGTGGTTCTCAGATGGAATTGGTTTTGCCCGCCGAGGATATTTGACAATGTCTGAAGACGTTTTTTGGTAGTCGCAACTTGGGGCGAAGTGTTCTTGGCATCTAGCAGGTAGAGCCCAGGGATGCTTCCAAATCTACAATGCACAGGACAACTTCCCACAAGAATTATCTAGATTCAAATGTCAATAGTGTTTGCTTTACTGAGGGTTAAGAAATTCTGTTGTATAGTGTAATGCTCTCCAATAGAAAAATACAGTGAATCAGAAATGAGAGCCAGATACATAATTTGAAATTTTCAAGGACTCACATTAAAAAGAAAAGAAACAGGGGAGAATGAAAGATGGCGGGGGAGTAGGGGACCCTATTTCAACTGGTCCCCGGAATTGAGCTGGATATCTACCAGACCATTCTGAGCACCCATGAAATCAGCCTGAGATGTAGGAAGATCTGGATTGGGGCGCCTGGGTGGCTCAGTTGGTTGGGCGACTGTCTTCAGCTCAGGTCCTGATCCTGGAGTCCTGGGATCGAGTCCCGCATCGGGCTCCCTGCTCGGCGGGGAGTCTGCTTCTCCTTCGGACCCTCCCCCCTCTCATGCTCTCTCTCTCTCTATCTCATTCTCTCTCTCAAATAAATAAAATCTTTAAAAAAAATGTAAGAAGATCTGGATCTCTACAAACAGAATATCGCAGTCGGCTGGTTTTGAGGTACAAGCGGGGAGCTGTGATTCTGCCAGCAGATATCGGAGGATAAACGGCAGCGGGAGGGAGCCTGGCTGTGGGGATCCTACACTGCCGGTGAGCGACAGTCTCACACACTGGGGACGGGGCACAGACTCGCAGACCGGTGTGGGAGGGGGGAGGACTTTAGGGCAGCCTCTGGGGCGGAAACCCGGAGCAGCAGGGTCACGTGCGTGAACTGGGAGCGGCTGGCGGTTTTAGAACCACAAAGGGCAGAGACGTGCCCCCACCTGGAGGCAGGACTGGGGGCGCTGCGCAGGGGTGCACAACCCAGGCCGTTGCAGTTTATAGCAACACAGACAGAAATGGAGACGGTGTGGCCTGGAGAGCTCACTGAAGAAAAGACTGCAGTCTCTCTGCTCTGAGGCAGAGGGTTGGAAACGGTCTCTTCTGCTCTGACTCGCGGAAGAGACTGGAAAGCCGCCAGAGAACAAAAGCCCCAAAAACTGATTCCTGCTGAGCCCATCCCCCACCACAGGGGGGGCAGGGCAACTCTGCCCAAACAGGGTTGCCTGAGTAACAGCGCGGCAGGACCCTCCCCCAGAAGACAGGCTGGGAAAACAAGAGGCCAGCAACCCTAAGGTCCCAAGAAAACAGGTGCATCTTGCTTGGGTTCTGGTCAATAATTTGGACTCTGTACATTGCCTCAACCACCCCCCAACAGAATGACTGGAGGAGGAACCCCCAAAATAGAAAAGACTCAGAGATCATGACTTATGCTACAGATTTACAAATGGATGCAGATATAACCAAGATGTCAGAGATGGAATTCAGGCTAAGCAATTGTGAAGACAATGGCTAGAATGGAGAAATCAATTAATAGCAACATACAGTCTCTAAGGGCAGAAATGAAAGCTGAATTGGCAGAACTTAAAAATGCTATCAATGAGATCCAATCCAATCTAGATAATCTAACAGCTAGGGTAAGTGAGGCAGAAGAACGAATAAGCGACCTGGAAGACAATTATAATAGATAAAAAGGGAAAAGAAGAGGCCAGGGAAAAACAACTCAGAATCCATGAAAATAGAATCAGAGAAATAAGTGACACCATGAAACATTCCAATGTCAGAATAATTGGAATCCCAGAGGGAGTGGAGAGAGAGAGAGAGGACTAGAAGATGTATTTGAGCAACTCTTAGCTGAGAACTTCCCTAATCTGGGGAATGAAACAAACACTCGTGTCCTAGAGGCAGAGAGGACCCCTCCCAAGATCAAGGAAAACAGGCCAGCACCCCGGCATGTAATAGTAAAACTTGCAAATCTTAGAACCAAGGAAACCATCTGAAGGGCAGTTAGGGGGAAGAGATTCCTTACGTACAGAGGGAGGAACATCAGAATAACGTCAGACCTGTCCACAGAGACCTGGTAAGCCAGAAAGGCCTGGCAAGGCATATTCAAGGTACTAAATGAGAAGAACATGCAGCCAAGAATACTTTATCCGGCAAAGCTGTCATTTAGAATGGATGGAGAGATGCAGAGCTTCCACGACCGGCAGAAACTGAAAGAATATGTGACCACTAAGCCAGCCTTGCAAGAAATAGTAAGGGGGGGTTCTATAAAAGGAGAAAGACCCCAAGAGTGATATACAACAGAAATTTACAGGGACAATCTATAAAAACAACGTCTTCACAGGCAACATGATGACAATTAATTCCTATCTTTCAATAATCACTCTCAACGTGAGTGGCCTAAATGCTCCCATAAAACGGCACAGGGTTGCAGATTGGTTAAAAAGACAGGACCCAGCCATAGGCTGCCTACAAGAGACTCATTTTGAACCTAAAGCTACAGCCAGACTGGAAATGAAGGGATGGAAATCCATCTTCCATGCCAACGGACCTCAAAAGAAAGCTGGGGTAGCAATTCTTATGTCAGACAAATTAGATTTTAAGCTAAAAACTGTAGTTAGAGACACAGAAGGACACTATATCATTCTTAAAGGGTCTATCCAACAAGAAGATCTAACAGTTGTAAATATCTATGCCCCCAATATGGGAACAGCCATCTACATAAGCCAACTGTTAACCAAAATAAAGAGTGATATTGATAACCATATGTTAATTGTAGGAGACCTCAATATTCCACTCTCAGCAATGGACAGATCATCTAAGCAGAAAATCAGCAAGGAAACAAGAGCTTTGAATGATACACTGGACCAGATGGACTTCATAGATATATACAGAACATTCTACCCTAAAACAAGAGAATATTCTTCTCAAGTGCACATGGAACTTTCTCCAGAATAGACCACATGCTGGGTCACAAATCAGGTCTCAACCGATATCAAAAGATTGAGATTTTTCCCTGCATATTCTCAGACGACAAATGCTTTAAAACTGGAACTCAATCACAAGAAAAAAATTGGCAGAAATTCAAACACTTGGAAGCTAAAGACCACTCTGCTCAAGAATGTTTGGGTCAACCAGGAAACCAAAGAAGAACTTAAACAATTCATGGAAATCACTGAGAATGAAAACACATCGGTCCAAAACCTATGGGATACTGCAAAGGCGGTCCTAAGGGGGAAATACATAGCCATCCAAGCCTCACCCCAAAAAATAGAAAAATCCCAAATTCACCAACTAACTCTACACCTTAAAGTACTGAGAAAAAGCAACAAACGATGCCTAAGCCACACATTAGAAGAGAAATAATTAAAATTAGAGCAGAAATCAATGAATTAGAGACCAGAAACACAGTAGATCAAATCAACGAAACTAGAAGTTGGTTCTTTGGAAGAATTAATAAAATCGATAAACCACTGCCAGACTTATCCAAAAGAAAAGAGAAAGGACCCAAATTAATAAAATTATGAATGAAAGGGGAGAGATCACGACTAACACCAAGGAAATAGAAACAATTATTAGAAATTATTAACAACTATATGCCAATAAACTGAGCAATCTGGATGAAATGGAGGCCTTCCTGGAAACCTGTAAGCTGCCAAGACTGAAACAGGAAGAAATTGACAACTTGAATAGGCCAATAACCAGTAACGAGATTGAAGCAGTGATCAAAAAACTCCCAAAAAAAACAAGAGTCCAGGGCCTGATGGAGTCCCTGGGGAATTCTACCAAGCATTCAAAGAAGAAATAATACCTATTCTACTGAAGCTGTTTCAAAAAATAGAAACAGAAGGAAAACTTCCAAACTCATTCTATGAGGCCAGCATTATCTTAATCCCCAAACCAGGCAAAGACCCCATCAAAAAGGAGAATTTCAGACTGATATCCCCGATGAATATGGATTCCAAAATCCTCAACAAAATCCTAGCTAATAGGATCCAACAATACATTAAAAGGATCATCCACCATGACCAAGTGGGACTTATCCCCGGGATGCAAGGGTGGTTCAACATTCGCAAATCATTCAATGTGATAGAACACATTAATAAGAGGAGGGAGAAGAACCATATGGTCCTCTCACTTGATGCAGAAAAAAGCATTTGACAAAATACAACATCCTTTCCTGATTAAAACTCTTCAGAGTATAGGGATAGAGGGAACATTCCTCAAGTTCATAAAATCCATCTATGAAAAACCCACAGCGAATATCATCCTCAATGGGGAAAAGCTGAGAGGCTTTCCCTTAAGATCAGGAACACGTCACGGATGCCCACTCTCGCCACTCTTGTTCAACATAGTACTAGAAGTCCTAACAACAGCAATCAGACAACAAAAAGAAATAAAACCTATTCAAATTGGCAAAGAAGAAGTCAAACTCTCTCTTTTCGCAGATGACATGATACTTTACGTGGAAAACCCAAAAGGCTCCACCCCCAAATTACTAGAACCCATACAGCAATTCAGTAATGTGGCAGGATACAAAATCAATGCACAGAAATCAGTTGCTTTCTTATACACTAACAATGCAACTGTAGAAAGAGAAATTAGAGAAATGATTCCATTTACAATAGCACCAAAAACCATAAGATACCTCGGAATAAACCTAACCAAAGAGGTAAAGGATCTATACTCTAGGAACTACAGGACACTCATGAAAGAAATTGAAGAAGACACAAAAAGATGGAAAAATATTCCATGCTCATGAATCGGAAGAATAAACATTGTTAAAATGTCTATGCTACCCAGAGCAATCTATACCTTCAATGCCATCCCGATCAAAATTCCAATGACATTTTTCAAAGTGCTGGAACAAACAATCCTAAAATTTGTATGGAATCAGAAAAGACCCCGAATCACCAAGGAAATGTTGAAAAAGAAACAAAGCTGGGGGCATCACGTTGCCCGATTTCAAGCTGTATTACAAAGCTGTGATCACCAAGACAGCATGGTACTGGCACAAAAATAGACATATAGACCAATGGAACAGAATAGAGAACGCAGATATGGACCCTCAACTCTATGGTTAAATAATCTTTGACAAAGGAGGAAAAAACATGCAATGGAAAAAAGACAGTCTCTTCAATAAATGGTGCTGGGAAAATTGGACAGCTATATACAGAAGAATGAAACTCGACCATTCTCTAACACCATTCCCAAAGATAAACTCAAAGTGAATGAAAGACCTCAATGTGAGACAGGAATCCATCAAAATCCTAGAGGAGAACATAGGCAGTAACCTCTTTGACATCGCCCACGGCAACTTCTTTCAAGATACATCTCCAAAAGCTAGTGAAACAAAAGCAAAAATGAACTTTTGGGACTTCATCAAGATCAAAAGCTTCTGCACAGCAAAGGAAACAGTCAACAAAACAAAGAGGCAACCCACAGAATGGGAGAAGATATTTGCAAATGACACTACAGATAAAGGGCTGGTATCCAAGATCTATAAAGAACTTCTCAAACTCAACACCCAAAAAACAAATAATCAAGTCAAAAAGTGGGCAAAAGATATGAAAAGACCCTTCTCTGAAGAAGACATACAAATGGCTAACAGACACATGAAAAAATGTTCATCATCATTAGCCATCAGGGAAATTCAAAACAAAACCACGTTGAGATCCCACCTTACACCAGTTAGAATGGCAAAAATGGACAGGGAAAGAAACAACAAATGTTGGAGAGGTTGTGGAGAAAGGGGAACCCTCTTACACCGTTGGTGGAGAATGCAAGTTGGTACAGCCACTTTGGAAAACAACATGGAGGTTCCTCAAAAATTTAAAAATAGAGCTACCCTATGACCCAGCAATCGCGCTACTTAGTATTTACCCCAACGATACAGATGTAGTGAAAAGAAGGGGCACATGCACCCCAATGTTCATAGCAGCAACATCCGCAATAGCCAAACTGTGGAAAGAGCCGAGATGCCCTTCAACAGATGAATGGATAAAGAAGATGTGGTCCATATATACAATGGAATATTACTCAGCCATCAGAAAGGATGAATACCCAACTTTTACACCAACATGGATGGGACTGGAGGAGATTATGCTAAGTGAAATAAGTCAAGCAGAGAAAGTCAATTATCATATGGTTTCACTTATTTGTGGAACATAAGGAAGAGCATGGAGGACACTAGGAGAAGGAAGGGAAAAATGAAGGGGGGGAAATCGGAGGGAGAGATGAACCATAAGAGACTGTGGACTCTGAGAAACAAACAGGGTTTTAGAGGGGAGGGGGGAGGGGGAATGGGTTAGCCTGGTGATGGGTATTAAGGAGGGCACGTACTGCATGGAGCACTGGGTGTTATACAAAAACAATGGATTGTGGATCACCACATCAAAAACTAATGATGTATTATATGGTGACTAACATAACATAATAAAATTAAAAATAAATAAATAAAGGAATGCATATGAAAAAAAAGAATCAGGTGATGTTATTTATAATAATATATTTTATTTAAGCCAGTATATCTAAAATATTATTTTTCAGCATGCATTTTAATATGATATATGACAGATATTTTATATTTTTAATACTTTTAGAAATCCAGTGTTTATTTTACACTTACAGTATATCTGAATTCAGACCAGCCACATTTTAGGTGCTCAATAGCCACTTGCAGCTGGTGGCTAATTGTACTGGGCAGGGAAACTTGCCTCTACTCCCACCTTTACCGTTATTCACCCATGTCTTACATATAGCATAATAATTATAATGGTCTGTACTGAGTTGTGCCACCAAGTATGATCACTGTTTTATTTATCAAATGATCTTATCTAAGATCTTAACACTTTCATAATCGTGTTAAATCTTATCTCTAAAATGATCACTTTTGATGACAGTCACAAAGTTAGAAGGCATATTAGGGGAATGTAATGCAACATCCATTTCAGTCCAGCAATTCTGTTATTTACATTGTCAAGTCTTTTGAGATATATTACCTGTATCTCTATCATAGCCTGAAGTCTGTTTAATCATATTAAAGGGAGAATACTTTATTAAGAGGAATCTTAAATACCACTTTTTATTTACTCGAAGAAATTCTTGTATATTAAGATAGACAAAATATTTAAGTAGACTTCTTTCTCTTAAAGTTAAATATGCCAGGGGCACCTGGGTAGCTTAGTTGGTTAAGCATCCGATTTTGGTCAAGCATCTTGATTTTGGCTCAAGTTATGATCTCAGGGTTGTGAGATCGAATCCCGTATCAGACTCCAAGATGAGCATGGAGCCTGCTTAAGATTCTCTCTCTCCCTCTGCCCCTCCCTGTCCCCACACTCTTTCTCTCTCTCTCTCTCTCTCTCTCTCTCGCGCGCGCGCGCGCGCAATAAATAAATAAATAAATAAATAGTAAAAAAAAAAAAAAGTTAAATATACTTTGCCCATGACTTGCTCCATTTCTGTTGTTAGCAGCTTAGAAATGTTGATATTAGATCAAAATACCCATCCCCTTTTAATTAGAGTTATTATGGAATTAACTTTGCTCTGGGAAAATAGGCAATAAATTAGGATTATTGTATGAGTAGACAGACAGTGCTAACCAGAATCCTGAGGATAGATTATTGGAAGTTGGAAGCCTATCTTTCCTATCTTTCCTTAACTTATTCTCTGAAAAGATACAAAGTTATCATAAATATAAAATATAAAACATAACAGGTATCATTTTTATTACTATTTTAAAGGAGTGAAACAATCTCAAAATATTTAAAAATGTATTTGTTCCACAGAAAATAGAAACAAGTTGTTTAAATGATGTAATCTATTGTTGAAAACTCTTGTACAACTGTATGTGGTACCTGGGATGGATTTGAAGAACATGTATTATAGTCCATTAAGTAACATATCTTAATTTTGGTGCTTTTCCTCCCATAAACTCTCTCTCCAGTGGCAGGAATTATGGGGGGTTCCTGTTTCTGCTGTGAAGAAATAGCTTAATGCTTACAAATTTGGGATTTAGTTGATATAACTGTAAAGTCTTTGAATGTCTCTAAAAGACATTGAGAAAGTTCTCTGCTCACAAAAGATGGAAATCTTAGAATTGAAAAGAACAGATTGTCAAATGAAACATGATGGTAGGTGGTAGAATTTGTTTAAATATAGCTATCTACTCTTCAATAATTGTTGCTGAAAATGCACCATCTGCTTTAAAAGAATAATCATTTGTGGCATATCGTGTTAATACATTCACAAGAAAGAAGGAGTTTAATTTATTTTTGAAATTTCCATTTACTAGAGTTGTTAATTAAGTATATTTGGCCAGTGTGTTAAGGCAATATTAGAAAATTTTCAGTGAGTTATGTGGTATATCTTCCAGCCAGGTGGTCCTGTAAGATCTGGTTTGGAATCACTCCCTCTCAGAATTTGTTGGTGCAGAGAATTAAGAGATGTCTTGTTGGGGCACCTGGGTGGCTCAGTCGGTTAAGCATCTGCCTTTGGCTCAGGTCATGGTCCCAGGGTCCTGGGATTGAATCCGCATTGGGCTCCCTGCTCCGAGGGAAGCCTGCTTCTCCCTTTCCCACTTGCCCTGCTTGTGTTCCCTCTCTCACTGTCTCTCTGTCATATAAATCAATAAAATATTTTTTTAAAAAAGAGATGTTTTGTAAATGAAGATATATGATAAAAGATGTAATATTGGTCAGATTGATGTCTTAATGTTCGAAATATTTGGAGGTAAGTCAACTTTCCTTAATACTCATTGTCTGGTATTTAAGACTACCTTCCAAGTAGTCTTTGTGTATCCATAATGTTCTTTACTTGAAAATATCAAAGGGCTTCTGTCTCATAAGCATGTAATCAAAAACAGTGGAATAGATAATATTAAATTGCCTTATATTCTAAAAAGAAGGCTTTTATTCCAACATGTTATTTTCAATTTAATGGAGAGATTATTAAACTGAGATAGTCTTCCACTGATTTTTTGATACTTGATTTGCAGCACCTAATAATTTTGCTTCTGTATTGCATGTCACCATTTTATAATTATAGCAGCATTTTATGTTATAGGCAATACATTCATATTTTCACAATGTGTGAAACAAAATATACTTTAGGCAGATACTAGTAGTAAGTGCTAAATATTTTGGACTGTTCCTTTAAGGCTCACCTAAAGCATCTTTTGAAACTTCTTCCGATTCCTTCTCAATTAAATGTGATTGATTTTCATTCTGTAATACAGAAGTTCTTCATTTTATTTTGAATTTCTTTGGCAGAATTTGTATTTTTTTAATTTTTTTAATTTTTTTAAAGATTTTATTTATTTATTCATGAGAGACAGAGAGAGAGAGAGAGGCAGAGGGAGAAGCAGGTTACCAAGGAGCAGGGAGCCCGATGCGGGACTTGATCCCAGGAGCCTGGGATCATGACCTGAGCCGAAGGCAGATGCTTAACCATCTGAGCCACCCAGGTGCCCTGGCAGAATTTTTATCTAATTCCCCTTTAACTACTCCCCTTCCCTTTAGAAGACAGGCACCCTTAAGGGAAGTGACTTTTATTCTTATATATAATCTTTCTCGAATCTAGCACATGTGTTACATATAGTAGACTCTCAATCACTTTGGTTTTAATTAAATTGAATACTATATGCTTCTACCCATTTTGAGATTAATTGGCTGTCATGTATTAAGGAAGGAATTTAATACACAACTCATTTTTCAAAGACAAATCAGCCAGATGGAATTTTTTTCCATTTAAGTGGTTGACACTTTTATATTTATTCCATGTGGCATGTGCTCTTTCTGTCACATCTCTCACTTTAATGAGTTGATAATGTCACCAAATGGTTTTTGGCTATATCAGAACAGGTATGTGTAGGAAGTAACTAGAATTCCCTTATGAATACCTACAAATGCCAAATGAGTTTCTAACGTAGGCATTAGGAGAAAAGAAGAGAACATCTGAGTTAATTAAAAAGAAGAAGAAGAAGACGACGACGACGACACACTCCCTGGTAGAGCTACAGTGGGATGCTCTGTCCTTTTTAGAAACACAGGAATTACAACTCTGTGGTTTGAGATAGCTCTCTCTATATATAATTTTATCTCACCTTGATTCTTTTCTCACTTAAAAATGTGTCTAGCTTGTTCTAGCATATTTACCTATGTCTGAAGAGTTGGTTTTACTACTGATCATTGAAGAATTTAAAATACAAATATGTTAATTAAGCTACCAATAGGATTAACTCAAACAGTGGTCCCTGCCTATAAAATATAGCAAGATTGGAGGCATTAACTCCCTATTCTCATCTTAGTTTTTCACTTAGAACCTGTGTGATGTTGGCAAGACATTTAACCTGTGTCTCAATTTCCTTATCTGTAAAGTCAGAGATTTGGATGTTGTAAACTTTAATGAGTCCTCATTCTGAATGTGTTTGTGTGTAATTTTGTCTTCATAAGACAGCTTTGGTGTCTTAATCTTCTCCTATACTCCTTCTTAGCTCTTTCACCTTGCCGAACTTATTGAATATGCCTCAGACTCAGACTCATCATTTCCAAAACAAACACAATAGACATGTGTTATTCTCATAACAAAAACATGAATATAAAGTGCTTATGATCCCAGGACCCTGAGATCATGATCTGAGCCAAAGGCAGATGCTTAACCAACGGAGCCCCCCAGGCACCCCAGGCCAATAATTTTTGAATCATGCTCGACTCCTCTACTCAGCAAGGAGTCTGCTTGTTCTGCTCCCTCTTCCCCTCCCCCGACCGATGTTTTCTCTCAAATAAATAAATGAATAAAATCTTTAAAAAAATTATTGGCCTGAGTAAGTAAAAGTAAGGAATTGACATGAGCAAAGGGGAAATCTGTGAGTGAAGGAAGTTGCAGATAGCTGGGATATAGAATTTTTCATTTAGGGGCATGTAAGTTTTGAGATGTTTATTGAGATATTTATTAGATACCCCTTTGGCATTTGGATATATGTTACTGGAGTTCAGGAAAGAAGTTGAGGCTAAAGATAGAAGTCTGGGAATCAGTCATATAGAGGAATTTGGAAACCATTTAACTAGAGAAGATCAACAAGAGATTGGGTGTATATAGAAGAGGGGATGTTTGAGAATGGACACCTCGAATATTCCAATGTTGAGACCTTAAGGTTAATAAAAGAAATCAGGAAAGGAGACGTTAAAATGTAGTCAATGAGAAAAGAGGAAAATCAAGAAATTGTGGTGCCCTGGAAACCAAGGGAAGAAAGTGATGGGAGGAGTGGGGTACATTGAGAGTAGGGTTGAATATGTCGGGAGGATGTGAAATTGAATGTGAATTTCAGGTTAACTAGAGAAATAAGACTTTTAGAAGGAGGAATATCCTTGATGAATTGGAGTAGAGAATATGAATTTGTTTTGAATAAGCCTAGACAGTCTTACAGGTGGGGCACATTGATGAGGATTTTTAGTGGAGAGTTTCCAATATTTGCCAAGCATTTCTCATCATTGTTTTTATATGTTATTATCATCATTTATGTGAGTTTCTGCCACTGTACTAGGCCCTTTTTAATGATAGAAAGGGTAGTGTCTCACACATTATATGGCTACAACCTTACATTATGTTTAGCAGAGGCTAGGTATATTTTTACTGAAAAGAATGAATAAGTGATTGAACAAATGGATAAATAGTTGGATGGATAAGTGGGTGAATAAATAAATGAAACCTTGAATTGGGAAATTGGAGCTTAAGAAGTGAGTTGTGTATAGGTACAGAGACATAAGATGATATTTGTATCTGCATTCATGATGTTTCCTTGACTTGATGGTTTTGGGTGGCAGCATTTCCCATGCTGAAAATCAGTGTTTTTATTCACGTAATCTATGCTCAAGTATTGAGGGTAATTACAGTTTTCCTGCAAAATCAGAAAACTCTGAGACTTTCATCAAGTCATACACGTAAATATACAGTGTAAATATCTACAGGTTACATATTATATCTGGAGTAATGTGGAAGGACCATCTAGGGCAGCACTATTCAACAGAGATATGATACAGGTATAAATGCTAACTAGCCACAATGTGATTTTAGATTTTCTAGCTACATTTAAAAAGGAAAAAAAAAATGAAACTAATCATCATAAATTTACTTAGCCCAATTTATCCAAAATATTATTGTAACATGAAATCTGTATAAAATATTAAGGAAATATTTTGCTTTCTTTTATTCATGCTAGGTCTTTCAAATCTAGTATCTATTTTATATTTATAACACACATCTCAGTTTGATCTAGCCATATTTCAAAAGCTCAATAGCCATATGTGGCTAGTAGCTACCAAATAGGCAGCACAGATCTAAAAAATTCAAGGGATAATAAAGTAAACTTAAAAGTGAACAGGTGTTCCTCTCTCTCATCACTGCTTCAAAATTGTAGTATGTCTTATTAAACCATGCAGTGAAATTTGGAGAAGGACTCTTCTTGAAACCTATTTTCATTGTCTCTAATCAAGATTAAACATTAAGTCTTGGTTATTTAAAAAAGAGAATACCTTGGGGCGCCTGGGTGGCTCAGTTGGTTAAAGCGACTGCCTTCGGCTCAGGTCATGATCCTGGAGTCCCCGGATCGAGTCCCGCATCGGGCTCCCTGCTCGGTGGGGAGTCTGCTTCTCCCTCTGACCCTCTTCCCTCTTGTGCTCTCTATCTCTCTCATTCTCTGTCTCTCAAATAAATAAATAAAATCTTAAAAAAAAAAGAGAGACTACCTTGGCCTTTTGTGTGTGTGTGTGTGTGTGTGTGTATTATGTTTATGAGCCTGGGAATTATTTTAAATTGTTTCTCATATTAAAAATTATTATTGTATTCATCTGTTGATGGACATCTTGGCTCTTTCCACAGTTTGGCTATTGTGGACATTGCTGCTATAAACATCGGGGTGCACGTACCCCTTTGGATCCCTACACTTGTATCTTTGGGGTAAATACCCAGTAGTGCAGTTGCTGAATCGTATGGTAGCTCTATTTTCAACTTTTTGAGGAACCTCCATACTGTTTTCCACAATAGCCAAACTGTGGAAAGAGTCAAGATGTCCACCGACAGATGAATGGATAAAGAAGATGGGAATCAGGGCGCCTGGGTGGCTCAGTTGGTTAAGCGACTGCCTTCGGCTCAGGTCGTGATCCTGGAGTCCTGGAATTGAGTCCCACATCGGGCTCCCTGCTCAGCGGGGAGTCTGCCTCTCCCTCTGACCCTCCCCCCTCTCATGCTCTCTGTCTCTCTCATTCTCTCTCTCAAATAAATAAATAAATAAAATCTTTAAGAAGATGGGAATCAGTCATATAGAGGAATTTGGAAACCATTTATATATATATATATACACACACACACAATATGGAATATATATATATATATATATAGGAATATTATGCAGCCATCAAAAGGAATGAAATCTTGCCATTTGCAATGACATGGATGGAACTGGAGGGTGTTATGCTGAGTGAAATAAGTCAATCAGAGAAAGACATGTATCATATGACCTCACTGATATGAGGAATTCTTAATCTCAGGAAACAAACTGAGGGTTGCTGGAGTGGGGGGCAGTGGGAGGGATGGGGTGGCTGGGTGATAGATATTGGGGAGGGTATGTGCTGTGGTGAGTGCTGTGAATTCTGTAAGACTGATGAATCACCGACCTGTACCTCTGAAACAAATAATATATTATATGTTAAAAAAAAAAAAGAAGAGGAAGAAGATAGCAGGAGGGGAAGAATGAAGGGGGGAAATCGGAGGGGGAGACGAACGATGAGAGATGATGGACTCTGAAAAACAAACTGAGGGTTCTGCAGGGGGGTGGGAGGATGGGTTAGCCTGGTGATGGGTATTAAAGAGGGCACATTCTGCATGGAGCACTGGGTGTTATGCATAAACAATGAATCATGGAACACTACATCAAAAACTAATGATGTATGGTGATTAACATAACAATAAAAATTTTAAAAAATTATTATTGTAGTGCCCCATTCACTACCTCTTTCCTAAATATTTGGAATCTCATTCTGAAGTACTAGTCAAGATAAATGTTATTGTTCAACATTCTAGTAGGAAAATGTACAGTTCCGAGTCTTGTGTGCCCTATACAAAACATCCCCAGTTAAGGATTGTACAGCAAAGAGGGTGCCTGGGTGGCTCAGTCAGTTAAGCATTGGACTCTTTGTTTCAGCTCAGGTCGTGATCTCAGCTTCATGAGATTGAGCCCTGCGTCAGGCTCTGCGCTCAGCATGGGGTCTGCTTGAGATTCCCTCTACCTCTCCCTCTGCCCCTCCTTTTCACTCTCTCTCTCAAATTAAGTAAGTAAGTAAATAAATAAATAAAGGATTGTACAGCAAAATCATGTGGCTTTTAACCAGGTATCCCCTCTCTGGAAAAGAAAAGAAAATAAATAAAAAATACAAACTTGGAAAAAAAAATGCTGAAACTGTGTTGATTAAAATTGCTTTGAAAAGGTTCATATTACTATTTTTAATTTTTTAATTGAAGTATAGTTGACATACAATGTTATGTTAGTTCCAGGTATACAACATAGTGAATTGATAATACTATACATTGTTTAGTGCTCAGCACAGTAAGTGTAGTCACCATCTGTCACCATACAATGTTATTACAATATTATCATGTACGTTATTATATGGCATTATAAATTCATGCTTTTTTTGCCCTAAAGTTAATTTAAAATGTAGATGCCTTAAAATTGAGAGACAGTTTACAATTTCAGAACGAGTGTATGGAGTATGCCTCATTCACTGAAAAGTAAGTAAGATAATACATAATTGTGCTCACGATATGCATTCTCCATTGCCCTTAAAGAATTTGCATTATGGAAATCAATTAATCAAGGGCATTGTCAGTGATATTTCTCATATACTGAAATCATTGCTATTGTTAGCAGAATAGTATCAAAAGCACCTAGTTCTGTCAAATTCACTTAGCTACTTAATTTATGTTTCACCATAAAGTAATATGCCAAAAAATAAGACAAGCATAATTTTTGGATAATGTCACTATGATTCCTTCTTGTTAAGTATAATTTAACTTTTCTTTCTTTATTAAAGTTGAAATGTCTACATGAACAAAATTATTTCCTTTTCAAGACAAAAAATCATATGGTTATGAATATTTGTACAAGTACGTTAATACTCATAGATGTGTCTGCAAAACACAATTTGGCAATGATAAATACATAAAGAAATGTACCTAACTGTACATATGTATATATGTGTGTGTATATTTATACACATGGTTTCTTTTATAAAAGATTTTATTTATTTATTAGAGAGAGCATGAACAGAGGGGGGGGACAGAGGAAGAAGGAGAGAGAATCTCAAGTGGACTCCATGCTGAGTACAGAGCCCGACAGGGCTGGATCCTATGACCCTGAATTTATGACCTGAGACAAAACCAAGAGTCAATTGCTTAAACGACTGAGCCATCCAGGCGCCCCTACACATGTAGTTTCTAACAACATGATGCCATCTTTGGGAACAGTGAAAGAAGTATGTTATCCATTTATTTACAAAGAGGAAAACGTATATATTTTCACTATATTTTACTTGGGCAGAGCACATTGGAAATAGTAAATTTTGAGTAATATGTATTGACATATAAGTTCTTATATTCACACATTTATTCACAGTATTCTTATAATTAGTGTTTATCAAAATAAATAAACACAAATTAAAATTTTTCTTGATATATATGTTTGTACATTACGGTTTGCACAATAGTGTCTTGAGTATATGCTAGATACTTAACACTTATTAAAATACTACTGGCTGGCAAATGCTTTTTCATCTTACCAAAAATGAAGAACTTGAAACTGTTGTTTCTATTGAGAGTTAATAGAGTCTTGGTGGAAAATAACATGGCTTAGGAGTAAATGAAAGGATGCTTTAATATCAAATGTGTCATTCTGAATGGTGTGACCATGAGTAAGTTATTTCACACTTTTAAACTTTAGTTTTCTCAGTTGAAAAGTGAGGTCTAGGGAGTAAAAAGTTTCAAATATGCCTCATACTATTAATATTTCCTGTAAACATATTATCTATTATTCCAGTGATTCTATTGATACATCTGATTAAAGATACACTTTTACATTTCTATAATCAAGGTCCTTTCTTTTTTAAACCATTGTAAAATGTACATATTGTTACTTTTATCAGGATATAATTCATTATTAAAAAGGAGAAAATTTGTGGGGCACCTGGGTGGCTCAGTCGGTTAAGCGACTGCCTTCAGCTCAGGTCATGATCCTGGAGTCCTGGGATCGAGTCCCACATGAGGCTCCCTGCTCAGCGGGGAGTCTGCTTCTCCCTCTGACCCTCCCTGCTCTCGTGCTCTCTCTCTCTCTCTCTCATTCTCTCTCAAATAAATAAATAAAATCTTTATAAAAAAGATATAAATTGTTATAAAATTAATCCTGGAATATAAATCTAGTGTAAAACTTCCCCTAAAATACCAAATTTGCCATCATGCTAGTTTCTCCTTGTTGCATAAAATATATTCCTTTCCTTGTTTTTGGAATATTGATTTAATAATATGATTTTAACTCTGAAACAAGATAAAGAAAAAACATTAAAAACTCTCATAGCCCTAATAATTTGAATATGTAGTGTTGATTTTCCAAGTTACATATATATAAAGTGTGTGTGTGTGTCTGTGTGTGTGTGTGTATAAAATCTTCAAGAGAGGACCTGAGTTTCTGACATTTTGGAAATGAATCTTGAATAGTGAAAAGGGGTGACAGGAAGGCTATAAAGATAAAAAGGAATATTTTACAATTTTATTGGTGGCCTGTTCTTCTTCACCTAATAATATACATAAAGAATCTAGTGGTATGCTGGAGCCAGCCTGTAGAAGCTTAGGAGGGCTGGTGGTGTACATCTTTTCCTAATTCCATGTTTAAGGATGACACTTCATAGCTTAAAATCAGTTATGGAGGGCATATGCTACAAATTAGAATTTAGGAAACTGCTTTCTGTTCCTGAGTTGGAAAATGTTCCTTCTTCTCTAGGCCAAGATTTTTATTTTTCTGTTTTTTTAATACAGAGGTTCCTCTTCCTGGAACACTCTTTCTCTCTGAATCTGCCTTTGTTCATGAAATTGTTTGGTCTCACACAGAGAAGTAAAGTCTACAGACCCCTTCTCAGATGTTTTTACAAGCATAAAGTCAAATACACAGGATTTCAAGAGAAGCTGGATATATTGAAATATAATTATCAAAATATTAAAAATATGTTATATAATTTTGTCTTCCATTAAGTTATCAAGTAAGATCCTGAAGCAGATTTAATAACTATCATAATTTTAAGTTACTACTTGATATGTGATATGAAAAAATATGTAACTTCTAATATTAATATGTCACCAGACTGCTAATTCTCCTATGATGTGTGTCTACGTTCATAATCTAAGGAAATGCTAATTTTAACAACTTGATTGAAGAATGATTGATATTCAAAAATCTGTACATATTTAATGGATATAGTTTAATGAGATTTGACATGTGCATACATTTGAGAAACCATCATCACAATCAAGGTAACAGATACAACTACTACCTTAAAAACTTAAAGAAATGCTCATTTTATGTTATTTATTTTTTTTGTTTTAGGAATGCTCATTTCAATTAGATTGGCTGCATTTTTTTCTACAACCAAGTGGACAGACTCTTTAATCATATTTCAGTATATCTGTTGACACAGAGTAGAATTTTGTGTCTCCCTTGGGGTCTTTTTTGACTTTCCATTTTTGGATTAGGTGTGCATTCTTTGTTATCCCAAAACAATCAACAATTTTTAGATGGCAGTAATGATGCCATTGTAATTACCAATTTGATTCTTCTAGAAGTCTAAGAGAGAAAGGGCTGTTTATATCTTTTTCATGAATGTTGTTTGAGCTCCTAGCACACACAACACAGTTCATGAATGAGTAAATGAACAAATCCATAGAAATTTGTGGCTCACTGACTGTCGATTCCTACTCATAGTAAAAGGAAGAAAAAAGTACAAAGATGTTTTCTTTTTCTGATAATTGTCTCTTTCTTTTCTGCATAAGTGGCATCATTAGAGATTAATATTTGTGGTTTTTTCCAGATAGGCAGCAATAATATACACACTATTAAGGAAAACTCAATCTGAACTTCATAATATCCTGTAATCAAAACTGCAGAGAGGAAAAGTCATTGTATACATAGAAAATTGCATAATTTATACACAGTTGTAGCTCTAAAATTGGCTATATATTATCTCTTTCCAGGCATTCTCTAATTTTATTGATATCAATTTATCAGGTGCCCCCATGGACTTGAGCTAGCATCGTAATACATAGTTTCTGAACTCACATTTATCAGGTCAATATCTCGTTCTGTGGGCACGTCACAATAATAGTATCACAGGAGTAGTATCGCTATTCCTGACCTTGGATGTTATTCTGTCTCCTCACTCTAGTCATTCTTGGACAGAGCCAGCACTAAAAGTTGGTGGGTTTGGGGTGAATAGAGAAGAAAAGTATCTAATCCAAAGTAAGTGTTGACTGAATAATAGTTTATTTTCTTTTCCATCTCCACAGTGGTGGCTTCTCTGCATTGCTTACACTTTTCCTACCCAGCATATTTATCAGAACTTTCCTTGCCACTAAGATGTATACATTTACAAGCATCGAAATTACGTATCCCCTTATAGCACCTAACTGTTCCTTTCTCCACTGCTAACCATATATGCATGAATTCCCAGCCTTCTGGGAACTCAGAACATTCACTCTTCTTCTCCAATCTTACACATTCAAAATCATCATTAAATTCTTCCAAGACAGAAGGGCCTCCACCTTTATATGTTATTTGATAACATAGAAAAAAAGTATATACTATATAAACAAAATAATATTTTAAACATGAAATAGGTCATTTGTGCTTTAAATTATATGCTACATGAGATATTTGAATGTGGTTTCCAAAGCTGAGACTCTATTCTTGACTGCCAAATGGGAAAACTTCCCACTTGAAGGTTGGAGATACATTTTATTCTGGTATTTGGACCCACTCTGAGTTTTGTGTTATTAAATATATCTGTGATACTTTGTCTTATATGATCAACATCTGTCAAGTCAATCCCATCAAATAGCATAATGGAAGAGTTCTAATGAGCTGACCAAAGTGGCAACATACATCTTTGTCACACAATATTATTTTACTTTCTAGTTATTTTTTATTTTTCCCAGGTTGAGGTATAATTGACAAATATTATGCAATGTGATGTTTTGATATATGTATCCACTACAAAATAATTACCACAGTCAAGCTAATTTCAGTCACCTCACATAATTATCATTTTGTGTGTGTGTTATGAGAACATTTAAGATCTAGTCTCTTAGGACATTTCAAATATACAGCATAGTATATTAACTATAGTCACCATGTTGTACATTAGATCTCCAGAGCTTATTCATTCTGCATAACTGAAATGTTGTACCCTTTCACTGACATCTCCCCATTTTCCCCACCCCTCAACCTCTAGCGACCACCATTCTACTCTGTTTCAATGAATTCGACGTTTTTAGATTTCGCGTGTAAGTGAGATCATGCAGTGTTTGTCTTCATGTCTGGCTTACTTCACTGCATAATGTCCTCGAGGCTCATCCATGTTGTTGCAAATGGCAGGATTTCTTTTTAATGCTATTTTATTTTATCACATTTATATATATCACATTTTCTTTATCCAGTCAACTGTCAATGGACCCTTAAACCATTATATTTTGGCTACCGTGAATAATGCTGCAATGACCATGGGAGTGCAGGTATTACTGCAGATAGTGATTTTATTTCCCTTGGATATATACACCTTTCAAAGTGGGATTGCTCGATCATATGATAGTTCTAGTTTTCATTTTTTGAGGAACCTCTGAACTATTTTCCATAATGGCTGTACCAATTTTCATTCCCACCAACAGTGTACAAATGTTCCCTTTTCTCCATGTCCTTGCCAACTCTTGTTTTGATTATGGTCATCCTAACAGGTGTGAGGTGATATGTCATTGCAGTTTTGATTTACATTTCCTTGATTATTAGTGATGTTGAGCATCATTTCATATACTTGTTGGTCATTTGCATGTCTCTTAATTTTAAAATGTTGGTATTATTTATATGCATTTTTTTCATTAGTCTCTATATTATACTGTTATGAGCATCCAAGAGGTACTTAAAGCTTTTTAATGTGGTTTCTTTTAGTTTCTCCTGCATTTCAGGTTTTGAAAAATTTGTTTGATTTTCGTAAATTAAGATGTATAAAAATATCTTTAGGGTGAATTATGCATTTTATTATAAAGCAGCACATCAGTTTTTTAAACATTTAGCCTTTACTTAAAACTTCCATATTAATATAACAACTCTTTTATTTTCAAAACATGGCTGGTAGGTCCTTTACAGTCATTTTACTTTTACTCATTTTGTGTAACTTTGTTTTAGATGAATCTTTGTCATATATCACATTGTTGGGCTGCGGGTTTTGATATTATAGAATTTTTTTACTAGGTTAACTTTTTCTATTATACTTATTGATGTGATAAAAAGATTTGATTTTACTCCTTTCCTTTTATCTATATTATCTTACCTGCTTTTAATATTTTCCCTTTTATTTTTGCTAAACTTATTTTTATATGACTCTGTTTTTCTATTCATAATTCAGAAGGTTAGCAATAAATTTCTATCATTCTGTTGTTTGATTCTATAACTTTAAAAATGTGTAATCTGAATTACTGAAAGGTATTGACAGGGGTGGTGATGGTGAATAAGATGTATCTGAATTTCAGAATAAAAATCCGAAGTAGGCTAGTTTTAAAAAAATCACAAAGATAGGTTAAGGGCCTATCTCTGATGGCTTTTACACTCCTATTTATTTAATTTTTTTAGGAAATGCAGCATCAACAGTGTTCTTAAAGGCACAGAGGATATTAAAATATGAAAAAAAGGACATTAATGACTCTGAAATAAAATAGTACTTACCATAGCGATGTATCTTAAAATCAATGACACTATAATGAACTATGATATATAATTATTAAAACCTTAATTGACCTCTCCACCATAAAAGATGAGAATATTAGCAGACTACTTCTTTCTATCCCTATAGCCTGATAATTATTTTTATATTACATCTAATAGTATAAGCTCTATAATATATACTTTTTAAGCAATAATAATCTAGTTCTTGACTTGTCAGATTAAGATTTCATGTTTTACTTCCCTCTATGGAAAATGGTGAAGTTATTATACTTACACATTTTCACACCCCATACCATAAATTTAGGTTTCTTATTAGGTGCAACTATATGAAATTGAAATTGCCCATTTTTCAAGGTTGAAAGAATTAACTATTCAGAATTGTATATAGTCTAACCTAATATATTTTCATTTTTTCCCTTAAGCTTTTATAATTTTAACTTGTATAACCATATTTCATACACAGCATGGGAGATTTATATACATATAGTAATTACCCCTCTGTAAAATTTATATATATTTTCCAGATCATCTCATCC
Source organism: Callorhinus ursinus (assembly GCF_003265705.2). NCBI lineage: Eukaryota > Metazoa > Chordata > Mammalia > Carnivora > Otariidae > Callorhinus > Callorhinus ursinus. Next base: position 21,471,446 of record NW_027397078.1, read on the forward strand.
TGCCTATGGATATCTAGGGCAAGTATTTTTGTCTTTCAACAGGAAGTGAAACAGCAGTTTCTCACATAACACATAAACAAGTTTTTCCAGAGCTCAGTCATATGACCACAACTACTTGTAAGGAAGGATGGAAAGTATGCTCCAAGGGTAGGTGGCAATGTGCCCAGCTTAAACTAAGATGTTTTATTTTTAAAATAAAGATGGTAGGAAAAGATATTTGAGAACGATTAGCAGTCTCTGACACAGATACTGTCTAATTCTTGACATTGATAGACCTACAAAATTTACATCACTGTGTTAACATTTTATGGCAATTGGTAAAAATCAAAATGAGTCTATAATTTCTAGGGAACTAGAGAAAAATTTAAAAACAGAAGAACAATAATAACAAAAATCTTGATAAGTTATGTTTAAAAAGAGGAAAATAAGGAGGAAAGAGGTAAAATTCAAATCACAAATGGAAACTAAATATGACAGATATTAGACTAGATCGGCAATAGAAATTTCTAAATACTTGAGATAAAAATATCTATGATGACATTGTAAGACTAAACATAAGGAAAGACAATCCAGATTTTTAAAATAACAACATAATAAAGTTATTAGTGGTATAATCAAAGTGGAATTTAAGTTTAAAAATCATTCAGTGAAATAACGGGATATTTTTTGTTGTCAAATGAGAATATATAAGAACATAAGAATATATATAATGGTTCAGTGTAATTCATCACTCAATAAGGTAATATCAAAGTATAAAGTAAAATATTTTCTAAAAATACTGAAAAATGGATGAATCCACAATCATAGAAGGAATTCTAAATATTTTTTCTTAGAAATTGACAGATCAAGTAGATAAATTAAAATAGAACATTTAGATAATAGAATTGATAAGCTTAGTCAAATAAAATGTGTAGAGAAAACTGTATCCAAGGAACAGAAGATACATTCTTGTCCATTTGTTCTGGAACACTTCCAAAAACCAATACATTATAGGCCGCAAAGAAAATTAAAAATTATTTGTAATAGAAAAAAGCTCACATAGGCCACATTTGCTGAATTCTATATAATAAAACACTCTTGCTCTCTCAAATAAATAAAATCTTTAAATATATATATTTGTTTTATATTATATATAAATATATATTATATAACATAATAAATATAATAAATATAATAAATAAATAAATAAAACTGTGTTGGGGAGGAAGACCTTCCTCTGCCCTGTGGTCCTTCTAGCTGGACTAAGAATCAAATTGACAGACAGATTAACAGGAGAAAATCAAATGTATTAGGCGTACATATGGGAAGTACACACAAACATGAAATTCCAAGGACATTGAGGCAAGGGAACCTCATATGAGCTATGGAGACAGGTAGGGTCTGAGGATCCAAAGGGAGTAAACTCATTAGCAAGAAGGTTCAAAGGAGCTTTGTGGAAAAACAAGATTGTTCTACTATGCAAATGAGTTCCCTCTGTAAATGGGGGCTCTGTTAATGCTTCTCTTCCCGTTGTAGGCTCTCCTTTCCAATGTAAATTTAGGCAATTAGGGGGAGGCAGAGCATTTGCTTTTAACTGGAAGTAATATTTGTGTCAAAGTGGCACATTTTGGAGTGTCTCATCCTGTACCCCTTTAACTGAAAACCTTATTATCCATTTGACTTCAAAGACGAAGTTATATTAGAATAATATAAGGTAGAAAATAATTATAGGAAGAAAATATTATAATAAATAATAAATAATATTTATAGTAAATTATTATAAAAATATAAAAATATTTATAATAATAAATCATATTTAAACCATTATATACAAAAACATGTTTGAAGAATCAGGTTCATCATAGAAACCTGGGCACCCACATTTCCATCACACTGATCTCCTATCTAACAAAGATCTGACAAAGAGGTACGAAATATAAAGGAAACATTTCAAAGCATATGGCTAAACAACATAGAATTATATGGAGAACTTGTCAATTCATTCTGGTTGTCAGATTAGCTGTGAAAGCGAAACGATAAAGAAAACACTCATAGAAAGAAAATGATCAGTTTCACATGAGACTATGTATATACATCCTTGAAATAAATAAATAAATAATATATACCTAAAATATACCTGAAATATAATATTGACAAATGTAACAGGTTCTTAAAAAGAATAGTTATTCTTTTTAAGTAGGTGTTATCCCAAGAATTCAATGAAGTTCACAATTTAAAAAAATATTAATATAATTCTTCTGAGAAATATATTAAAGGCAACAATAAAATATACAAATATTTGAAAACTTGCTGGAAAAACCTAACATTAACAGCAATTCCTATTAAAATTCTTAGCTAGAAATAGATTCCTTTCCATTTTGTGAAGTGTATTTTAGCAGAAATAGAGAGTAAACATGATACCTAAATGTAAATTAATGGAGCAATAATATTAATCAGTAATATATACCTAAATGTGTGTAAAATCATTTGAACCATTCACAGTTTTTCTGGATTACAAAAAATGTTTAAAATGAGCAAAGAGGGGTGCCTGGGTGGCTCCGTTGAATATCTGACTCTTGAGTTCGGCTCAGGTCATAATCTCTGGGTTGTGAGATGGAGCCAGGCTGGGACTCCCTGCACAGCTCAGCTCGGAGTCTGCTTGTCCCTCTCCCTCTGTTCCTCCTTTCCCGCCCAAATAAATAAATAAATTTTTAAAAAATGATAATAAAATGAGCAAAGAAATATGGATATTAGCAACAGGTGAGATTAATTTCATTTGCAGAAGATAAACTGTCTAAAAAGCCTAACTTTGAACAGTCATTAGAACCGAATCACTCAGTCATCTTGATACACACACACACACCCACACACCAGTCACATTTTATGTGTGACCAATAAATGATGAGAAAATGTAATAATAAAAAGACCCAATCTGCAATAGTGACCCACTAAAATTTCGCCCCCAATCCAGTGCTCTATCTCTTTAGTCTGTCCAGTTATCTCTGTCTTCACTGGTCTCTTGGCTTTCACCCTTGGTTCCCTGCAGTCTTTTTCAACACAGGAGCCAGAGGTATCTTTTTTTTTCCAGTAAGAGGTAACTTTTAAAGCTGAAATAAAGTTTTTTTTTTTAAATTTTATTGTTTTTTTTTAATTTTGTGTTATGTTAATCACCATACATTACATCATTAGTTTTTGATGTAGTGTTCCATGAATCATTGTTTGTGTGTAACACCCACTGTTCCATGCAATACGTGCCCTCCTTAATACTCATCACTGGGCTAACCCATCCCCCCACCCCCTCCCCTCTAGAACCCTCAGTTTGTTTCTCAGAGTCCATAGTCTTTCATGGTTCGTTTGTTCATAACCTCGGATAGCTATCTCTTCTCACTCAGAGTAAAAGCCAAAGACCTGATGGGAGCCTATCCAGTCATTGCTCCCTTCATGCCTTTGACCTCATTTTCTGAAACTATCCATTTAGCTCACTTTGCTCCAGCTACACTGGTTTCTTGCCTCTTATTAGAACATGCCAAACATGTTTTCATCTCAGATGCTCTTCCTTTGCTTAACTATGATTTCCTAGTTATCCACAGGGTTACTGTCTCATCAGTTATTTATTTAAAGATCACTCTTAGTGGAGACCTTCTGGGTTCATTCTGTCTAGCCTTGTATTGCCTCCATGAAGTCTCTTTTTTCCTCTATTTTTCTCTGTAACACTCACCACTGTTACATATTTATCCTGTTTATTTCTGTCTCCCTGGTGCAAAGATCTAGGACCGTGCAGGTTGAGATCTGCACAGCTTCAACAGAAACATTTTTTACTCCCTATAATTGTGTAATGTGCCATCTGCACACAGGTATAAGGTGGCCCTACTCTTAAGTAGTAATTCAAGTCCTATTAGGACATGGATTCTTACTGGGCTTTTTTTTGCCCCATCATAGGAGTGAGGTTGATGGTAGTGGGAGAAAAGGTCAGAGAGGTAATGAGACCTGATTGTGGGTGGGCTTTGAAGACCGTTGTAAGAACTTGGAATTTACTTGGAGTGAGGGTGGGAAACCACTGGAGTGTGATAATAAGATGAGTGACCTAATCCAATTTGTACTTTAAAGCTTCACTCTGGGGGCACCTGGCTGGCCCAGTAGGTATAGCATGCTACTCTTGATCTCAGGGTTTTGAGTTCAAGCCCCACGTTATGTGTAGAGCTTACTTAAAAAGGGGGGGAAAAGGTTCACCCTGGCTGCTAAGTTGAGAACAGACTCTATGGGGAGGAAGATGGCATCATGGATATAAATTAAGAGGCTATTATAATGAATCAAGTCAGAGATGATGGCAGCCTGGCAAAAGGGGGCAGCATACTGGAGGTGGAGAGTTATGCTCAGGTCCTGCATATGTATTGCAAATGAAGCCAGTAGGAATTACTGACAGATTGGGTATGGGATATAGGAGAAAGGGTAGAGGCAAGGATGACCAGAAAGGTTTGTGCCTAAGCAGCAAGAAGTATGCAGTTGGAAGTATGCAGATGGAAGAAATACCCACAAGGGTATATTTGTGTCGGTGTGGGGGTGAGGGAGAAGATTGGTAGTTTGGCTATGGATATGTCAGGTTTCATATTTCTGTTAGACTTATGGATATATTTGGTTATATGACATTGAACTTTAAGGGGAGACATACAAACTAAAGACATAAACTGTGCACTGGTCAGAATGGCTAAAATTAATAACACAAGAAACAACAGGTGTTGGCAAGGATGTGGAGAAAGGGAAACCCTCTTGCACTCTGGGTGGGAATGCAAACTGGTGCAGCCACTCTGGAGAACAGTTTGGAGGTTCCTCAAAAGGTTAAAAATAGAAATACCATATGATCCAGCAATTGCACTACTAGGTATTTACCCAAAAGGTACAAAAATACAGATTTGAAGGGGTACATGCACCCTGATGTGTTTTTTTTAAAGATATATTTATTTTATTTTTTTTTTAATTTTATTTATTTATTTGAGAGAGAGAGAGAATGAGAGATAGAGAGCATGAGAGGGAAGAGGGTCAGAGGGAGAAGCAGACACCCTGCTGAGCAGGGAGTCCGATGTGGGACTCGATCCCGGGACTCCAGGATCATGACCTGAGCCGAAGGCAGTCGCTTAACCAACTGAGCCACCCAGGCGCCCAAAGATATATTTATTTTAGACAGAGAACATGGGGCTGGAGGCATAAAAGGAGAGGGAGAGAGAGATCTCGAGCAGACTCCCCACTGAGCACAGAGTGCAATGTGGAGCTCAATCTCAAGACCCTGAGATCATTACACCCCAGTATTTATAGCAGCATTATCAACAATAGCCGAACTATGGAGAGAACCCCAATGATGAATGGATATACGATGTATACACACACACACACACACACACACACACACACACACACACACACACACA
>NW_027397078.1:21476857-21495068 GCF_003265705.2 Callorhinus ursinus
ACACACACACACACACACACACACACACACACACACACACACACACAGGAATATTTCTCAGCCATCAAAAAGAATGAAATCTGGCCATTTGCAACAATGTGGATGGAGCTAGAGTATATTATGCTAAGCAAAATAAGTCAGAGAAAAACAAATACCATATGATCTCACTCATATGTGGAATTTAAGAAAGAAAACAGATGGACATATGGGAACGGGGGAAGGAAAAAAAAGGAGAGAGGGAAATAAGCCATAAGAGACTCTTAATGAAAGAGAACAAACTGAGGGTTGCTGGAGGGAGGTGGGTGTAGGATGGGCTAAATGGGTGATGGGTATTAAAGAGGGCACTTGTTATGTTGAGCACTGGGTGTTGTAAGTGAAGAACCACTGAATTCTATTCCAGAAACCAATATTGCACTCTATGTTCACTAACTAAAATTTAAATAAAAAAATATACAGACTTGTGATTTATCCATCTATAGATAGGTTTTGTTTTATTTGTTTTTATTAACTGTGGTGAAAAAATATATAACATAAAATTTAGCATCTTAACCCTTTAAAAATGTACAGTTTAATAATGTTAAGTATTATAGATGGTGTTTAAGCCACGCCCATGGGTGAGATCAACAAGAGTAAGTATAAAAAGCAAGGAGAGAATCTCCCCAGATTAATCCCTGGGGTAATCCAATGTAAACATGATGAGGAAGTACCAACAAGTATAGAAGGAAAAGCCAGTGAGAGGGGAGAGGGAACACTAAGAGTATGGGGTGAATTAAAAGCCAAGGGAAAAACAGTTTCAGGGTAGAAGTAGTGTTAACTGTGTCATGTGTTGCTGAGTATTCATAACAGATGAGCACTTGTATTTGGCCACTTGATTTAGTACTACGGAGCTCATCAGTGACAGTGGTGTGCTAACATTAATATCTTGTACCCAGTTCTTCACCCTGGTCTCTGTCCATGTACTTGCCTTGTGACTCTTCAGTTCTCCCCACAGAGGCAAAATGTCCCTGACCTTGGACTTGGCATTGTTTTGGCTGATAGAACACAGAAGGGAGTTCTAGTGCACTAGTTTCTTAAGAGTTAAGCATAATTGCTTTTGTCTTGCCCTTCTCTATCACTACGAGCAGGATGAGGTCTGGTTAGCCTGTTGGTCCAAGGAGGATGAGGCTCCCTTGAGACAGACCCACACCTAATCTGCAGCTTAGAGCTGTCCAGCCTAGCACATGTGTCTATCAGCTGACTCTTAGGTGCACTGCTTCTGATGGACAGATGCCAGAGATATTACATGCAGATATTACATGCCAGAGATATTACAGTTACATAGTTAACTGATATGGTGACCTTGACAAGAGCTGTGTTATTGGAATGATGGATAGAGAGCCTGTAAGTCCAAAGGAGAATGGGAAGAATATAGTTGGATATAGTATAGCAACTCTTCCATGCTGTTTTCGTAATTTTCCCATGACTTCAGTATAAGAAATGGGAGGAAAGTACCTGAAGAGAGATGTCGAGTAAAAAAATGATTTTCCTTTTTGATGACAGAAATGACAGCATGTGTGAATACTGATGAGAATGGTCCAGTAGAATGGGGGAAAATGATGATGCAAGAAAGAATCACTCCAGTTATTCTGGAAGATGCTACGTATACAAGTGAATATTTGGGCCTAGAAAAGTTTCAAATTCAGATTGTCCTGTCGTGAAAATCCCCGCATTTTCTATTAAAATATGCTGTCAGGCTTCTCTCTCAAAACAGTAAATGTGGAATGAGTGTGGGAAGATATGTAGTAAAGCCAATTTACTGGAATGATAATTTAAAGTCCAGAGATCTTCCTAGGATGTGCCTTTAATTAGATGCATGATCTCAGGCAGGTCCTCTAATTATTTGGATCACTTCGTTTCCTCACCTTATTAAAAAAATGAATAGAGGAGAGATGAGCTCTAAATTTCCTCATCTAGCTCTAAAATAGTATTATTTCAAGACCCGACAATTATGCTTGAAATTGCCCCTCTGAGAGCTGTTGCCATCATTATGTAAGTGCACAGCTCACTGGCATTCTCCTATATAACACATCTCAAAATGCCTCTTTCACAGTAACATCCCAAACTCACCTAAAGTCAGATATTTTAGAATATCTGACATCTGCTTAGTCTCCCAAGGCTGGCAGAATGGATTGAATAATAGTTATTTTAGGATGTAATTGCGGCAATGTTAAAAAATAAACCCCTCTGCAACTAAATAATGTCACATTTCTGAGCCACTTATGTAACCAAAATGACTTATCCAAATAAAAGAGCATGATTTGGGGAAACATTTAAAAAGTCATTGCAAATGATTTTCATTACTAGGCTGCTGTGCTATAAAAGTGTGATTCTCCATAGTTTAGATGGGAGCTATGCAGAACAATGGCAGTTTTCTAATATTACAAGTTAAGAAATCTTAGCCTAGCAGCAATTGAGAAAATTGAGGTATAGAGTACAGGAAAGGGAATATGGAAATGCCTAAAAGGCCCTAAATGCCTTAGGGCAAATAGAAGGTAATAGTAAGCTGCTGTGCAAGGAGATTAGAACACTGATGGCCCTTGATCAGTTTCTGCACAAATAGTAGAGGAGTAGTTGACAACCAAGAGAAGTAACAGAAAGGGAAACGGGGACCTAAGGGGAAGAGATGAAGAAGACAAATAGAAAAACAAGGAGGTAGTTTCTAGTAACCTTAACTTTGCATATTCAAGCTCAGGCTGGCCAACTATCGTAGTTTTGAAGAATAACCACTGAACCCAGGGTTGGGGGTATGGCTAAATAATGATGAATAGAGAGATAGATGATAGACAGATGATAGCTAGCTCACTGGCTAGATAAACAGCTTCTGAGTATGGATAAATACATCTTACTTGAAATTTGTATAATCGTGAAGGAAAGCAAGAAACTAAGGTTGGCATGGCACAACACACAGCACACTACAATCGGGCAATGCCAATGCATATTAAAATTCTCGGTAGGCCACAAATTAAGAATTACAATGTCCACATCACCTCAAGCTTGACATGGAAGTTGTGGGTGGGTGTGTCTAGGTATATATTTCTATGTGTGGTATAAATATTGTGAAGTACAATTAAATTGAAATAGAAATGGAGTAGCAACTACTGAAACTTGAAGTCAGACTATGATTTTTAAATATTAAATGACTGGTTAAAAGTGGTATTTCAACTAACTAGTTAATTTATTCTTGTGTATAAGCAAATGACATGTTAAATGATGTATTCTCTGAAATTTGGTCAGATTTCAAATGATGACTAATGTTTCAATACTTGCATATCAACAAACAGAATCAAAATACAGTATACCATTTTGCTTTAATTTCATCCACCAAAGAAACACCATGAACAGTCTCACTGAGATTCACATTGACCCAGTACTGAAATGTCAAATACATGATACTAGATAGCCCATTACTTCTTGCCGTTTCTCTAAATAAAGGTTTCAAGAGAAATAACACTAATTGACAGGGAAATAATTCACCAGTATTGTAGCCTATAAATCATTTTAGAAAAGCAAGAACTCCATTAAATCTAATTCTTTTAATTGGATTTCCTGTCGCCTTGCCACCTTTCTATTGGCACTGGCCCAATAAATTCAAAGGCAGCCTCAGTAAATTCAGTGAAAATAATCAGAAGCTAAAAGTTAGTTTTTCCTTAAAAAATAAAAGGATTAATTTTTAAGTAAATCAGGTGTTTGACACCAAATTAGTTTGTCATATCATTTGACGTAGGCTCTGTGTTGCTACAGACACATGACTGAATTCAACTTCATTTTTGAAAAATCCTTGTTATTACATATACTCTTGCAGTCCCTGGGCTAAGTATTAGAGATATGTTGCCTCATTTAACATCTTGTTTTCCTGTTAACTAACAGGTGATAGAGCCAGGATTCAAATCTAGATTTACTTACTTCAAAATCACATTCTGTTGCCACAGGTTCTCTTTAAAATACCCTCTGGGGACAGGGTTGGGGGTGAGGATAAATAATTACAACTCTGCAAATGGATATATAAATATAGGTTCACAGCTAGATAAACTGATAGATGTGTTTGTACTTTGGGTGGATATTTAACGTATATTGACAATTTGTATAATTTTAAAGCATATCAAGAAATTAGCTTGTCATAGCATACTGATTTCAGTTTCAACATCTCTAAAAATGATAAACATAGTATATTTACTATAAGGGCATTGGATATTACCATAGCCAGGGGAAAACAATAGTTGGGCAGATCTCAGTTCAAATTCAAGCTACTTACTTACTGGCCATGTGATCTTGGCAAGAACCAAAACCCGTATGAGCTTCAGTTTCCTCATCTGTAAAATGGGGATTTAGAATATATTGTTCTCAAAATATTCTTGTGACACTGGTATACTATCCAGTATGGAAGATGAACTTAGGCCAAATGCCTAGAATAGATAAAAATCATAATGATTTAGTATCTGGAAGGTTTTCTTAATCAATTCTTGGGTATAGGTATTTCTATATCAGCAACTTCACTGTGTTTTAAATCAGTTGGATTCAACCACTAAGTGGACTAAGTATCAACTGAGCAATTGCATCAACTGGTTGAATATATCAACAGCTTGATGACATTGCATTATTTCTGGTATTGCAATAAAAGATCATTTCAATTTTCATTTATCTCCCTTTCAGGATAAAAAAAGAAACCTAACTTTTATGATTGGGCCAAAAATGGAAATGGTCTATATTTATTACCCTTAGCTATATACCTTTACAACCCCAGTGCCTAGAAGAGTGTTTGGCAAATCAATATTTTTAAAAAGTATGTTCATTAAAATGAGTTGAGTAAATAATAAAATTACAAAATGATTGCTGTACTTTAAAAGAACTATTTTAGACAGTTGTGTATAAATTTCAGTTCTTTGCTATAGTAGCTATGTATGAGTTATGCAGATAGCCGTAATAAACCTTTGGAGTTTATACACATTAGCATTCATTAATGACTTTGAAATTATGTGTGCAGCAATAGAGAGAAATAAAAATGAAGCATAGGATAAAAACATCATTTCCCGGGAGGAGGGTAGGGGGATGGGTTAGCCTGGTGATGGGTATTAAAGAGGGCACATTCTACATGGAGCACTGGGTGTTATGCACAAACAATGAATCATGGAACACTACATCAAAAACTAATGATGTAATATATGGTGATTAACATAACAATAAAAAATTAAAAAATAAAATATAGGGTAAAATTTGATTTCAAATCAACTTTCTTGTTTTTCAACCCATGTGAGAGATTAAATGACCTGTCCATTTAGCAGACGCTCACTTTAGTGTTAATTATATTAATAATAATAGTGATGATAATATTAAAAAGAAACATTTCCTTGTAGCACCTTTATGAAAACTAATGTAAATAAAGAACATATGTAAGTTAAGGGCACACAGAATCCTATGAATAAAAATTTAAAAGGTACTTTTTCTGATTTTGAGATGGATTACACTTTTCATTGATGTTTTGTTTCACTGTCAAGGGAACAGAGAATTTGGAAATTTCACAGAAAAGTTATGTCTAAAATTAAGCAACATATTCTTGGGAATCTAGGTTGAATATCTTAGCCATTATTCCTCAATTATAATATACACTTGCCCCTTCAACTTGTAAATCATTAGCTTTAAATTACTACAATTAAATCATCAAGGGATGGTTTTTACCAGTTGATCAAAGTAAGGAGCAGGGATCTTTGCTGTAGCTGTGGTTGTTATTGTTCTGTTGTTTTATTCCTTCCCTACATGGCAGAATATGAGTAGAGACCAGTCAATGCCTGTGAGAAAACACAATTGATCATTTGCATTCTCATCAGTGGATAGTCTACCATATGGTGCTTTTTGGTATCCAAATAAATGCTCTCTGTGAGACAGTTTGTTATAGACTTTTTTTTTTATTAACATGGAAAGTTCAGATACGGGCCATGACAGATAAAGTTATATCAGGTAACTACTACGTATATTTATTTCTTATGATGCCACACACTCTGTTTTCTTTCTTTAGGAAAAGAAAGAAAAACTGTTTTCTTGCTAATCAGAACAACAGAGATTTTGTAAGCCCTGGCTATGGTTGGTAGGCAATGTTATATTAATATTTTTTCACACTGATAATGCTCTTCAGTTTATTTCTTTGTACATATGTAGAGTTAATTTAGCTATCAATTACAAGCTACCTTTTGATAATACCACTACTTTATACAGAAATTATTTGAGAATGTTAAAATTATTTTAAAAACAAATGACAATTGCAGTTACTTCAGGATGAAAAATACAAAATTACTTCATGATCATCTATGATAACTGTTTAATCAGTAATTTTAGCAAGCAAGAAACAAATTATAAAGGTGAAGGAAAATATATATTATATAAATTTATATATATTATATATTTGTATATTATATAAATTACATATAATTTATATAATATATATATATAATTTATATATATAGTCTCACAATCCTAGAACAATTTCTTGCACATAAACAATATATATTTTTATATACACATATACATACATAAATATTTATTTAATATTACATATGAAAAAATCTTTCCTTCCTCAGAGTTTCTTAAAATTTTAAAATATTATTTTTGTGTAAAATGCAGATACATATCCACTTCTAGTTTAACCTTTTTTTTTAAAGATTTTATTTATTTATTTGAGAGAGAGAGAATGAGAGACAGAGAGCACGAGAGGTAAGAGGGTCAGAGGGAGAAGCAGACTCCCCGCTGAGCAGGGAGCCCGATGTGGGACTCGATCCCGGGACTCCAGGATCATGACCTGAGCCGAAGGCAGTCGCTCAACCAACTGAGCCACCCAGGCGCCCCTCCAGTTTAACCTTTAATATATATTTTTATCTTCCCCATTTTATTATTGGTGTATACATTTGGTATTCATAAAATGGGCACCAATAGAACTATAAATGCATTCCTTAAATCACAATGCAGAATATCAATTATTGGATGTTATAATTATATTCAAAATTAAAATTACTATTGATTCAAAAAACTAAGAATTTCCCTATAGTTAATAGAACAAACATTAAAATTTTCACCAATCAGGAGAGCTACACAATGACTACATGATTACTTTTACTCTTCTGAAGCACAGTTTTCTCTTACATATTAGAGTTAGAGAAAATGTGGAATAAAAAACATGAAAAGAATGCTATCTAATCACAGAGAGAAAAAGAGGTTATGACAACATAATAAATAAGCATCCATAGTAGTTAAACTGATTATGTGTTATGTGGTAGCTAATGGCATTGCGGGTGAATGTCAAACCTGTTATTTGAAAGAACTAGTATGGTTTCCATGATTGCAAAAAGAAGAGTGGTTTAAGGAATTCAACTTTATTACATACTAAAACCTAAATTTGATTTCTGTTAATATCAACAAAGATTAAATATTTCCTCATAACCACGGTGAAAGTCAAAGTAGCTTTGCAGATACCACCTTAATTACTTCATTATTCCATTTGTTATAAAAGGAACAATTGCTTAGGTATGTTAAATTCCTTTTGTGAAAAAATACACTGTGTTTAGGGGATAGAAAAATTAAAAGAACACTTAACATTTGGATTTCCCTGAATCTATTTTCCCCTCCAACATAACTGAAATCTATTTTTTAAAAGATTTTATTTATTTATTTGGGAGACAGAGAGTGAGTACAAGTAGGTGGGGGGGGGGCAGAGGGAGAAGCAGGCTCCCCACTGAGCAGGGAGCCTTATGTGGGGCTAGATCTCAAGTCTCCAGGATCATGACCTGAGCTGAAGGCAGACAGACTGAGCCATCCAGGCACCCCCAAAGCTGAAATCTAATGGATGTTGCAACATATATCCCCTCTTGGTATTTCTGGTGACTGATATTTGATAGCATTGCTTAGTGGTTGTCCTTTATATTCTTTGCCCCTGACTTGAGAGATGTAATGGAAATTCTATGTGTAGAAGCTGCAGTGAATCTTTGAATGCAGTGGGGCAGTGAGGCATGGGGTTTTGGAGGCTGGAGAGCTCAGCGCCACATTGGAGGTGTGCAGAGGGCATGGTAAGAGCAGCTTTGGTGGTGAGCATCAGTAGTATTTCTGAGGCATGATGTTGGCTATACCTTGGATCCCTCAGTGCCTCAGTGTCTGTTCCCACCTGCTGCTATAGTCTCCTGTAGTCTGTGAACTTTCTGATTCTCTTCCAATAACTTGTTTTTCTGCTTAAGATAACCAGAGTAGTTTTCTCTTGTTTGCATACAAGAATATTGACTAATATTCCTTCTTTCTTTCTGATTTATTTCTTTAAAATAAAAAAAAAGATTTTATGTATTTATCTTAGAGAAAGCACTAGTGAGTGAGGGGTGGGGCAGAGGGAAAGGGAGAAAGAGAATCCCAAGCAGGCTTCATGCCCAGTGTGAAGGCCCACGCAAGGCTTGATCTCACCACCCCGAGATCCCAACCCGAGCCAAAACCAAGAGTTGGACATTCAACTGACTGAGCCACCCAGGTGCCCCTGTTTCTATTTCTTTAATTATTAACTGGTCATGTAAACCTTCTACTGCTCTTTGATAAACTTTAGCTTTAGCGAATTTATGAGCATATAATGGCTAACTGGGAGATCTTGACACTATCCAAACATTATTGAAGAAATGCAAGAGCCTCTGGGTCCTGGGAAATAAAATTCCATGACCAAAAATTTTGTATTTTTTCACACTTAAATGGAAAAATAACCACTAATTTCAGGGGGAAAATTAGGGCATGTGTAGTGGAATTGTGGGAAAACTCAATAAAATTTTGACAATTACTACTTAACATTTACTAATGTAAATAAAATTTACCACACACTAAAACCATTTTCACCCCTAAGTATTCATCCAAAAGACATTGTGAGGTAACTAAGAAAACAAAAAACTATTTTCTGAGCCATATGTGTGGGAAAGATTTTGTGAGAAATTACCTATTTTAGAGTTTTAATTGAGCTATAATGGTATAGAGTTCAAATGGTCCAATTTATATTGGTCCCTACTAACCTATATTTTCTTGCAGTTGTCTTACACTGAATTGCAATTCACAATATCCAAATATTTTGGGTCAAGACAATAAATAAATGAGTGAATGAATGAATAAATACCTTAACAAGTACTATTTTTGCAATATGAAAATAGTATTAGTGCAGATAACCCAATCTAAACTGTTATTAACATTTTGAACTAGAATCCAGTTTCATGATAAATGCATTCTATACTCCACGGAGTCATTAATAAAGTTTAATGGAAGTCTATCTCATCCATAGCTGATTCCAGGCCTTGTTGCTCAGCAACTACCTGCTGGATTACATTTCCAAGCTGTAATGTAACTGATTCCATGGAGAGCACTTCAAACAAATGGGAGTTTTCAGCCACTTAATTCAATGCCCTTTATGCAGGGATTGCTTTAGGGATCCTGCTATTTGGGATTTTAAATGCCCTGGGATCCCTGTTAACTCTAGAGTTTCTATAGAAAGCTGGCTGCAAATAAATGCCTGGTCTTCCAAAAGAAGTACACACCAGCACAACTAAAAGCCACCCCGGCAGGCACTTCATTTCTGGACAGACAGCCTGGAGGTGAATGAAATAAAAGAAAGACATCAATAAAAATATACAGATGGAGAGACAGTTAATTCAGGAGGATATAATGGCTGTGGGAATTAACAAAGGATGGCATTTTAAGAAGATATGATAGTCAGTGCCCAATATATCTGAGAAGACAAATTGAATGAGATAAATCCACATGATTTGTGGTAGAGTTGCTGATGAGGCCAAAATAAATTGGCTTTACTAACTGATTATTTTTCTATTGAGCACTTTACTACCTTACTTTTTAGGTGGTCCCTTGGTAGTTTAGCTTTAAGAAATTTCTTTTCATCAGTTACTCACCTTCTCTGTCTATGGTCCGATAAAATTGTGAATAGGCCACCCATAAAACAAAGTTGAACCAAGGAGATTGAGAGGTGGTCATAGTCATTTCTTCATTATTAGCATCAGATCAGAATGGAAAAAATAGATCAGAAGGCCTGTCATAGAACCCGTCAAAGTTAGCCATTATCAAGTCAGGAATATATAAGATGGGAATTAAAAAGGGCAAGAGGAAAGAGAAGAGAAAAGTAGAAATTAAGAAAACAAAAAAGAAAATTTTGGAGAGAATTTCAGGAACTCTAAGATTCCTCTAAACTTCTCCTTTTTTTGGTATAAGGAAGCCCATTTCACTGACCTCAGCTTGACAATAAAGAGTGCAAGCTGAGCCAGATGGTGGAGTGGAACCCACCAGTTCCTTCTAAGGCATCTAAGATTATAATTCCCATTGATCTCTCTCTCTCTCATTCACTTCTCTCTCAGTCTCTCTCTCTCTCTCTCTCTCTCCACACACACGTAAGTAATTAAGTTTTGTATACTATGAAATCATTATACACCAACTGTGTTACTAGTGCATAAGTTACTTCATGGCAGAAAAAAAAAGATGTCTTATACAATGTATGTAGTGCCTAGCAGAGTGAATTGCAAATTATATGGCTTATTGCTGAAATGGAAAATTGCACACAAACTGCAATGTATTTACTCAAAATTGTGGTATTTTTTAAGAAATCTAGAGATCTCCCTAGACATTTGTCTGAGTTCCATATCCATCAGTTGCCTGGCCAGTATTCACTTCTCTTACTTTTCAGTTGCCTGGCCAGTATTCACTTCTCTTACTAACTATAATTATCTTTCGGGTAGAAATGTTTGTATAGCAACAAGTACTTTTCTTGCAGAAACCCAGACGAATGACATGATCAAGCCTAGAGAGGAAATACCATGTTTACCCAGTTTATTTCTGACACATTTTATCATGCATCTAGTTAAAAATACCCCCTTCTTCCAAGGTTCTTTGCAACTAGGCTGGCCACATGACCCAAGTTCTGGTCAGTGAGATATGAAAAGAAATCAAGTGTATTGGGCTTTCAAAAAATCTGTAATTTTTCTAACGAAAGGGGCAGGCTCAATACCCCCTTAAACTTGTTTTTCCCTGTGTCCTTTTTCAGCTTCCTGCCTTGAGTAAAGGCTTGATGCTTGATGGTGGAGCTGCCATCTTGCAACTATGACTTAAAAGGTTATCTTATAAGCATTACGGGGAAGGATGCTAGAAAAATATTGTAGACTTGACTTTTCTTAAACAACGACATCATCCCTGAAGTCCATTTCTCTAGGCTTCTTGTTGCCTGAGATAATAAGACCCCTATTTGAGACACAGATAATTTCCTAAGAGGTGGTTTTATAAACTCTACTTATAAGTTATAACCATATATAGATAAAAAGAGATATAGAATACCTTTATATTGGCTTTCCAAGTAACATTATTTAAGTCTATCAGTGGACAAGAGCACCATAACTAATGTTTTATATATCACTGGGCAATGATATACTTGGAGGAAAAAAACAACACGATGCCATATTTGTTATAATTAAAATTCATCAATGTGGAAGGACAAGATAAATTTTATTAAATGCCTTCATTTAATCCACATGGAAAAGGAGACTGTGATTAAGGGCACAGTGAAGTCTTGAATGTTAAACTTATGATTTATGAACATCTAAAAACCAGATAGTACATAACTGTATTGGAGCTGGTGGCCCACAATTTCCAGAAATGTTTCTGTAAAAAGTGATTCCATCAAGGATTTGTTAAACATCATCTAACATAACATAAATATTGATTCTTGGGTCCAATAAATAGTAGAGGTGAGATGAAATGTCAAATGTCTAATGTGGGTAGATCTCATAAAAACACTGGCAACATGTGGCCATTTATCACCTTTTATTTTGTTTTGTGTGCATATTTGTTTTTCAGGATGTATGAGTGGCAGAGTGAAAAAAATATTAAAGGGCATTTTTGTTTGAGGAGATTAAGGGTTTGATCCCATGCTTTCATGTGAAGTGCCTATTGCATGAATATATTTTGAGAACCAGAAATATCATACATTTGGGACCACATAAGAAAGACAGGATTTAGGTAGGTGAGGGAGTAACAGATGTGATTCTTTCAACATCAGCTTAGGAAAATGTACTCTTGGTGAATAGCAACAGGAATTGAGTACTTTTTTGCAGAAACCCAGACAAATAAAACCATTAGGCCCATAGAGCAGACTGCATGTGTGCCCAGTTGATTTCTGATACATTTTCTCATTTATGAATAATAAGTTGCAAAGCTTTCCAGATATAAATGGAAGATTATATTTGTTCTGCCAGCCTCCCTTTGCTCCCCACTTTCTCCACTGCATCATGCTTTAAGAGTCAGGGGACTGATAGAGTTTTGTGAATTACAGGATTTTGTGTGTGAATTTCCAAATGAGTCAAGCTAAAGCCCTTTCTAGGATGTTGTTGTTTTCATTATTCAGTTCAATCTAATGGTCATTTAAAAATTTTTAGATAAGTGTCCACCCTCAAATTTCCACTTCCTTGTGCCTGTGCATTACTTTCAGAGATGGGTCCACAACCTACATTTAGCTAGTCTAATGGTTATCAATGCCTCACATACCTATGAGGAGAAAATTTAAGATAGTCTTGAATCCTTTAATGAAACCACCTCATTTCTGATTATTTGTTTTCTCACCCCTATCTCTGATAACTCTCCTTGAGAAAGCTATTTACGGAGAAAGTTGTGACAGAGCAAACTTTCTAGTCTGCAAGGACTCACCCTGACTTGATGTTTATGGGTAGAGACAAACGCTCTATGGATTTCTGCAGTGATTTTTCCCCCCTGCAGTAAATAAAGGAAGCCAGCCAGTCTTTATATACCATTGAAAGTGATGAATGGTTAACTTTCAACTCTGCCTGGGGTTAAATGATCTTAGGCTTTAGTGAATTCTTGATTCCTGTTTGGAAAACTTTCTATGAGTACCAGTGTGTTCATTCATCCTGAAGGTACACCCATGCAAGGCTTTTTTTGCAATTAGAGGAGCTAATGAGACATCAAAAGTAGCTGTGGCCTCATTGTCAGACCTTACTCTGTTTTTCATCCATCAATTTGGGCTCCCATTTTAAGTCTTAGCTGTAGGAGTGTGGAGGAAACAAACTCTGTAAAGTGTAGCTAAGAACAAATTGAAATGATGCGAAGAAGTCACCGTTGAAAGATACTCTCAGGATGGCATCAGGTTTTAAATTGCAGAGAGGGATCATAACCTTCACAGTGAGGTGTGTAAATTAACTAGACCTGAAGTGTATTCAATTCCCTTATATTTATTAATGATTTTATGAGTAGGTAGTGTCAGGGAGGAAGACCTTCCTCTGCCTTATGAGGTCCTTCTAGCTGGGCTAAGAATCAAATTGACATGAGAAAGATTAATAGGACAAAATCAAATGTAATAGGTGCCATACAGCGAATCTACACACACATGAAATTCCAAAGACAATGAGACAACACAAAGTTTATACGAGCTAAGGAGAGAGGTGGGGTCTGAGGACACAACAGGGGGAAGGCTATTAGCAGGAAGGTGAAAGGAGATGTTTTGAGAAACAAAAGTTGCCCTATTATGCAGGTATGGTTCTTAGGTAAAGAGAAGTCTCTCGGTTAATAGTTCTTTTCCTGGTACAGACCCTCTTTTCTGGTGTCAACCTGGGCATTTGAGGACCAGAAAGAGAGCTTTTCCTGCAACTGCTGGGTTTTTATTACTTTTTTTTTCTTTAAGATTTTGTTCATTTGAGAGCGAGAGACAGAGAGAGCACAAGCAGGGGGAGAGGCAGAGGGAGAGGGACAAGCAGACTCCCTGCTTATGGTGGCTCGTCCTTGGGCTCATCCCACAGCTTGTGGAGGGGCTTGATCCCAGGACCCTGAGATCATGACCTGAGCCGAAGTCAGATGCTGAACAGACTGAGCTGCCCAGACGCCCCTACTGGGTTTTGATTACTTTTAACTCAAAATAATGTTCATGCCAAAGTAGCCCATCTGGGGGCAGCCTGCCCTTGGCCCCTACAATGGCAACTTTTTCCCATTTTCCAGATGAACAAAATAAAATAGTAGTAATTTGACCTGCTGCTTAACGTATCAGAATGTTGATGGTGATTGATGTAGGAAAGATGTTAGGGTTCGAAGCAGATGGGCAAGAAAGAATTGAGGCATCTTTGGCGCAAAAAGGTGGTTTTATGAAAGCACAGGGACAGGACCCGTGGGCAGAAAGAGCTGCACCGGGGCCATGAGGGGTGGCCCGTTATATACGTTCAAGTTGGGAGGGGGTGAGGGATAGCGTAAGTCTCCCAGGTATTTTGGAAACAAGGTTCCCAGGATCCCAAGGGGGCTGGCTAGCTATTGTTAGGAAAAGGTCATTTATTACTGGTTAGTAAAAACTCAATCATGAGACTCTTCAGATGTATATCAGTGGGTCATATGCTTGAGGGATGATTGCTAACATGTATCTTGGGGAAGTAGAATTAAGGAAGTTTCCAAAGGAATTTTTATATGTTAAAGTAGACGTATAGGATCCTGGGGGTCAGGCTAAGGATGCCTTTTGCCCTTAGCAAAGTAGTAATGTCGAGGCAGCTGAGTTCCTAGAGGAATGTCACTCTGCTTGTCTCAAGGACTCGTGAATGGGCTGTAGGTAGTAAGGAAATTTGGTTTTTCTTTTGCCTTTGTTTCCCACATCAGTGATAACATCCTAGCTTATGGAGCGATAAACTAACCAAAAGTTTCCTAAGTAATGACTGTCTTTTGTATTACATGTCACTTAACTCCTTTTTGAAAACAGTGTTGGTAACAAACTAATGAACTTCTTTTCTACATTAAAATTAGTAATGCATTAGCAAAAAATGTTGTGGAAGAAATTTTATTAACTCTACCTTTATTTTTCTGGGTCTCACCACTCACTGCCACCCCCATTCTAGATATTAGCATGAGTGCTCTCAGTGCTCTCAGTGACCTTTCTCCTTTTCATTCACTACAATAGAAATGTAAGCAGGAGTAGACATTTAATCAATTGGTGGTTTGTGGAGAGGAAGATATTGACCTTGTAACTTACACATTCTTTCTGTTAGTTACCTCCTGAGGCAACTGTGGAACAAAAAGGGCGGAGGAGACAGTTCCAAAGCTGAACCCCCAAGTGCCTGCATTCTAGGGGAAGGTGTTTGAAAACATGTAACTAAAAGAAACATTGCAATTATAATCTTGCATTGTGGTGGTGATGATTTCAGAGGGCCACTGATCTGAAAGTTATATTCTTTCTGGGAGGAAACAAAGAAACATATAGGACCCTTCCTATTAGGAGTCTGGAACAAAAATATAGCAATTCACTCTCTAGGGTTACCACCCTGGATGTTTTAGTTATTCATAATGATGTTCTCTCTTGGTCTCTCTCTATATATATAGGTATAAATATATGAAAGTTAAATCATTTTGAGGAAGGAAGATTTTAGGAGTACCCTGCTTGTATTTGACTCAGATAGTCAAACAGAATAGAATGGGAGAGGGCTGCCATCAATTCTGGTCAGAGGCTCCCGATATGAACTGAAAAGAAGCTCCTGCAGAGGAGTCAGTCAGGACAACACAAATTTGAAACTCAACCCTGTAAAGTAATAGCTATACAATCTTGGTTCACTTAACTGAGACAATAGAATCATGTCACCTACTTTTGCATCATTGGAAAAGGTATACAAAATACTTAGTATAATACTCGATAACATGCAAATGATCTGAAGGTGTAGTTATTTCAATTATGCAAATCATCTGTTTCTTCATAGAAAGAAAAGGTGTAATTCTCCCAAATATGTATAGTAATACTGGTTTAGTGAACAAAAATGTGAAGTAGACAATGAAAAAGGATGAAATTATATGATTTGGTAAAAATATGTAGTGTTTTTACTTGAAAATTTTATCAAATTTGGCATATCATAACTTTATTACACAAAAACTTTCAAAATTGAGATAATTAATTTAAAAATAAAAATGTGAATAAATATACCTATTCCCAGTGAGAAAACAAATTGTACACACACATACACACACTTGCAGATACCCACAGAATATACTACAGCAATGTTATAATAAATTACAAGTAGCCCATTTAAAAATACTGTCCTATAACAAACTAAAATTTTTTATCATCTGAACCTACACTGCAAAAGCTGTGAAGTGTTCCTTGCACCTTAAATGGAATTAATTTACAAAGAAAAGACTGAATTCTTTTTGTTGTATTGCAATTTTACACTTTTAGAGCAAAATATTGAGATTCTCTTGCCCCCCATCAAAACACAAAATTACATTGTGTTCAGTTTTCAGTGCATAACATATGCTGCTATAGCTTTAAAATCATTGTCATGTCTGCATGTTAATGTGTGACAGTCCTATCCATCTTAATTCATTTGACAGATTTGACCTTATACTATGATTTTGAGGATTTATTTTTATATTTTCTATTTTCTTGGGTGTCATAGTCATCCTGTATAACTGCTTACTGTTTTTATGCATATCGTGTATGAGCTCATAGAACTTTTTTCATCTCTTCATTTAACATAATAGTGTTTGGGGCAGCTGGGTGGCTCAGTCGTTAAGTGTCTACTTACAGCTCAGTTCATGATCCCAGGGTCCTGGGATCGAGCCCGGCATGGGGCTTCCTGCTCGGCGGGAGGCCTGCTTCTCCCTCTCCCACTCCCTCTGCTTGTGTCCCCTCTCTCGCTGTGTCTCTCTCTCTGTGAAATAAATAAATAAAATCTTTAAAAAAAAAAAAAGAAAACATAGTAGTGTTTATCTTTGGCATATAATTTATTTCAGTTTCTGCTGCCTAGAGTGATGGTAAATTAGGTTAAAACCTTCAGTGTGAAAGATATGAAACATATATATCATGTTGGTTCATACTCACTTTGAAAATGAAATATGTCATGTTGAGTTTCTGGGCTAGAGGAGAAACAGTTTACATAAAGTTAATAGGAAGCAAGAAAAAAAGTATAATGCTGTAATAATAATATAATAATAATACAAAATATACAATATATAAAATACAAAAATTATAATACATACTATACATAGCTTAAAATACTATGCTAATACACAACTAATGAATCATTGAACATTACATCAAAAACTAATGATGTACTATATGTTGGCTAATTGAATTTAAATAAAAAAATAATATGATAATTGCCTCAATGGTACAGAATCAGGATAACTTTATAAAATCAGGAAATGCTGTTAGAAAGCAAACTACCAGGGCACCTGGGTGGCTCAGTCAGTTAAATGTCGACTCTTGATCTCAGCTCAGGTCATGATCTCAGGGTCATGGGATCGAGCCCCCTGTTGGGCTCTGCAGTCAGCGCAGAGTCTGCTTGATTCTCTCTCCCTCTCCCTCCTGCTCACTCTCTCAAATAAATAAAGAAAATCTTTAAAGAAAAAAAAAAAAGAAAGCAAACTACCTATCTGTGTTAGTTTAGGTAAGAAGAGCACATTTTTTTAAAAGTAGAATATATTAAATAACTTTAGATGGCTCTTAATAAAACAGCCAATACTTACTGATCATCACTTATGGACTGAGGACAGGAACAAAAAGAAAGAGAGTCAAATGGAACTCACAGTCTAAAGGATATGTTCACAAGCCTAACAACTCTCAGCCCATCAGAGATATCATATGTTCATTCAGATTTATCAGCAACCATTTGTTTAGCATCTACTAATGTGTACAGCACTGTGAAAATCAGTCGGGGAAAAAGACACAAGTTAAATTAATCTGAGGATTATTAAATACTGAGATGTACTATGAGAAACATCTGCTGCTGATAGCTAGCAATTCAGAAGTGAACATAGGGTCATATGGGGTCTAATGTAGTCTAACATTGAGGCAGAAATCAAGTGCTGAGTTCATGGCAGATAAAGACTGAGATTTATTTATCCATCGATTTATTAAATATTTATTGACACCTCTGTGCCAGGCACTTTTTATATGTAAAGATATAACAGAAGTCATAAAACACACATGACCCTACCCACCAGGAGCTGATAACTTTGTTATATTGATCTGCCTAGACAGGATTTTTGTCAACTGTTTTTTCTTTTCTTTTCTTTTCTTTTCTTTTCTTTTCTTTTCTTTTCTTTTCTTTTCTTTTCTTTTCTTTTCTTTTCTCTTCTCTTCTCTTCTCTTCTCTTCTCTTCTCTTTTCTTTCTTTCTTTCTTTCTTTCTTTCTTTCTTTCTTTC
>NW_027397078.1:21495168-21611581 GCF_003265705.2 Callorhinus ursinus
ATGCGGGACTCTGTCCCAGGACCCTGAGATCATGACCTGAGCCAAGGGCAGACGCTTAACCGACTTAGCCACCCAGGCAACCTGTCAACTCTTTTCATGATAACAAGACTGTCTTTGAAAAATCAAGGGTTGTAAATGAATCAAACTTTATATGTATATTTGGGGAAAATTCTGACTGCTATTTAAGTTTTCCCAACTTAAAGGAGTGTGACCTCCCCATTTTGAAACTGTGTGGAAAAAATACACAATAAAACTCGTAAATAGGAATGAAAGTTGTCTGTAAACTTTGGGCTTCTAAATTAGCTGTGAGAAAGGAGATCTGCAATTATTAGTGGTTCCCTGGGACCTGCTTGCCTTAGGTGGTTGAAATAAGGCCTCATGAGAGATTATTATCAGCATTGAAAATCTGTAAAGCCTCTTACTGAGGTCAGTAACTGGGCACAGCAATCAGCCTGACACTTGAATTGTAATGGACCAGATTAGCTTATAAAATCATGTTGAAAAGTGTTCAGGTCAGAGGCTTAAAATATAAACATGGTCATGTTGTTTTGGCATGTCTAAGTATGTTTCTGATTTTTAATGCTAATATTATGGCTAGAGAAAGAAAGAATGCCTCTGGAAGAAGGGTATGGTGGGCATTAATACAGAAATTTGATTATCAGAGGGCGCCTGGATGGCTCAGTTGGTTAAGCGACTGCCTTCGGCTCAGGTCATGATCCTGGAGTCCCGGGATCGAGTCCCGCATCGGGCTCCCTGCTCGGCAGGGAGTCTGCTTCTCCCTCTGACCCTCCCCCCTCTCATGTGCTCTCTCTCTCTCATTCTCACTCTCTCAAAATAAATAATAAATAAATCTTTAAAAAAAAAGAATAAAGGAGAGTTTGGTTACTTTTATATTCATAATATAAGTATAGATTTCCATTAAAATATGTGAATTCTTAATAATTTTCACAGCTGGCACTACTCATACAACTATTATGGTTAATCCTATATTTTGAACTATTTGAACATTTTCTTTTAATACTTGTGTGCATTCTTGTAGGTATGCATTCATATCACTTTTTGTTTATATTGTTTTTATTAATTTTGTTTTATTGTTTTTATTTTCTTAAGGTTTCATTTGCTAAATGAGCCTAGTCCTTAATATAATAGACTATACTAAAGTTTCTTTGTAACCAGGGAGAGCTAAATTCAATGTTTTATTTCTAGTTTAGAAAGAGATAGCCCTATTAGAATAGTCTTTTTGAATAAATTTCCCAGCAGTTCTGACCAATATCTTCTTTTAATTTCCCATTTAATTTTCTGCCTGGTTTCACACAAGAGTCTCTTTCAATGCTCGCCCAACCCCAGTTTCCTTCTCCCACCAATAGGCATAAAGCAGATTATTTTCTCTAAGGTATAATTTTGCATTTGTCTGAGTCACGTATATGGTACAAGTACTAAATTCTGTGTTTCATTGACACCATTTCCCCACATTTGACTGAAAACATTTACAAATGTTCATATAGAGGGTTTGCCTCTTTTTCCTAATCACTGATGATACTAACTGGGTAGTTCATGGACAATTCCTGTAAATTAGAGACTGTCGATTATCACATCTTTTTTTCTAGAGTAAGATTTTAGCCCTAGTATCAAAGCTTTTTCAAAGTTTATTTTTTATTATTATTATTTTAATATTTTTATTAACATATAATGTATTATTTGTGTCCGGGGTATAGTACAGGTCTGTGACTCATCAGTCTTACACAATGCACAGCGCTCACCATAGTACATACCCTCTCCAGTGTCCATCACCCAGTTTCTCTTGCCTTTGTCGATGTTTCTAGGAAGAAGTTGCTGCGGCTGAGGTCATATAGGTTGCTGCCTGTGTTTTCCTCAGGGATTTGGATGGATTCCTTTCTCACATTTGGATCTTTCATCCAGTTTGAGTCTATTTTTGTGTATGTTGTAAGGAAATGTTTCAGTTTCATTCTGCTATATGTGCCTGTGCAGTTTTCCCAACACCATTTGTTGAAAGAGACTCTCTTTTTTCCATTGGATATTCTTTCCTGCTTTGTCGAGTCATTAGTCTATTAGTTGGCTATAGAGTTGAGGGTCCATTTCTGGGCTCTCTATTCTGTTCCATTGATCTATGTGTCTTTTTTTTGTGCCACTACGATACTGTCTTGATGATGACAGCTTTGTAATAGAGCTGGAAGTCTGGAATTGTGATGCCACCAGTTTGCTTTTCTTTTTCAACATTCCCCTGGATATTCGGGGTCTTTTCTGGTTCCATATAAATTTTAGGATTATTTGTTCCATTTCTTTGAAAAACGTGGATGGTATTTTGATAGGGATTGCGTTAAATGTGTCGATTGCTCTAGGTAGCATTGACATCTTCACAATATTTGTTCTTCCAATCCATGAGCATGGAACATTTTTCCATTTCTTTGTGTCTTCCTCAGTTTCTTTCATGAGTATTTTATCATTTTCTGAGTACAGATTCTTTGCCTCTTTGGTTAGATTTGTTCCTAGGTGTCTTATGGTTTTGGGTGCAGTTGTAAATGGAATCGACTCCTTAATTTCTCTTTCTTCTGTCTTGTTGTTGGTGTATAGGAATGCCACTGATTTCTGTGCACTGATTTTATATCCTGCCACTTTACTGAATTCCTGTATGAGTTCTAGCAGTTTTGGGGTGGAGTCTTTTGGGTTTTCCACATAAAGTATCATATCATCTGCAAAGAGCGAGAGTTTGACTTCTTCTTTGCCGATTCGGATGCTTTGATTTCTTTTTGTTGTCTGATTGCTGAGGCTAGGACTTCTAGCACTATGTTGAATAGCAGTGGTGATAGTGGACATCCCTACTGTGTTCCTGACCTTAGAGGAAAAGCTGTCAGTTTTTCCCCATTGAGTATGATATTCACTGTGGGTTTTTCATAGATGGCTTTTATGATATTGAGGTATGTACCCTCTATCCCTACACTGTGGAGAGTTTTAAGCAAGAATGGATGCTGTACTTTGTCAAATGCTTTTTCTGCATCTATTGAGAGGATCATATAGTTCTTGTTCTTTCTCTTCTTAATGTATTTTATCACATTGATTGATTTGTGGATATTGAACCAACTTTGCAGCCCACTCAGTTGTGGTGAATAATCCTTGTAATGTACTGTTGGATCCTATTGGCTAGTATTTTGGTGAGAATTTTTACATCCAAGTTCATCAGGGATATTGGTCTGTAATTCTCCTTTTTGATGGGGTCTTTGTCTGGTTTTGGGATCAAGGTAATGGTGGCCTCATAAAACGAGTTTGGAAGTTTTACTTCCATTTCTATTTTTTGGAACAGTTTCTGAAGAATAGGTGTTAATTCTTCTTTAAATGTTTGGTAAAATTCCCCTGGGAAGCCATCTGGCCCTGAGCTTTTGTTTGCTGAGAGATTTTTGATGACTGCTTCAATTTCCTTAGTGGTTATAGGTCTGTCCAGGTTTTCTATTTCTTCCTGGTTCAGTTTTGGTAGTTTATACATCTCTAGGAATGTATCCATTTTTTCCAGATTATCTAATTTGCTGGCATATATTTGCTCATAATATGTTCTTATAATTGTTTGTATTTCTTTGATGTTGGTTGTGATCTCTCCTCTTTCATTCATGATTTTATTTATTTGGGTCATTTCTCTTTTCTTTTTGATAGGTCTGGCCAGGGGTTTATCAATCTTGTTCATTCTTTCAAAGAACCAGCTCCTAGGTTCGTTGATTTGTTCTACAGTTCTTTTGGTTTCTATTTCATTGATTTCTGCTCTGATCTTTACTATTTCTCTTCTCCTGCTGGGTTTAGGCTTTATTCACTGTTGTTTCTCCAGCTCCTTTAGGTGTAGGGTTAGGTTGTATATTTGAGACCTTTCCTGTTTCTTGAGAAAGGCTTGTATTGCTATATACTTTCCTCTTAGGACTGCCTTTGTTGCATCCCAAAGATTTTGAACAGTTGTGTTTTCATTTTAATTTGTTTCCATGATTTTTTTAATTCTTCTTTAATTTCCTGGTGGACCCATTCATTCTTTAGTAGGATGCTCTTTAGCCTCCATGTATTTGAGTTCTTTCTCAATTTCCTCTTGTGATTGAGTTCTAGTTTCAAAGCACTGTGATCTGAAGATATGCAGGCAATGATCCCAATCTTTTGGTACCGGTTGAGACCTGATTTGTGACCTAGGATGTGATCTGTTCTGCAGAATGTTCCATGTGCACTAGAGAAGAATGTGTATTCTGTTGCTTTGGGATGGAATGTTCTGAATATATCTGTGAAGTCCATCTGATCCAGTGTGTCATTTAAAACCTTTTTTTCCTTGTTGATCTTTTGCTTAGATGATCTGTCCATTTAAGTGAGGCGGGTGTTAAAGTCCCCTACTCTTAATGTATTGTTGTTGATGTGTTTCTTTGATTTTGTTTTTTTTTATATTTTTATTGTTATGTTAATCACCATACATTACATCATTAGTTCTTGATGTAGGGTTCCATGATTCATTGTTTGTGCATAACACCCAGTGCTCCATGCAGAATGTGCCCTCCTTAATACCCATCACCAGGCTAACCCATCCCCCCACCTCCCTCCCCTCTAGAACCCTCAGTTTGTTTTTCGGAGTCCATCATCTCTCATGGTTCCTCTCCCCCTCCGACTTACTCCCCTTCATTCTTCCCTTCCTGCTTGATTTTGTTATTAATTGGCTTATATAATTGGCTGCTCCCATATTAGGGGCATAGATATTTACAATGGTTAAATCTTTTTGTTGGATAGACCCTTTAAGTAGGATATAGTGTCCTTTCTCATCTCTTATTACAGTCTTTGGATTAAAATCTAATTTGTGTGATATAAGGGTTGCCACCCCACCTTTCTTTTGATGTCCATTAGCATGGTAAATGGTTTTCCACCCCCTCACTTTCAATCTGGAGGTGTCTTCGGGTCTAAAATGAGTCTCTTGCAGACAGCATATCGATGGGTCTTGTTTTTTTATGCAATCTGATACCCTGTGTCTTTTGATTGGGGCATTTAGCCCATTTACGTTCCGGGTCAGTATTGAAAGATATGAATTTAGTGCCATTGTATCACCTGTAAGGTGACTGTTACCGTATATTGTCTCTGTTCCTTTCTGGTCTATGTTACTTTTAGGCTCTTTCTTTGCTTTGAGGACCCCTTTCAATATTTCTTGTAGGGCTGATTTCATGTTTGCAAATTCCTTTGGTTTTTGTTTGTCCTAGAAGCTTTTTATCTCTCCTTCTATTTTCAATGACAGCCTAGCTGGAAACAGTACTCTTGGCTGCATATTTTTCTCCTTTAGTGCTCTGAATATATCATACCAGTCCTTTCCTTTACCATTATAGGTAATAGACCTCTTGTCCCGAGCTGCTTTCAGGATTTTCCCTTTGTCTCTGAGACTTTTGAGTTTTACTATTAGATGTCAGGGTGTTGACCTATTTTTATTGATTTTGAGGGGGCTTCTCTGTGATTCCTGGATTTTGATATGTGTTTCCTTCCCCACATTAGGGAAGTTCTCTGCTATAATTTGCTCCAGTATACCTTCTGCCCTGCTCTCTCTTTTTTCTTCTTATGGAATCCTAATTATTCTAATGTTGTTGCACTTTTTGGTATCACTTATCTCTCGAATTCTCCCCTCGTGATCGAGTAGTTGTTTATCTCTCTTTTTTTCAGCTTCTTTATTCTTCATCATTCGTTCTTCTGTATCACTAATTGTCTCTTCTGCCTCATTTATCCTAGCAGTTAGAGCCTCCATTTTTTATTGCACCTCATTAATAGCCTTTTTGATTTCAGCTTGGTTAGATTTTAGTTCTTTTATTTCTCCAGAAGGGGATTTTCTAGTATCTTCTATGCTTTTTTTCAAGCCCAGCTAATATATTAATAACCATCATTTTGAACTCTAGTTCTGACATCTTACTAATGTTTGTATTGATTCGGTCTCTGGCATTTGGTACTGCCTCTTTTTCTTTTTTTGAGGTGAGTTTCCATCTTATCATTTTGTCCAAAGGAGAATAGATGAATGAGAGAACAAAATACTAAAAGGGTAACAACAACCCCAGAAAAATGTACACTAAACAAATCAGAAGAGACCCGAAACCAGGGAGAAAAGAAAGGGAACAAAGAAAAAAGAATATGATCAGGCTGGTTAATAGAACAGAGGCACACACTAGATTTTGGATGTATTTTGGTCTGTTAGAAGAAATTGCTTCCCAAAATTTTAAAGAAAGAAAAACTCATATATATATACAAAAAATAAGGTTAAATACAATGAACAGATAGAATATGACTGTAAAAATGAAAATTTAAAAAGATTTTAAAAAAGGAATTGATAAGATGTTGGTTGAAAAAGGAAAGAAGAAAAATTCAACTAAAAAAATAGAAAAAGAAAAAATTAAAATTAAAAAAATTAACTTTGAAAGACTAAAGAATCATGGGGAAAAAAGCCATGAATTCTGTGTTCTGTATTCCCATAGTGCTGGAGTTTTGCAGTTCTCCTTGACTAGTAAACTTGGTCTTGGCTGGATGTTCTTGTTGATCTTCTGGGGGAGGGGCCTGTTGCAGTGATTCTCAAATGTCTTTGCCCCAGGCAGAATTGCACTGCCTTTGCCAGGGGCCAGGCTAAGTAATCTGCTCGGGTTTGCTGGGTTTGCTCTGGGGAGCTTTTGTTCCCTGAAAGCTTTCCTTACAGCTTTGGAGGATGAGAGTGAAAATGGTGGCTTTCCAATTTCTGCCCCAGAGGAGCCGAGAACTCCGGGCCCCACTCCTCAGTGTGCCCACAGAGAAAAGCAGTCAATCACTCCTGTCTCCGTGGTCTCCGGCCGCACTCTGTGCTCACCTGGACTGTGACTGAACATTTCTATCTCTGACACATTACCCCGTTTGGAGCCTCCAAACCCACCAGATTCCTGTGGTGCACTCCCGCGCCACTCCTCCCCAGGGAGGGAGGGGAGTCTCCCTGGATCTGCCGCTTGTTGGGCCCTTGCTGGAAGAGTAGTGTCCCGACTGTGCCACGGATCATGGTTTATGCCAACCCCAAGCTGAGAGCCCGCTCTTTGGCTTACTCTTTGCAGCTGGCTTCCCTGCTCCAATACCTGGGAGCTCTGCCACACTCAGGCACCCCCGGGTCTTTCTGTGACCCCGAGGGTCCTGAGACCACACTGTCCCACACGTGTCCCACCCCCCACTTAGCCACTGGAGCAACATCCCTCAGCAGAGCAGACTTCTGAAAGTTTGGATTTTGCGCCCCACTGCTCTATCACTTGCCAGTAACGGCTGATGGAGGCCCCCTCCCCCGCCATCTATCTTCCCGAATATCGCCTCGGATTCACTTCTCCACACGTCCTACCTTC
Source organism: Callorhinus ursinus (assembly GCF_003265705.2). Classification (NCBI taxonomy): domain Eukaryota; kingdom Metazoa; phylum Chordata; class Mammalia; order Carnivora; family Otariidae; genus Callorhinus; species Callorhinus ursinus. The sequence goes on from NW_027397078.1 coordinate 21,502,518, forward strand.
TCGAAAGTGGTCTCTTTTCTGTTCATAGAATTGCTGCTATTCTTCGATCTCCCGCTGAGTTTGTAGGTGTTCTGAATGGTTTGATAACTATCTAGCTGAATTCCTGGGACCAGACGAAATGTAGGTCTCCTAGTCCTCTGCCATCTTGCTCCTCTTCTCAAAGTTTGTATTAATTAAGAAATTTTTTTCTTCAAAATTCTATACATCTCAAATTCATAAAACTAGATATATTCTGTCAACTTAAAGGTATTTCGACACTTAATTATTACTAATTTATAAACTTCCTATGGCCAGCAAAATATCTTTGAATTTCCCAAGCAATTCTATGTAATTGTTGTTTTATACTTTTTATACTTATCTTGTTTTCTCCTATCTTTCCACATTCACCAAATGCGTGTTTCATTTAATGATATCAAGTGGGTTTATGGGAAGAAATATGGTTCTGCAATGTCTTATTCACATGCTTTCTTCAAATGGAAGTACCTCTGTAGTTTTCTGGTTGTTAAAACATAGGATAGCCTTAACATTATTGTTTGCTGATCAGTAATTAGTTAAAATTGTTAACTAAGAAGAAATCTATCACAATTTTTTAATTATTTTTTTTTTTATTATTTTTTTTTTTAGTGAGCTCTATGCCCAGTGTGGGGCTTGAACTCACAACTCTGAGGTCAAGAGTCACATGCTCTACCGACTGAGCCAGCCAGGTGCCCCTATCACATTAGTTGTTTCTGTTAAATTAAATTTTATTTATTTATTTTGAGACAGAGAGCAAGTGAGCAAGCTGGGGGAGGCATAGAGGGAGAGGACAGTACCCCAAGCAGACTCTGCAGTGAGTGCAGAGCCTGACGTGGGCCTCGATCCCACAACCCAGAGATCATGACCTGAGCTGAAATCAAGTCAGATGCTCAACTGACTGAGCCACCCACGTGCTCCCTTATCACATTAACATTTACGTACATCTTTTCCTGCAAATCCAACCTCAAAATTATCCCTTTACCTATGATTAATATTGAGCCAAGAGCCACAAAAAGGCTCCTACTCATATCTTTTTTGGAACAGAATCAAGAAGAGGGACTGCCCATGTCAAGTCTCTCTTACTTTGCTTTGAAGATTCAGTGTGCCCAGAAAAAGCAGGACATCTATGTAACAGGGACTTATGTTCTGAATTGCTCATACATGTATTCTGCGACTAATAATGGAAGTCTTGAGAAGCAAAGATCTGCCTCCACTTATGAAAGTTAATGAGACAAGATATTTTATCTCCTAGCCTGTTATGCTTTCACCCACAAGTGTCAGAATTCCACTTAAGACTGAATTAAAAAATAAGTAAATACAGTATCTTTTATATCACAAAGCTCAGAGATACAGGAGGGCTTCAGAGTCAGGCCTTTAAATAGCCCAGTGATGTCATCAGGGACATAGTTACTTTCCAGATCTATTCCACATAGTTGAGTACCTTTGGGGATTGGTAGCTGCGGAAGTCTAGGCAGCATATCTAAATAACAATCCCCAAAGGATGATAAGATGGTTTCTCTGCTCTCTTAGAAGTGAGGAAACATTTCCATGAGCTCGCAAAACTTCCCCCATTCCTTAATGGCCAAATTAAGTCATTTGAACATTCCTGAACCAATCAGACTCAGTATCCCGTGAATCACTTGGCTGTGTCAGAAGGGGATATCTGAACAAAACTGTGGTTCCTTTGGGAAGAAATAAACCTTCAGTGAGTTCTAGGTAAGCAAGATATGCACTATACTCTGGCCTCTGGCAAGTATGACAAAGGCACTACATAGAGACCTAAATGCACTTATCACTCACTCTAAATAAAGTTGTGCCAAAAATTCATGAATTCAGGTATTTCAGTTGGTAAGAATACTGTAATATTTTCAACATGAGTGGTCCACCTACCCACATATTTGTATTCCCAAGATGTCCAAGGTAATACTTCCTTTTTAAAGACTTTAAGGAATTATATTGGTGACAGAGTCCCTGTAATATTTGAAAACACTTTACAGATGTTTCATTTAGTTTTGGATTATTGGTTAGAGATTCTAAAGTTAAAATGGCTCTTGATTTTCATAGAAATGACAGATTCCTTGGGCATGCAGTGGAAAAAGAGCCCAAACAGTAAGCAAAGCGGCATGCTTACATAAGCAACAAGGTTAGTTAGTATCATTTTGAAAGATCAGGTATACAGTGGTTAATTGATCATCAGATCCTTAGGGCCGAAATGGATGGCCAGTTCACTGAAGCACTGTTTTTATTTGTCTAAATTTAAAACCTAACCCTGGTGAATGGATCTCAAACTTGAGTCACTCTCACCTCACTCAATTTTTTGTAGTTTCTGTGGCCCTTTACTTGACGTGACATGGAGTACCTCTTGTAGACCTTTTTTCTTTCGTCTTAAGATTTTATTTATTTGACAGAGACATAGTGAGAGAGGGAGCATAATCAGGGGAAGTGGGAGAGGGAGAAGCAGGCTCCCCACTGAGCAGGGAGCTCAACACGGGGCTTGATCCCAGGACCCTGGGATCATGACCTGAGCCAAAGGCAGACGCTTAACAACTGAGCCACTCAGGCACCCCTCTTGTAGACCTTTTAAGTGCTCCTTTTGGATCCCATTTTCTTTTTCTCTGTGTATCCCCTCCAGTTTTGGTGTGTGTTTCTTTAGATTCTTATTTGGAAGACTCCTTTTGGGCTACTGAAACTATGTCCACATAAGCAGAGATCTGGAAGTACCTGAGAACTTTGGTCCCCCCAAGCAACCCTTGTGACCAACAATGATTAATGTTTGAAGGAGAATGTAAAACCCCAGCTCCATTGTGTTAGAGCATTTTGAGGAGTAATTTACAATCCAAAGATTCCCTCTTGGAACAGGATAAAGCAACCTAAAATTTGCGCACTTCTCAATTTCTTCCTCTTTGTTCTTGTGCTCCCTCCAGTTCTTTAATAGTTTCCCATGGGAATACTTCCTTAATATATCACTTGTACTTTATTCCTTGTTACTGCTTTTGATCTGCACCTGGGGGAACCAACATTTTTTTTTTTTATAAGATTTTATTTATTTATTTATTTATTTGAGATAGCATAGGCAGGGGGAACATCAGGGGCAGGCAGAGGGAGAGGGAGAAGCAGTCTCCCCACTGAGCAAGGAGCCCGATGCAGGGCTCAATTCCAGGACCCCGGGATCATGACCTTGAGCCAAAGGCAGACACTTAACTGACTGAGCCACCCAGGTGCCCCTTGAGGAACACAAGTCTTAAAGAAGCACCCTATGATAACATCACAAGTACTTAGCCAGTTTCTCTTACTCTTCCACCTTAGGACCTGTGGTCCTTTACCAGGGCAAATTTATATTTGAGAAGGGGAATGCCAAGATTTTTAAGGGATTTTTAAATTTTGCTTTTGGGTTTTTTTTTTTTTTTAAAGGCTAATAAAAAAAATTATTTGTTAAAAATTTTAAACCATAAGTTTTTACATACACCATGGTATCTATTGAAAATTTTAAAGATATAGCCATACTGGATCTCGATTTCCCTCTTCAGCCCCCTACCCAACTGGCACCCAGGGCAGAAGAGCCAGCTGCCCCTTTAGATGGGATTCTGTGTCCAGTCCCAGCTCTGCCATTGCCTCCCTGGCCCTGAAGCTTAGCATCTGTAAATGTGTATCTTGAACTTTGGCTAATATTTTTGTAGTAGAGATAAGAAGAAAGCAAAACATGTTTCGTAACCCTTATATTATCAAAAGCGGGAAACAAAAGATAGACTGAGAGAGGGCCTCCTGTTTTAAGAAATATAGGAGAGCTCATATTTATTTGTGAAAGCTAAGAACATTCTTATATTGCCCAGCCTATGGCACCAGTTTATATTATCGACTGGGCTGTGTAGACATTTGAGTTTGCGATGCTGTCCTCTCCCTTATCCCCCTCCTGACCCAGAGTAGGACCCTCTCTTTTTCTGACTACTCACTCCATATCCACAGGACACCCTCTCCTAAGGGATTTTTTTGAACTGACTCTGAACGAGCACTACCCCCGGTGGACCAAGAACACCAATTTACTCTCAGTCAGAGCACAGGCTTAGAGGTGTCTGGTTATAACTTGAGTTGTTTTCTAAGTTCGCCTCATGGTAGAACTGCAGTGATCTCAAAATACATCCTGCATTTCTTCCACCAGCAGCTGATTGTGTGGTTTATAAATAGTCTCAACAAATGACAGGATCCCATATTGGCTCTCTGATTTATGGGACATTGGTTTTTCTGTTGCATAGAAGCAAGTAAGATGTCTCTGAAATCATCTTCACAAACTACAGTAATAAGTAAAAGGGAATCTAGCATCCTTGGAAGAATCAAAAAGATTAGTTCAAAGAATTGAAAACAAAATGTACAAGTTGAAATGCCTATCATATCTCCATTCAGGATCACAGACTGACTAATGAAAAAGGTGGATGTCTCAGAGAATGAGAGTGGATTATCATAAATGTGCTTAGTAAATCTCCGTTCCTCTGGATTTTCCTTTCTGGTGTCAATCTGTGGAGTTGCTGACATTTTGTCACAGATATCAGTTTGAAAACAAATAAACAAAAACAAACAAGAAACACTCTGGCAATGAGTTGAAAAAACAAAAAGAAAAACAAAATAGAAGCTATTTGCCGTCACCTAAGAAGGACAGACATCTTGCCTCATGGCTATGGAATCTTATCTATGTGAAAACTATGGCAAGGCTTCATAAGCAAATCACAGAAAAAAATCCATTAGGATTTTCTAGAAGGGCCATACCCTCATCATGATAGAAGGGCCATACCCGCATTACAATATGGATCTAGATAAATAAATAAATAAATAAATAAATACACACACACACACACACACACACACATATTGTATGTATCATGAATAGGGTATGGGCTTTGGAAATATGAAATCTTGGTGAAGTCTGTACCCTTGGCCATGGGACAGCAGGCAGCCACATAAAGTGATCTGCCCAATATAAATGGGATCTTTATTTCTCATTACCAAAATCAGTTATTGGTCCAGGAGTGCTCCAACATCTAGTAGTATGAAAAGGATGATTAAAACTCTGGTAATGCTGGGGTGCCTGGCTGTCTCAGTCCATAGAGCATGTAACTCTTGATCTCAGGGTCATGAGTTCAAGCCCCACGTTGGGCATAGAGCTTAAATAAAGTAAAAAATAAATAAAACTCTGGTAATGCCTGCTTCTGCTTCACTTTCCCATCCCCACATAACCTGTACTTATGAATTCATGTGGTTTTCTACAGACAGTGAACTGAGGAACATAATTGAGCCTAGATCCTAGATTATAGATGGTTCTGATGATATACTGACCTATGCCAGAAGTTGATGATTGTGTTATATTTGATAGAGATGGCCTAGAAGGAAGAAGCTTCCAGTGGGCAAAATTTCAAATGGCCCATTTAATAATTCCCCTTGTTTGAAGAAAAGATGGCAAGAAAAGAGGTAAATCTAAACATTTCATGAGCAGACACTAACAGTGGTTCATGGTTTAACTGGATGATCAGGGACTTGAAAGGGGCAAAACGGCACTGTTTTATGAGATGCCATATAGGATCTGATTCAGTGCACAATATATGATGCTGGTTGTTCCTACCCAGCTTGCGTGTAATAAACAGGAGGAAGTAGAGATGGTGTCTTTCATGATTAAATCTAACGAATCACTCAGTTTCATTTCAAATTTTGATACCTCTAGGTTCTCATTTAAGTACCCTAAAATGCATGCTTCCACTGTGAAATATAATATGTCTCTTAAATTCTAAATGACTGACACCTGACAATTTCAGCCTTTTAATGCCATTGCAAAAACAAAACAAAACAAAATACAAAAAAACCCACACAAAACATAAAACAAAACAACAAAAAAGGAATTGGGACAGTTGGGAGGTTATGGCATTGGTTGAAGTGATTGATCTTAATTATTAAGGAGAAATAAGGTTGCTGATACCCAACAGAGGGAAAGCAGTGTTTATAAAATTCAAAGTTCATGTGATCCCCTGGAGGATTTTTTTAATACTACACTGTCTGGAAGTAAGTGATATGGGAAAACAACTGCAGTTTTATGAAAGAAAGCCACTGGGGGCTCAGACCACTCTCAATTGAATACATGTGCCTAATGAACTCTTCTTCAGCTCAGGAGATGGCTGAAGAAATGGGAACATAGAATGAGGAAAGAGAAATATTGCAAATACTTAAAATCTGGAGAACAATTACAAAAATAGAGAAGCCCCACTCTTACCTATATTTCCTTCCATGCTTGTTGTGTCATGTATAGGTAGATATTTTAAATAAATGGCCCTTTTTTTCCCTGCTTTCTTCCTTCTATAAGTGGGATACATAATGGCGGTACACTTCAGAATACTCATACAAATCTTTACTGAATACTGAGACAGCAACTAGAGATTGTGACTTGTTGCTGTTTGTAGTAACTGAGCATGGCCCATTGGTTTCAGAAATTGAAACAAGAAAAAGGATGGATTTGGATGTCGGAGTCTGTAGTGTGCCCTTGTTATTATTTTTGGAACCTGACGTCTGAATGACTCTTTTTTGGGGTTTGGTGGGGTGAGAGACGGCTCCTCCTCCTTGAGTTAGCCCTGGCAGGCTGAAGGCCCTGTTTCCCACTACGAAAGCCATCGTAGCCCACGTTTCCTCTCTTTCCCTTAAGTGGTCTTGAAACAGGCACATGACATAGGCATGGCAATTAGGTGGGGTGTCCTTACCTGAGCTTCTTAAACTGGAAGGTATAACCAAAAAAAGCCAGAGAAGTTAAGAAACTATTCAGTGTGGAAACAGTAGTAAGTATCTTGAGTCCAGTGGTTTCAGGGATATTTATCCATAAATAGTGGTGCTAACAGAGGCATTCTTACCAGTCTCTTCATATTCCTGAATTTGACCAAATTTACCTATCTTCCTCCAGGTCTGTTATTGTATAAGTCTGATTCTTTGGCCTTCCTCTCAGCTCTTTGAACTTCCTTCTGTTCTCCCAACACTTATTTTTCTGTTTCTGATTCTTGCCTTGCCTATGTTTCTTACAACATAAATCCTTACCGGTATAGTAGGTGACTGATCCTCTACAAACTGGTTTTTGTTTCTGAAATGAAGAGCAGGAAGTACACATTTTAAGATTCTTCCAATTTTTAAATAAATTTGTAAAAAAATTATTTAATGGATAAAAATGTGTTTTGGAAGTTTCTTTCATTAATGAACTCAGCCATTCCAACTTGTCATTAATTTGATCTCCAAAGAAAATGAGATTGTTTTTTACAAGATTTTATTTATTTATTTGAGATAGAGTGCAAGAGAGAACATGGGCGGGGGGAGGGGCAGAGGAAGAGAAATAGGAGCAGACTCCCTGCTGAGCATGGAGCCTGATGCGGGGCTCAGTCCCAGGACCCCGAGATCATGACCCGAGCTGAAGGCAGTGACTTAACTGACTGAGCCATCCGGGTGCCCCAGAAAATGAGATTTAAAAAAAAAAATACTGTACTTTATTTTAAATATACAATTTTAAAATTATACACTTAAACTATAAAATTATAGTTCATGTATGCCGGCTGTGCAAGCCAGTGCTCACATATCTATGCATTCATTTGTCAAATTCATTTTATTATAGTTAATATTGCAACTAAGAAATGAATATTACCTATCAAAATTCTACATGGAAAGTAATCTTTACATTTTTTTTCCATAAAAGTTTGCATGTAAGTATTTCCATTGGTGTAGTAGTTTAGTTTATTAGCTTGTTTATATAATACCAAGATTTGGAGATGTCCCCTCTGAAGCTCGTGGCAAGTGATTTTGTACTTCTTGAGAAATGTAATGAAAATATCCAGAAGCCTCTATTTTGCAAAGTATTTGACAAGCACATTCTTGTTTCAATTTGGGGCAACAGCTAAACAAGAAAAATAAGAGTCATTTGTAGGATCCTAACATAAATGTCTTCTTTTTGAAACTCAAGTTATAAATGGAAAAGAAAAATAAAAACAAATGTTTTGCATGTGTGGCAGCACTAATTGCTTCTGATCTTAAGTTTTTCCTCTGAATTGCCTTGAATATCTTTTAAGTTACTGCTTAAATGTTTAATGAATGAATAAAATCATCTGTAGCTAGTTAAATAGCAGATTTTTTTTTCAAATTTGATTTTTAAAATGTTGAATGCCATGAGTTGTCCTTTATTAAACATAATAAAGAACTCAGTTGAGGAAAGTTATCTACCAGTAAAATATTATTGTTAAATCCAAGCAGATTTTTTAGAAGTATTAATTAGAACAAATTTAGCCTTATATCTTTTTAAAATGCAAAGGAGTGAAACCAAGCACCAAACAAAAACAAAACAAAAAACAAAAAAGAAAAGGCCTCCATTAGATAATTCTCTGTTAAAGAAATATAACATCTATAAGTTATATCTCTTTGTTTTTAAACTGATTAAAATATGATTCTCAAGCTCAATAATCTTAGTTTAAATGTAAAACACACAAACAGAAGCCGATAGGGAAAAGAGAGAGTCATTGTCCTGAAGTCTTATCAATGCATTAGCCATGCAAACTAGAAGAATTTAAAGGTGAATTAAACCATTAGTTTAGAATAAAATTTGCCTTGATACACAGCATGCACACACACACGCACACACACGCACACGACATATATATAAGAGAATAAACAGATGACTAGTTTAAAAAATCAGTATGTAGGACTAGAAATTCATAGATTTTAGACCTTTTATTTTGAGAAGTAAAAATGATATACTTTGGGCTAAAGATTTTGTTTAATCAAATGTTTTATATTGATGTGAGATATAAAAGCCTTGAACTATTATCCATTTTAAGTATGTAATTATTCCTTCTTGCACCGAAGCACGCTTGGGACTTCTGTGTATTATCCCAGTGATTTTGGGGTAAATCTGCTATTAAATAGGTATTGTTCAGAGCAGCAAAATGAGAACTAAGACTTTTAATTAAATAACAAATTTTTATCAATTTCACAAAAATCCAATTTCTCAAGTTTTTTGAATTTGGTATTGCCTTATGTGGAAACAGAATCAGTATTTTATTCCGGGGTAAAAACATTTAAACATACATATGCACATATATGTAATATTTTATTAATACATACAATATAAATATATACATGGAAGGGGATATAGATATATGTAGTATTTGTATATATTAGAAAGTATAATAAGCTTCTGATAAGCTCTCTTTCTCTCTTTCCCCGTCTCTCTCACATGCACACATGTTTGCACACAAAAGCCTGCTGAGTAGAGACTGTGCTCCTACAAGACTAACAATTATGGCTGCAAAACAGGGTTGTCATCTTGATACTGAACTATATGATTTTCATCCAGTTATGAAACTGCATTTTATTTTCACATGCACCTGCTTCTGTTCCATACTATATTGTTCATTTGGACTCCATTTTTTTCTAAAATTGAGCCTTTGTGCTTTATTGAAGATTTTCAGCTCTTGAATAAAAAAATAGGGGGTCAGATGTTTCTTTTGCTGGAAGACAAAAAGAGGCACATGTGATTCTGAGATAATACTTTTGGCCACATATATGGTTTCCTTCATTTAACATTGGAATCTTTTTCATTCACAAAGCTGCTCAAGAAAAGGAAGAAAGACGTTCTCTTCCTCAGTTTTAGGGATTTCATGTTCATCCTTAGAGCTATGCATAGCTTCTTTCCAATAACCTCAGATTTAGAATGATTAAAAGTTTCACATCATTTAATCATTCAAGCCCCATATGGTTTAGATGGTCTTCTCAAAAAACACATACAAATGTAGCATTGACAGCTTGTGTAACTGAAGTTAGGACATTTGTCTGCTGAGTCTGGAAAGTGTGTTGTTGGAAATAGAGCATTAAAAGTGCGTTTTCAATTGTTTGCTGCTTTTACTTTTTTTAAAAAGATTTTATTGTTTGATTGATTGATTTGAGAGAGAGAGAGAGAGAGAGAGCAGGGGGAGAAACAGAGGGAGAGGGACAAGCACACTCCATGCTTAGCACAGAGCCCCATGCAGGACTGATCCCACCACCCTGAGATCATGGTGCAAGCTGAAATCAAGAGTGGGACACTTAACTGACTGAGCTACCCAGGAACCCTTGTTTGCTGCTTTTAACACAGTATTAGAAAACAAGACGATTCAAAAATCAGTCCTCAAGCAGAAATAGAAGGAACAAGAGATTAAAAACAGGGAAAAGAGATTAAAAACCTATGTTTTCTTGTACATGTAGCAAATATATCAGAAATGCACTGTTTTCGGGACAGTGTAATTGACAAAGAAAGAAAACTTTATGTTATAAACTAACCAAATATTGAAGTGGCTTGCAAAGTTCTATATCACCCAAGGGGGATAAACTTACCAGTGTCCTTTCAGTAATGGAGACTAATAATAAATGAAATTTCTTACAGAGATCAGAATCAGAATCCATTCGAAGACTTTTCTTATGGCAAGGATTCTTCATACCTGTCTCACATGTTGTCATGTTATGCATCATTGACTTCTGTGTGTTTCCCACTCTTTCACTCTTTGCAAATGATTTATCCTTTCTACTATTTATGAACATTTGAGTTCCAAACAGTGCTTCCCTGGACATCCTTGCCACGTACCTTTGATCAGATGGGGAATATTGGGTATATATCTTGGACTAGAGCATATGAATATATTTTACCATAATTGATAATGCCCAGTGTTTCAAAGTATGTTCCTGTCCTTCCACATCTTGAACTATACTTTACGTTGTCTGTCTTTTTCAGTCTTCACCTGTGTGTGTGATATATAGTAGCATCTCACTGTGGTTTTAATTGACATTTCCCGGAAAATTAATGTGATTGTGCACCTTTGTATGTAATTAGGATATCTTCTTTTGTGCAGTGCACTGTATGGGTTTCCAGTTATTTCATATCCTTCTCATCATGTGGCATTTTCTATCATTTTTGTTTTGGCCATTCAGGTGGTACATAATGTATTTCATTGTGGCTTTAATTTACATCTCCCAGAAGAATGGTAAAGTTGGACACTTTAAAGTTTTTGGCCATTTGAATGTCCTCTGTAAGGTTCCTGTTCAAGACTTTGCCCATTTTGTCAATATTGAATTTTCTCCATCTTATTTATTTGTAGGAGTATTTTGTATAGAAATGGATTCTGTAATTAAAAACTTTCCCACAAAGAAAACTCTAGTCACATATATCTTCACAGTTAAGAAAGGACTAACATCAATCTTATGTAAACACTTTCAGAGAAGAAAAACAGAGACCACTTCCCAACTTGTTTTGTGAGGTCAGCATTACTTTAATACCAAAGTATCTGAGAACAACTATACAAGAAAGAAAAAATTAAAGGCCATTTTCTTGTGAACTTATACGAGGCAAAAGTCCTACATAAGATATTAACCAATCAAATCCAGCAACATATGAAAAAGATATTATATCATCATTAATTAGATATATTCATAGAATGCACCATTAAAATAACATTTGCATATCAATCAGTAGAAACCACCATATTAAAGGAGAAAAAGTCATGTAATTATTTCAAGAGTTGCAGGAAAAAATTATTTAATTCCTAACACATTGGGAATAGGAAACTTGGCCTAACTGATATTTTCAGAGCAACTCTACCTAATAAGCAGAATACACATTCTTTTCAAATGTATATGTAACATTCACCACTATAGACCATTGCAGGACCATGCAATGAGTCTCCATAAATTTCAAAGAATTCATATGACACAGAGTATGTTCTTTGACTAAAACAGAATTGAATCAGAATTCAATAATAGGTATCTGTAAAATCCCCAAATATTTGTAGATTAAACAACCCGTTTCTAAATAATACATTGATCAAAGAGGAAATCATGAGGAAAACTAAAAAAATTTTTTGAAATGAGTTAAAATAAGAAACGCAACATATCAAAATTTATGAGATGCAGCTAAAGTTTTATACACACACACACACACACACACACACACATACACACCCCCAAACACACACATGCACAATGATCTAAGCTGCCATCCTAAGAAACTTTTAAGAGGAAGTAAAAATTAACAGAAAAACAAAAGAAAAACTAAACCCTAAGTAAGTAAGAGCAAGGAAATAACTAAGGTGAAAGTAGAAATCGAGGATATTGACAACAGAAAACATCAGAGAAATTTAATAAAACCCCCAAAAAAGTTTCTATTAAAAAAACAATAAAATTGATAAAAATCTAAGTTAAGAAAAAACAGAGAAACCACAGATGGTTAATATTAGGCATTAAAAAGACATAACTACACGTCTTAGAGACATTAAAAGAAAATTAAGGGAATATAATGAAAAACACTTTATGTCAATACAAAAACAGGCACAATTAAATGATCAACTCAGTTTATGAAGGAAAATCATTTGACAAATTCAATACCCACTCATCATACTATGTCTCAGCCAAGCTAACAATAATAGGAAATTAATAGGTTAAAGGGTGGCTTTAAAAAAACCCAAACATAGGGGGGCAGAGCAAGATGGCGGAGGAGTAGGAGACCTGGATTTCGTCTGGTCTCAGGAATTCAGCTGAATAGGGATCAAACCATTCTGAACACCTACGAACTCAACAGGAAATCGAGGAAGAGAGTAGAAACAACTCTCTGAACAGAAAGGTGACCACTTTCTGGAAGGTAGGACGTGCGGAGAAGTTAATCCGAGGAGATATTCGGGAGGAGAGACGGCGGGGGAGGGGGCCTCCGTCGGCCGATTCTGGCAAGTGATAGAGCCGCGGGGCACAAAGTCAGAACTGTTAGAAGTCGGCTCCGCTGAGGGACGTCGCTCCAGTGGCTAAGCGAGGGGCTGGAGCCCTCGCGGGACAGTGTGGTCTCAGGACCCTCGGGGTCACAGAAAGACCGGGGGTGCCTGAGTGCACCAGAGCTCTCAGGTATCGGAGCGGGGAAGCCGGCTGCAGAGACGGAGCCGAGGCACGGGCTCTCAGCTCAGGGTGGCCATAAACTGTGATCCGCGGCCCAGTCGGGCCACTGCTCCTCCAGCAGGGACCCAACAAGCGGCAGATCCGGGGAGACTCCCCTCCCTGCCCCGGGAGGAGTGGCGCGGGAGCGCAACGCAGGGATCTGCTCGGTTTGGAGACTCCACGCGGGGTCGGGTGCCAGAGATAGAAATGCTCGGTCACAGGCCGGGTGAGCACGGAGTGCGGCCGGAGACCACGGAGACGGGAGTGACTAGCTGCTTTTCTCTGGGGGCGCACTGAGGAGCAGGGCCTCGAGTTTTCGGCGCCTCCGGGCGGAGATTGGGAGGCCACCATTTTCACTCTCGTCCTCCCAAGCTGTACCGAGAGCTTGCAGGGAACAAAAGCTCCCGAGAGCAAACCCGAGCCGATTGCTTAGCCCGGATGGACAAGGATGGGGCAATTCTGCCTCCGGCAAAGACATTTGGGAACCACGGCAACAGGCCCCTCCCCCAGAAGATCAGCACGAACAGCCAGCCAAGACCAAGTTTACCGATCAATGAGAACGGGAGAACACCAGCGCTAGGGGAATATTGCACATAGAATTCATGGCTTTTTTACAATGATTCATTAGTCTTTCAAAGTTAATCTTTTTTAACTGTTTTTTTTTTTAATTTTTCTTTTTCCCCTTTTCAACCAACATCTTATCAATCCCTTTTTTAAAAAAACATTTTTATTTTACATTTTCAGAGTCATATTCTACCCCTTCATAGTACTTACCCTTATTTTTGGCAGATATATATAAAAGTTGTTCTCTCTTTAAAATTATGAGATACAGTTTCTTCTAACAGATCAAAATATACCCTAAATCACTAGTGTATGTATTTGTTCTAGTCTCCTGACTGATCACATTCTCTCGCTTTTTTTCCCTTCTTTTTTAAAACTTCTTTCTTTTTTCAAACAACTTCTATCTTATGAATTCCTATATAAAATCTTTTATAATTTTCATCTTTACAGTCATCTTCCATCCCTTCATTGTATCAACCCTTATTTTGTACATATATAAGTCTTTCTTTCTTTAAAATTTTAGGAGGCACTTTCTTCTAACAGACCAAAATACACATGAAATATAGTGTGTGGCACTGATCTATGCACTAGCCTAGTCATATGTGATCATATTCTGTCTGTTTTGTTCTGTTTTTGTTTGTTTTTATCTTTTTCTTTTTTTTCTCTTTCTTTTTTCTTTCTTTCCCTTTCTTTTCCCCTGGTTTCAGGTCTTTTCTGATTTGTTTAGAGTGTATTTTCTGGGGACGTTGTTGACCTGTTAGCATTTTGTTCTCTCATTCATCTATTCTCCTCTGGGCAAAATGACAAGACGGAAAAAATCATCTCATAAAGAGAATGAGAGGTAGCACCGTCTGCCAGGGACCTACTCAATATGGACATTAGTGTGATGTCGGACCTAGAGTTCAGAATCATGACTTTAAAGATACTAGCTGGGCTTGAAAAAAGCATGGAAGTTATTAGAGAAACCCTTCCTGGAGAAATAAAAGAACTAATATCTAACTAAGTCAAAATCAAAAAGGCTATTAATGGGGTGCAATCAAAAATGGGGGCACTAACTGCTAGGATAAATGAGGCAGAATAGAGAATTAGCAATATAGAAGACCAAATTATGGAAAACGAAGAAGCTGAGAAAAAGAGAGATAAACAACTACTGGATCACGAGGGCAGAATTCGAGAGATAAGCGATACGATAAGATGAAACAACATTAGAATAATTGGGATCCCAGAAGAAGAAGAAAGAGAGAGAGGGGCAGAAGGTATATTGGAGCAAATAATAGCAGAGAACTTCCCTAATGTGGGGAAAGAAACAAGCATCAAAATCCAGGAGGCACAGAGAACCCCACTCAAAATCAATAAAAATAGGTCAACACCCCGACATCTAATAGTAAAACTTACGAGTCTCAGAAACAAAGAGGAAATCTTGAAAGCACCTCAGGAGAAGAGATATGTAACCTATAGTGGTAGAAACATTAGATTGGCAACAGACCTATCCACAGAGACCTGGCAGGCCAGAAAGGACCGGCATGATATCTTCAGAGCACTAAATGAGAAAAATATGCAGCCAAGAATACTATATCCAACTAGGCTGTCATTGAAAATAGAAGGAGAGATAAAAAGCTTCAGGACAAACAAAAACTAAAGGAATTTGCAAACACAAAACCAGCCCTCCAAGAAATATTGAAAAGGGTCCTCTAAGCAAAGAGAGAGCCTAAAAGCAAATTAGACCAGAAAGGAACAGAGACAATAGACAGCAACAGTCATCTTAGAGGCAATACAGTGGCACTAAATTCATATCTTTCAATCCTGACCCTGAACGTAAATGGGCCAAATGCCCCAATCAAAAGACACAGGGTATCGGATTGGATGAAAAAACAAGACCCATCGATATGCTGTCTGCAAGAGACTAATTTTAGACCCAAAACACCCCCAGATTGAAAGTGAGGGGGTGGAAAACCATTTACCATGCTAATGGACACCAAAAGAAAGCTGGGGTGGCAATCCTTATATCAGACAAATTAGATTTTAAAACAAAGACTGTAATAAGAGATGAGGAAGGACACTATATCCTACTTAAAGGGTCTATCCAAGAAGATCTAAAAATTGTAAATATCTATGTCCCTAACATTGGAGCAGCCAGTTATAAAAGGCAATTAATAACAAAAGCAAAGAAACACTTTGACAACAATACAATAATACTGAGGGACTTTAACACCCCCCTGACTGAAATGGACAGATCATCTAAGAAAAAGATCAACAAGGAAATAAGGACTTTAAATGACACACTGGACCAAATGGACTTCATAGACATATTCAGAACATTCCATCGCACAGCAGCAGAATACACATTCTTCTCTAGTGCCCATGGAACATTCTCCAGAATAGATCACATCCTAGGTCACAAATCAGGTCTCAACCAGTACCAAAAGATTGGGATTATTCCCTGCATATTTTCAAACCACAAATGCTTTGAAACTAGAACTCAATCACAAGAGGAAATTTGGAAAGAACTCAAATACATGGAGGCTAAAGAACATCCTAGTAAAGAATGAATGGGTCCACCAGCAAATTAAAGAAGAATTAAAAAATTCATTGAAACCAATGAAAATGAAAACACAACCGTTCAAAATCTTTGGGATACAGCAAGGCAGTCATAAGAGGAAAGTATATAGCAATAGAAGCCTTTCTCAAGAAACAAGAAAGGTCTCAAATACACAACCTAACCCTACATCTGAAGGAGCTAGAGAAAAAACAGCAAATAAAGCCTATACCCAGCAGGAGAAGAGACATATAAAGATCAAAGCAGAAATCAATGAAACAGAAACCAAAAGAACAGTAGAACAGATCAATGAAACTAGGAGCTGGTTCTTTGAAAGAATGAACAAGATTGATAAACCCCTGGCCAGACTTATCAAAAAGAAAAGAGAAATGACCCAAATCCACAAAATCATGAATGAAAGAGGAGAGATCATAACCAACACCAAAGAAATACAATTATAAGAACATTTTATGAGCAACTCTATGCCAGCAAATTAGATAACCTGGAAGAAGTGGGTGCATTCCTAGAGATGTATCAACTACCAAAATTGAACCAGAAAGAAATAGAAAACCTGAACAGACCTATAACCACTAAGGAAATTGAAGCAGTCATCAAAAATCTCCCAAGAAACAAAAGCCCAGGGCCAGATGGCGTCCCAGGGGAATTTTACCAAACATTTCAAGAAGAATTAATACCTATTCTCCTGAAACTGTTCCAAAAAATAGAAATGAAAGGAAAAGTTCCAAACCCATTCTATGAGGCCACCATTACCTTGATCCCCAAACCTGACAAAGACCCCATCAAAAAGGAGAATTACAGACCAATATCCTTGATGAACATGGATGCAAAAATTCTCACCAAAATACTATCCAATAGGATCCAACAGTCCATTAAAAGGATTATTCACCATGACCAAGTGGGATTTATCCCTGGGCTGCAAGGTTGGTTCAACATCTGCAAATCAATCAACGTGATACAATATATTAACAAAAGAAAGAACAAGAATCATATGATCCTCTCAATAGATGCAGAAAAAACATTTGACAAAGTACAGCATCCTTTCTTGATCAAAACTCTTTAGAGTATAGGGATAGAGGGTACATACCTCAACATCATAAAAGCCATCTATGAAAAACTTACAGCGAATATCATTCTCAATGGGGAAAAGCTGAGAGCTTTCCCCCTAAGGTCAGGAACGCGGCAGGGATGTCCACTATCACCACTGCTATTCAACATGATATTAGAAGTCCTAGCCACAGCAATCAGACAACAAAAAGAAATAAAAGCATCCAAATCGGCAAAGAAGTCAAACTCTCACTCTTTGCAGATGATACGATACTTTATGTGGAAAACCCAAAAGACTCCACCCCAAAACTGCTAGAACTCATACAGGAATTCAGTAAAGTGGCAGGATATAAAATCAGTGCACAGAAATCAGTGGCATTCCTATACACCAACAACAAGACAGAAGAGAGACAAATTAAGGAGTCAATCCCATTTATAATTGCACCGAAAACCATAAGATACCTAGGAATAAATCTAACCAAAGAGGCAAAGGATCTGTACTCAGAAAACGATAAAATACTCATGAAAGAAATTGAGGAAGACACAAAGAAATGGAAAAATGTTCCATGCTCATGGTTTGGAAGAACAAACATCGTGAAGATGTCAAAGCTACCTAGAGCAATCTACACATTGAATGCAATCTCCATCAAAATACCATCCACTTTTTTCAAAGAAATGGAACAAATAATCCTAAAATTTATATGGAACCAGAAAAGACCCCGAATAGCCAGAGGAACGTTGAAAAAGAAAAGCAAAGCTGGCGGCATCAGAATTCCAGACTTCCAGCTCTATTACAAAGCTGTCATCATCAAGACAGTATGGTACTGGCACAAAAACAGACACATTGATCAATGGAACAGAAAAGAGAGCCCAGAAATGGACCCTCAACTCTATGGTCAACTAATCTTTGACAAAGCAGGAAAGAATGTCCAATGGAAAAAAGACAGTCTCTTCAACAAATGGTGTTGGATAAGTTGGACAGCCACATGCAGAGGAATGAAACTGGACCATTTCCTTATACCACACACAAAAATAGACTCCAAATGTTTGAAAGACCTAGATGTGAGACAGGAGTCCATCAAAATCCTAATGGAGAACACAGGCAGCAACCTCTTCGACCTCAGCCGCAGTAACTTCTTCCTAGAAACATCGCCAAAGGCAAGGGAAGCAAAGGCAAAAATGAACTATTGGGATTTCATCAAGATAAAAAGCTTTTGCACAGCAAAAGAAACAGTCAACAAAACGAAAAGACAACTGACAGAATGGGAGAAAACATTTGCAAATGACATATGAGATAAAGGGCTAGTATCCACAATCTATAAAGAACTTATCAAACTCATACCCAAAGAACAAATGATCCAATCAAGAAATGGGCAGAAGACACGAACAGACATTTTTCCAAAGAAGACATCCAAATGGCCAACAGACACATGAAACAGTGCTCAACATCGCTGGGCATCAGGGAAATCCAAATCAAAACCTCAATGAGATACCACCTCACACCAGTCGGAATGGCTAAAATTAACAAGTCAGGAAATGACAGATGTTGGCAGGGATGCGGAGAAAGGGGAACCCTCCTACACTGTTTTGGGAATGCAAGCTGGTGCAGCCACTCTGGAAAACACTATGGAGGTTCCTCAAAAAGTTGAAAATAGAGCTACCCTATGACACAGCAATTGCACTACTGGGTATTCACCCCAAAGATAGAAATGTAGGGATCCAAAGGTATACATGCACCCCGATGTTTATAGCAGCAGTGTTCACAATAGCCAAACTATGGAAAGAGCCAAGATGTCCATCAACAGATGAATGGATAAAGATGTGGTATATACAGACAATGGAATATTATGCAGCCATCAAAGGAATGGGATCTTGCCATTTGCAACAACGTGGATGGAACTGGAGGGTGTTATGCTGAGTGAAATATGTCAATCAGAGAAAGACATGTATCATATGACCTCACTGATATGAAGAATTCTTAATCTCAGGAAACAAACTGAGGGTTGCTGGAGTGGTGGGGGGGTGGGAGGGATGGGGTGGCTGGGTGATAGACATTGGGGAGGGTATGTGCTATGGTGAGCACTGTGAATTATGCAAGACTGTTGAATCACAGATCTGTACTTCTGAAACAAATAATGCAATATATGTTAAGAAAAAAAAAGAGAAGAAGAAGATAGCAGGAGGGGAAGAATGAAGGGGAGTAATTCAGAGGGGGAGACGAACCATGAGAGACGGTGGACTCTGAGAAACAAACTGAGGGTTCTGGGGGGGGTGGGGCGATGGGTTAGCCTGGTGATGGGTATTAAAGAGGACATGCTCTGCGTGGAGCACTGGGTGTTATGCACAAACAATCATGGAACGCTACATCAAGTCTAATGATGTAATGTATGGTGATTAACATAACGATAAAAAATTTTAAGAAAAGGACAACAACAACAACAAGAAACTCAAACATAACTTCAATCTTAATGGTAAAGACTGAGTCCTTTTCCTTTGAAACTGAGGAAAAAGTCAAAGATGTCTGCTCTCATGACTTCTAGTCACTATCAGTTCCCTTAAGAAAAGCATTTACAAAAGCATCGAAATCATGAAAAACTTAGGTATAATTTTATTTTGATGGATGGTAGTTCTCTTAATTGTTTTGAGGAACCTGTATAGTATTCTCCATAATGACTGTACCAATTTACATACCCATCATTAGTATACATGAGATCCCTTTATTCCACATCCTCACCAACATTTTTTTTGCATTTTTTTATTTTATTATGTTAATCACCATACATTACATCATTAGTTTTTAATGTCGTGTTCCATGATTCATTGTTTGCATATAATATCCAGTGCTCCATTCAATATGTGCCCTCTTTAATACCCATAAATTTAACAGAATATATGAAAGACCTGTACATTTAGATCTATAAAATTTTGTTAAGGTAAATAGAGATCTAAGGAATTGGAGTGATATACCTTATATATGGATTAGATGACAGTATTGTTTAGATGTCAGTTATTCCAAAATTGATCTGTATTTTTAGGGTTATCCCAATTAAAATCCAAGCAGGCTTATTTTTACCCCGTGAATTAGCTGATCCTAAACATTTTTATGGAAAAGTAAAGGACCTAGACTTACTCTGATAATTTTGAAAAAGAATACAATGTTTGAGGACTTCACTACCTGCTTTCTAAACTTATCATAAAGCTACAGTAGTTAAAACAGTGCAACATTGATGTAAGAAGTGTGCATGTAGAATAAGATAGAATAGAGTGTCCACAAAGAGACTCACACACATATATGTTCAGTTTGTTTTTAAAAAGGTACCAAGATAATTTAACGGGTAAAAATAATCTTTTCAGCAACTGGTGCTGAAACTCTAGGATATACTTAAGAAAAAAATAAACTTTGACCAAATTCTCGTATCACAGTTCCAACATAAAAGGGATCATAGACTTAAAGGTAAACACTAACCTATAAATGCCTATAAGAAAACATAAAAAATCTTGCTAACCTGTGGGTAAGCAAGTATTACTATGTATAAAGCACTGATCATATAAGAAAAGAAAGGTCATCAAAGTTAAAATGTCTGCTCTTTTAAAGAAACCATTAACAAACACTACACATCCATTACAATACCTAAATTCAAAAGGTGAACAGTTCCAAATGATGGCCAGCATGAGGAGAAAGCAGAACTTTTTTTTTTATTTTAAAGATTTTATTTATTTATTTGTGAGAAAGCAAAAGCGAGAGGGATCACAGAGGGAGAGGGAGAAGCAGACTCGCTGCTGAGCAGAGAGCCCGAAGTGGGGCTCAATCCCAGGACCCTGGGGTTATGACCCAAGCTGAAAGCAGATGCTTAACTGACTGAGCCACCCAAGCGCCCCAAAAACAGAATTTTCATATATTGCTGGCAAGAGTGTAAAATTTGTGCAGCTACTTTGGAGAACTGTTCAGCAGTTTCTGATAAAATTAAATGTATACTTAGCATGAAACACAGCAGTTCTATTCCAGGAGGCAGTGATGAGAACAGAAAACATGTCCTCTTTTTTTTTTTCTTTAAATTTTTTATTGTTATGTTAATCACCATATATTACATCATTAGTTTTTGATGTAGTGTTCCATGATTCATTGTTTGTGCATAACACCCAGGGCTCCACGCAGAGCGTGCCCTCTTTAATACCCATCACCAGGCTAACCCATCCCCCCACCCCCAGAAAACATGTCCTCTTAAAGATTTGTACATGAGTGTTAACAACAACTTTATTCATAACTCCAAATTGGAAACTCCTCAAATGTCTATCAACAGATGAGTGGATAAAACTATGAATGAGGGGTGAATGGGTGGCTCAGTTGGTTGGGCGTGTGACTCGATTTCTGCTCAGGTCATGATCTCGGGGTCATGAGATCAAGCCCTGAGTTCAGCTCTGCGCTCAGCAGGGAGTCTGCTTGAGATTCTTTCTCTCTCTGTCCCTTCCCACACTGTCCAAAATAAATAAATAAATCTTTAAAAAAATATGGATGAAATTTTATGGTGTATCCATATATTGGGATACTACTCTGCAATAAAAATGGAAAAAAACTAATGATACACACAGTAACATGAGTGAATATGCAGAACAAAAAGAAGATAGGCATGAAAGAACACTTACAGTATGATTTCACAAATGTGAAATTATAGAAGAAGCAAAACTAATCTATTGCAACTAAAAGCTGGTGATTGCCTGGGGCTGTGGGTGGGTAGGGTTTAACTGTACAGGGACATGAGGGAAGGTTTTGGGTGGAGAGTGAAATATTTTAATTGTGATGGTAACTATATGAATGTTACATTTGTGTAAACTCATTGTGCTATAAACTTAAAAAAGAAGGATTTTCTCCTCTGTTAAATATATAAAATATTTGCAAAATTAAAACTATAAAATGTGTATCTTAAACAATCACAGTGAGACATTACAACGTGTCCAGTAGAATGGTTCAAATTAAATTAAAAATTTTATTTAATGATATCAAGTGTTAGGAAGTATGTAGAGTGACTATAACACACACATTGCTGATGAATGTAGATTGCTAATCCCCTTTGGAAAAGTCTTTGTTAGTACTTACTGAGAATGGACATTTTATACCTATGACCTGTCTGAGTTTATATCCAAGATACATACAACTGTTTGTTAACCTCTGGACATGTACGATAATATTTATAACAGCATTATTTGTAATATCCCTGAAGTGGAAGCAATTTAAATATTAATAGCAAAGCATTAAAATTAATTATGAGCTAAATATTGGTACCACCTGGATGGATCTCACAGACAAAATGTTGAGCTTCAGCAGCTAAACACAAAGGATATGATTCCATTTATAAAAGTTCAAAAAGAGGCAAAATTAAGCCATGGTGCTAGAAGTCAGACTCATGGCTACTATTGGTAGTTCCATAGTATGATGGGCTCCTGGAGTGTTATTAATGTTCTGTTTTTTGATATGAGTATTTATTACTAGGGTTTATTTTTAAAAATTCATGAAGTTGTATAATTGTGATTTTTGCACTATTCTGTAAATATAATACTTAAAGTGTCTAAATTTTTAAAAAAAATCAGATCATGTTCTTTAACTCTTCTAATGGTTTCCCACCATACTCTCAATCAAATCTCATATCACTGCTCCCTAAGCTCTGGCCACACTGACCCTTTTTCTCTTCCTTGAACAAAGAATCAAACAAATTCATTCTTATGCCTTTTCACTTGAAGTTCCCTCTGCCTGGAACACTATCTTCCAAAATGGTAACCTAGTTTGCTTTTTATTGTCATTCAGGTCTTGAATTCTAAAAGCAGTTCTTCTGTCACTTTATTTAGAACCATACATTTTTTTTTTTTTTCAGGATAATGCTCACATCTGAAATCATCTATTTCATGACTTAGTTTCTGGTTCCCCTAGTTAGAATGCAACATCCATGCTTGCAGCAACTTTGATTGTCTTGCTCTCTGCTGTATATCCTCAGTGACTAGAATCCTGCCAGACAGGCAGAAAAATGTTCGGCAAATAACTGGAACATGAATAAACTTAAAGATGAATGAGTGAATGGATAAATGAATGAATGCGTTGACAAATGTATTGCATAGAAATTAATGACTGTTGATTAAATATGAGATGTTTTTATGGAACTACATTAAACATGGGAAAGTGTTAGCAAGTTTCGTTTTTCTTCTACCCCTTTAATGAGATGATTGAAATATAGTTCAGGGAAAGGGCCTTGAGAATGATGATTTCAGCAGCTTGTACAAACATTCCAAATAACATAACATTAAATTATTATTTCCATATTGATGCTCAAGTTTCTGTTATTCTATATTGTTACTGCTGAAGCTTCAAAGATGAATAATTTTGTATAATGATTATATGGTACAGTAAAGCCTGAACAGTATGAACATGTATTTTTGTTAATATACTAAATGTATATTCTAAGCAAATTATTCATAAAACATATAAACATCATTTTTTAATAGCAAAAGTAGCTTATCATCTAATTTGCTTTGTTCATTTTCTAAAGAGTTCCAGGTGCAGGTGGGCACTTGAGTGCTTTTTGATGATGATGATAGTTTACTGAAATTTTTTATACATAACATTTTTCAGCACATATGTTCTCTTTTACTCTTGCTAAATTTTGCCATTTGTAATATTTCATTTTCCCAGTTTGAACTATTATTTGGTCTACAACTCATGAGAATTTTTTATCTTTTAGCCTTACAGTAGAGTGGTCTAATACTTTTGTTCCCTCAGCATCTCATATTAGAATCAGTAAATTGTGAATAACAGCAAGCTATATACAAAATTTAGCAAATGTTCATGAAAGGTCATACTCTCAAGGCTAAATAAATAGAAGTGTTCTATTGTAATTAAAATTAGACATTTTTTGCATAGCATACTCTAAATAGCTTATTATGCTGCTAATTAAGACAGAAGTTCAATCACAGAAACCAAGGTATATTATTAGAAAAACACATCTGGGGCTCCAGGCTGGCTCAGTCGGTGGAGTATGCAGCTCTTGATCTTGAGATTGTGAGTTTGAACCCCATTTTGGGTGTGGAGATTACTTAAATAAAATTAAAAAAAGAAAGATTTATTTGGAGTATAGTTCATGGGAAATAATACTATAATTATCTTAGTGTCATTCTGTCTTTGAAATAATTATTTCTAAGATTTGTGTTCTTTATGGCCTCAAGAAATCAGTTACTAGGAATTTACAGGGTTTTCCTAGCAATGTCTAAGTGGGGAGAAAAAATTTAGGTATTAAACATTTGTGCAGACATTCCACTTGATCCCGACCACAACCCTACATAGTAAATATTTAGCTTATTAATTATGGTTATTTCAAAGTCTTTGCCAGTTTTGATATGATTTCTGGGATTCATTCCATTAGCACTTTTTCAGGAAATTTTCCTGCTTCTTTGTATAGCTAGCTTTTTTTTTTTTTTTTTTTTTTTAATAGAACGCCAAATACTGTAGAAGATTTTGGGAGCTATTGATTATGTTATCATTCTCTTAGGATTGTTATGTCTTTTTGGTGATCACCACAATTCTAATGACATCATACCTATAATCAACAATAATGTATTTTGCATTTAAAATTTTGTTGAGGGTACATCATCTCACATTAAGTGTTCCTACCACAATAAAATAAAATAAAAATAAAAGACTTAGCTTTAATCTGTGTTAGAGTGGGTCTATTTCTGGTTTGCCTGTTTTCTTAGGACATCATCTTTAGTCGAGAGCAGAGCTTTTCTGGGGTGTTAGTGGAAAATCTGCTGTTTTCATGAAGGTCTTCTCCCTTTGGGTGAGCCCAGGCTCCAGTGTCTCTCCAGCATTGTGTGATCTCTGAAATTTCGGCTACCTTTCCAGGCTCTTGATGGTGTTCTCTTCTTGGCTTCCAGAATCTCACTCTGAGTATGCTCGACTTACGAGCTGGCCAAGAACCCAAAAGTGGACTTTATACATAGATTTTTAGAACTCTTTTTCTATAGTTCTCTCTTCTCCAGTTCTTTATCCACCAAGTTCTAGCTGCCTTTATGGCACCTCCATCTAGTGAGTCCACAGTTCTCCTTGGACTCTATTAATCTGTGTTATGATTTGGAAAACACCTTTAAACACAGACAACCAACCACTTCCTCTTGTAATTTATATCTGTTTTCTTGTTGTTTTGCTAACCATTATATCCTGTAATATTTTCTGTCACCTAAAGAGGCAAGCTATGTCTAACTGTGTCATGAACTCTAGATCCATTTGCTTTGAGTTTTCATGTCAGTGAGTTCAGCCCTTACCCCCAGACTCTGCAATATCCATCTTATATATCCTAAGGCCTTAAAACTTTAATAACCTCAGGCTTCAGTATTGCTACAGATTAGCATTTGATTTCTAAAACAAATTTTTAGTACAATACCTTTGTCAAAAAAATGCTGTTCGGGCGCCTGGGTGGCTCAGTTGGTTGAGCGACTGCCTTCGGCTCAGGTCAGGATCCTGGAGTCCTGGGATCGAGTCCCACATCGGGCTCCCGGCTCAGCGGGGAGCCTGCTTCTCCCTCTGACCTTCTCCCCTCTCATACTGTTTCTCTCTCTCTCTCTCTCTCTCTCTCAAATAAATAAATAAAGTTTAAAAAAAAATGCTGTTCATTCATCCAGATTCCTTTGTGTAATGTGGCCCTGTGTTTTGTATGTTCCCAGCTTCTGAAATGTTAGCATTACACATTTTGACTGAAGCCACTTGGGCTAAGACAAAACCAGTCTTTCTTCTGCTGGGAGGGTATCAACATGTGTTCAAGCTCAAAGGTCCTCTCTTAGCAGGCAGGGATGTTTTTTTGTTGAGTTAACTTGAACACTACCTCTGAAACTATGTAACAACAGATTTAAGGGATTTCAGAGCTCTTCCCTGAAGGGAGGTGAAGATATACACCTCTTATGGTCACTTATCCTGTTTCTAAAATGGTCAGTTTCATAAATGGTTGTATTCAATCCCAAATTTGTCCAATATATTGTACAAAATGGAATGAAAAGAGAGAAGAATTGGTATACAATAAAATGTGAAGACTCCCAGCAACTTAGTCCTCTAAAATCAGTGGGAAATTGGGTTTTTTTTCCAGTGTCTGGAAGATTTCCCTTTATAGGTCTGCTGAGTTGTATTTTGTCAGCTCCTATTAAGTTGTGTTGTCATAGATACCTATGAATCATATAAAATATAGAAAGACTTTATTTCAGCTTTTATAAGCTTCTGCAAACAAGGGGGAAAGGATTTAGAATCTCTGATTTTAGTGAGATGATTCAATTTCTTTTTTGTTGCTTTTTTAAGTTCTTTGTGTTATGTCTAGGCATATTAAAGATGTCTCGAGGGACTTTGGGTACGGGTGAATAGTCTTTTTTTCTCCTAACATGCGTGAGTAAAAATCTAATTGTTTTGAGTGTTTGATGTGGTTTCACTGACTACACAATGCCGTGTCCTTCTAGTCAAAAATACACAGCTGGTATGTGTTTGTGTGTATGTGTTGATTTCTCCACCTCAGTTGAAATATACCCAAATGGTAATTTAACGTATATGGCCCTAGCTACAGTGTGTGTAAGGACTTCATTAATGGTTCCTAAATATGGAAAAATAAAGTGAGACTGCGACTGGGGAGACTAACTCAGTGGCACTCCTGAGAAGTAGCAGTAGTTCATATCACAGGATCTAAGAGTTGATAGTAGAAAATGTAAGCCTTTATAAGTGAGATCAATGTAGAGAAGAGCGTGCTTTCAGAAATGTCTAAGCAGTTACAGTGCTCAGTCAAGTGGATAACAATATTTGAAGAAGGCTCATTTGTTTTAGAGTTAAACTGAGTACTTTTTGGGTTCTAGGAAGAGGAAGTTGGAAAACTATGTATGTTATGAGTGTCCAAGTTAGGCAAGTTTGTGTTTAGGGCATGTTTCTAGGGCTATAGGAAAAACAACACGTTAGTGGGAATTAGAAGTCTAGATCTACTAAAAAGTGAAACCTAGATAGATTAGGGAGAAAAAAGAGAATTTGGTGAGACATAGATACCTAGAGCAGGCATAGAATTTCAGCATCTACCTGATGGTAACCTTGACTTCCTAATACACTGGGTCTGAATTTGTGCATGAATAATGTTTCTGGTACGAAAGAAGTAAACTATATTTTATTAGTTCCATAGGAACTAATGATGGACAGAATAAAAATATTTTTAAAAGTGATCAGAAAGAGTTTTCATTTTCTACAGGACTGTCTGAAGGAAACACCGCTTCTTAGACCAACTTAGTGTAATGTAAATACTCCCACATGTAAAGAGCTTGGAAGTCACAATCCCATTTTTACAAGAAGGAAAAGTTGAAAAAAACTGAATCAGTGACTTTTCTTGGACATATTAGAGAACTAAGGCCACAAAGCAAACCACTGTCCTTAAATCTGAAGAGAGAGGTGGATCCAAAGAGTGAAAGTCAAGATCTATTTACCTGGAGCAGAAGCTGCTAGAGACATAAACTGGTTTGAACACATAAATGATAATTTTGATAATACTGATTGTGGACTAGCTTAAGAGTGGGAAACTCCCGTGGGCTGCAGAATCACGAAGGCCTCCATACTTCACCAGACTTTACCTCTAGCAACCCTACCAGGTTCTCATGGTGAAGAGTCAAGAGAGATCCCCTGGTGGCTCTCGCTGGGAGACAGTATGAATAATCACTGTGAAACAGGGTTTGGAACATTCTCCCTAACGAAGGTCTGCTCTCTAGAGAAAATATTATCGGAGCCTTATCGCAAATGGGACATGGGCATTTTCCCCACTCCAGCCCCCTCTAGCCTCCTCCTCACCTAAGGGGGGTACAAATAAGAAACACCCTTGAAAGTCACAGGCCAGGACCGTGGGCCTACTTAAAGACTAAGAGTTAATCATAAAATTATAAAATTCTTTGCCTCCCCACACCTTACCACCACACCCACAGGGTTTCAGTATAACAATGGATTATAGTTAAAAGAACTGTAAGATGCAGAATGTCTCAGAGGAAGAGTATTAAAGAAATCCAAAGTGAAAAGGGGAGACAAAACAAGGACATTAGAGGAATTTGAAGCCTCTGACACATATACCCAAACATTAACAAACATTAAACACAGACCAGCTCCTAACCAAACTGACATAAAATGGCATGCTCAGGCCTGTTTACCTCAGTTCCCATTACTCAATACCTCATGTTTGCTTTCAACAAAAAAAGACAAGGCATGTAAGGCAAGAAAAAATACAGTTAGAAGGGATAAAGCAAACATCAGAACCAGGTTCAGATAAGCCATAAATATTGGAATTATCTGAAACTTTAAAACAGCTATTTTTTTTTTTTTTAAAGAGAGTGAGAGAACATGAGCAGGGAGGGGCAGAGGGAGAGAGGGAATTTTAAGCAGGCTTGATGCAACAGCACGGAGCCCTGACGTGGGGCTCGATCTCAGAACCCTGAGATCATGACCTGAGCTGAAATCAAGAGTCTGACACTTAACCACTTAACCAACTGAGCCACCCAGGCGCCCCCAACTATGATTAATGAGAGTTCTAATGGAAAAAGTAGATACCATGCAACCAGAGAAGGGTAGTATAAGCGAGTGTAATTGAAACTCTAAGAAAGAATCAAAAGGAAATGCTAGAAATCAAAAATTCTGTAATAGAAATGAAGAATACCTTTGATGGGCTCATCAGTAGTCTGGACATTGGCCAAGGGAAGAATCAATGAGCTTGAAGATATGTCAATAAAAACTTCCCAAACTGAAATGCAAAGAGAAAAAAAGAATGGGGGGGGGTAAACCAAACAGAACAGAATATCCAAAAACTGTGGGACTTATTTTATTTTATTTTATTTTATTTTTAAAGATTTCTTTATTTTAGAGAGAGAGAGAGAAAGTAGTTACGAGCTGGGGGAGGAGCAGAGGGAGAGGGTGAGAGAGAATTCTCAGGCAGACTCCTGCTGAGTGTGGAGCCTGACACAGGGCCCCAACCCAGGACTCTGAGATCATGACCTGAGCTAAAATCAAAGTCGGCCGACTGAGCCACCCAGGCACCCCAACACGTTTAAAACGTGAAACACACACACGATTGTAATACCTGAAAGACATAAAGTGAAAACAGAAGTATCTGAATAATGGTTAAGAACTTCGCGGGCGCCTGGGTGGCTCAGTCATTAAGCGGCTGCCTTCAGCTCAGGTCATAATCCCAGGGTCCTGGGATCGAGCCCCACATCGGGCTCCCTGCTTGGCGGGAAGCCTGCTTCTCCTTCTCCCACGCCCCCTGCTTGTGTTCCTGCTCTCGCTGTCTCTGTCTCTGTCAAATAAATAAATAAAATCTTAAAAAAAAAAAAAGAACTTCGCAAAATTAGTGACATGCATCAAACCAGAGGTCCAAGTAGCTCAGAGAACCCCAACCAGGACAAATATCACAAAACAAAATAAACAAAAGCCCCAAACCAAAAAACAAACAAAAAATCTATAGGCATATATTCAAATTTCAGCAAAAGCAAAACAAAGGGAAAATACTGAATAAAGCCAGGGTAGGGGGATGAGATGAAACTTACCTATCAGTGAACAAAGATAAAAATAATAGTGGATTTCTCATCAGAAACCATGCAAGAATAAAGAGAGCAAAGAGTTAAGCGTTTAGCTTTGAAAGGAAAAAAAAATGCTAGAATTCTGTATTCAGTGAATTATCCTTCAAAATTGAAGGGGAAATAAAGACTTTCTCAGAGAAATAAAAGTTGAGGGAATTTAATGACAGCAGAATGTCCTGAAAGAAATGTTAAACGAAGTTCTTCAGGGAGATGGAAAATAATATAGGTCAGAAATTTAAATCTACATAAAAAAAGGAAGGGTGTTAGAGAAGGAATAAATGAAGGTTAAATAATAATCTTATTCCTTATTAATCTGAAAGATAACTATTTGATTAAAGTCAAAGAGTAGCAATATATATATTTTTAAAGATTTTGTTTATTTATTTGACAGAGACACAGTGAGAGAGGGAACACAAGCAGGAGGAGTGGGAGAGGGAGAAGCAGGCTTCCCGCTGAGCAGGGAGCCCAATGCGGGGCTCCATCCCAGGACCCTGGGATCATGACCCGAGCCAAAGGCAGATGCTTAACTACTGAACCACCCAGGCACCCCAGAGAGTAGCAATATATTAAGTGATTATAGCATATAGATAAATAAAATAATGATACCAGTGTCAGAAAGGACGAGAGGGAGGAAGTTAGGAGTAATGTGTTATAATATTCCCTGAACTGAACATGAAGTTTGATAGTGTTATTAGAAGGCAGACTTAGATGTGTTAAAATGTGTATTGTAAACTCTAATGCAACTTCTGAAATTTTTAATAAAGTGGTGTAATTTATATGCCAAGAGAGAAGATAAAATGGAATCATATGAAATCCTCACATAAAACTAAAAAGGTGGGAAAAGAGGGGGAAATGAAACCAAGAACAAGTAGAATAAACAAAAAGCACTTCCAAACATGGTAGATATTAGTCCAGTTACACCAATAATCATTGTAAATGTGAATGGTCTGAACACACCAATTAAAAAACTAATGTCATAGTGGATTTAAAAAAAAATTATGGGACCATCTGTATGTTGTCTATAAGAACCCACTTTAAACTTCAAGACTCAAGATTCATATAAGTTAAAAGTAAAGTGATGGAGAAAGATATACCATGCTAACACTAATCAAAACAAAGCTATAGTAGCTATTTTAATTCAGAAAAAACTATTTTTATAACAAGGAATATGATTTTGAATAAAGAGAGACATTATGGAAAGATAAGGTTAATTCTTCAAGGAGACGTAAAAATTCCATATATGTATACATCTAAAAGGTAGCACCAGAATATTTGAAGTATCTACTCAAACCACAGTGGAATTAAGCTAGAAATAAATAATTGAAAGATAGGTGGAAAATACCCAAATATTTGGAGATTAAACAATATACTTCTAAATAACACATAGGTCAAAAAAGGCTCAAGAGAAATTTTTAAAAATTTTAAACTAAGTGAAAAACAACTTATCAAAACTTGTGAGATGACATGAAAGTAGTGCTTAGAGGGGAATTTATAGCTTAAATGAATATATTTGGAAAGACAAAAGTTCTAAAAGCAGTAATTAAATCTCATGCCTTTAGAAAACTAGAGGAAGAGCCATTTAAGCCTCAAGAAGGCAGGGAAAAAAAGAAATAAAAATTAGAGAAGAAACCATTGATATTAAAAATAGGAGAACAGTATAGAAAATCAACAAAGCCAAAACCTGACTCTTTGAAAGGGTTGATGCAATTGTTAAAGCTTTATCCAGACCAACCAAGAAAAAAGAGAGAAGACACAAATTACTAATATCAGAAATGAAAGAAGGGTCATTACACTCCTGATCCCATGGATGTGAAAAGGATAATAAAGAAATTCTATGCCCACAATTTTGATAAATAGAAGAAGTGGACCAATTCCTTGAAAGACACAAAGCACCAAAACTTACACAAGGAATAATAGATAATCTGGATGGTTCTATATATACATATTGAAAAATCAATAATTATTTACCTTATAAAAAAGAAATCAGCAGACTTGAATGGTTTTACTGGTAAATTCCACCTAGGATTTTCAAAGAAATAATACCAATTCTGCACAATCTCTTCCAGAAAATAAAAGCAGAGGGAACATTCCCCAAGTCATTCAATGAGGTCAGCATTACCGTAATATCAAAAGCAGGTAAAGACACTGTAGGAAAGAAAAAGTACAGACCAACAGTTTTCCTTAACATAGATGCAAAAATCTTCAACGGATTATTAACAAATAAAATCAACAATATATAAAAATAATTATACTCCATAACCAAGTAGAATTTATTCCCAGAATGCAAATCTAGTTCATTATTTGACAATCAATCAATGCAGTCCACCTGCTAAAAGGCTAAATTTGAAAAATTACATGATTGTGTTAAGCAGAAAAATTACTTGACCAAATCCAAAGCCAGTTGTTATAAAACCCTCAAAAAACTGGAAAGAGAACTTTACAAACCTGATAAAGTATATCTAATTAATTACTTTCCTATCTACCAGCAATGAGCTATTATAATTTAAAACACACACACACAAAATCAAAACACAGTACCTTTTACAATTGCACACTGTAAACAAAAAAATATTCTGGTATAAAGCTAAAAAACTAAGTGCAGGATCTATATACAAAAATACCACAAAACTTTGATGAAAGAAACCAGAGGAGATCTAAACAAATGGGGGAAATACTCTGCAATCATAGAATAGAAGACACAATATTGTTGGTATGTTATTTTTTCCCTGCCCATGCTTATAGATTCAATGCAATCCCAACCCAAACACTAGTAAGCTTTTTTGTAGATTTCAGTAAACTTATTCTAAAGTTTATATGCAAAGATAAAAATCTAGAATAGCTGGCAGAGTACTGAAGAAAAAAAAAGTTGGAAGATTCACACCAGTTAATTACTTTTTTTTTTCCTTTACCTTGTTGGCATTTTTTGGTCTTATTTTTTATTGTTATGTTAATCACCATACATTACATCATTAGTTTTTAATGTAGTGTTCCATGATTCATTGTTTGTGCATAATACCCAGTGCTCCACGCAGAAC
Source organism: Callorhinus ursinus (assembly GCF_003265705.2). NCBI lineage: Eukaryota > Metazoa > Chordata > Mammalia > Carnivora > Otariidae > Callorhinus > Callorhinus ursinus. The sequence goes on from NW_027397078.1 coordinate 21,535,287, forward strand.
ATGCCCTCTTTAATACCCATCACCAGGCTAACTAAACCCCCCACCCCCCTCCCCTATAGAACCCTCAGTTTGTTTTTCAGAGTCCATCATCTCTCATGGTTCCTCTCCCCCTCTGATTCCCCCCCTTCATTGTTCCCCTCCTGCTATCTTCTTTTTTTTTTTCTTAACATATATTGCATTATTTGTTTCAGAAGTACAGATCTGTGATTCAACAGTCTTGCACAATTCACAGCGCTCACCATAGCACATCCCCTCCCCAATGTCTATCACCCAGCCACCCCCTCACTCCCACCCCCCACCACTTCAGCAACCCTCAGTTTGTTTCCTGAGATTAAGAATTCCTCATATCAATGAGGTCATATGATACATGTCTTTCTCTGATTGACATATTTCACTCAGCATAACACCCTCCAGTTCCATCCACATCGTTGCAAATGGCAAGATCTCATTCCTTTTGATGGCTGCATAATATTCCATTGTGTATATATACCACTTCTTTATCCGTTCATCTGTCGATAAACATCTTGACTCTTTCCACAATTTGGCTATTGTGGACATTGCTGCTATAAATATTGGGGTGCACGTACCCCTTCGGATCCCTACATTTGTATCTTTGGGGTAAATACCCAGTAGTGCAATTGCTGGGTCATAGGGTAGCTCTATTTTCAACTGTTTGAGGAACCTCCATACTGTTTTCCAGAGGGGTTGCACCAGCTTGCATTCTCACCAAGAGTGTAGGAGGGTTCCCCTTTCACCACAACCCTGCCAACATCTGTCATTTCCTGACTTGTTAATTTTAGCCATTCTGACTGGGGTGAGGTGGTATCTCATTGAGGTTTTGATTTGGATTTCCCTGATGCCCAGCGATGTTGAGCACTTTTTCATGTGTCTGTTGGCCATTTAGATGTCTTCTTTGGAAAAATGTCTGCTCATGTCTTATGCCCATTTCTTGATTGGATTATTTGTTCTTTGGGTGTTGAGTTTGATAAGTTCTTTATGGATTTTGGATACCAGCCCTTTATCTGATATGTCATTTGCAAATATTTTCTTCCATTCTGTCGGTTGTCTTTTCGTGTTGTTGACTGTTTCTTTTGCTGTGCAAAAGCTTTTTATCTTGATGAAATCCCAATAGTACATTTTTGCCTTTGCTTCCCTTGCCTTTGGCGATGTTTCTAGGAAGAAGTTACTGCGGCTGAGGTCGAAGAGGTTGCTGCCTGTGTTCTCCTTTAGCATTTTGATGGACTCCTGTCTCACATCTAGGTCTTTCAAACATTTGGAGTCTATTTTTGTGTGTGGTGTAAGGAAATCGTCCAGTTTCATTCTTCTGCATGTGGCTGTCCAATTTTCCCAACACCATTTGTTGAAAAAACTGTCTTTTTTCCATTGGACATTCTTTCCTGCTTTGTCGAAGATTAGTTGACCATAGAGTTGAGGGTCCATTTCTGGGCTCTCTATTCTGTTCCATTGATCGATGTGTCTGTTTTTGTGCCAGTACCATACTGTCTTGATGATGACAGCTTTGTAATAGAGCTGGAAGTCTGGAATTGTGATGCCACCAGTTTGCTTTTCTTTTTCAACATTATCCTGGATACTCAGGGTCTTTTCTGGTTCCATATAAATTTTAGGATTATTTGTTCCATTTCTTTGAAAAACGTGGATGGTATTTTGATAGGGATTGCGTTAGATGTGTAGATTGCTCTAGGTAGCATTGACATCTTCACAATGTTTGTTCTTCCAATCCATGAGCATGGAACGTTTTTCCATTTCTTTGTGTCTTCCTCAATTTCTTTCATGAGTATTTTATCGTTTTCTGAGTACAGATTCTTTGCCTCTTTGGTTAGATTTGTTCCTAGGTGTCTTATGGTTTTGGGTGCAGTTGTAAATGGAATCGACTCCTTAATTTCTCTTTCTTCTGTCTTGTTGTTGGTGTATAGGAATGCCACTGGTTTCTGTGCACTGATTTTATATCCTGCCACTTTACTGAATTCCTGTATGAGTTCTAGCAGTTTTGGGGTGGAGTCTTTTGAATTTTCCACATAAAGTATCATATCATCTGCAAAGAGTGAGAGTTTGACTTCCTCCTTGCCGATTTGGATGCCTTTGATTTCTTTTTGTTGTCTGATTGCTGTGGCTAGGACTTCTAATACTATGTTGAATAGCAGTGGTGATAGTGAACATCCCTGTCATGTTCCTGACCTTAGGGGAAAAGCTCTCAATTTTTCCCCATTGAGTATGATATTCACTGTGGGTTTTTCATAGATGGGTTTTATGATAGTGAGGTATGTACCCTCATTCCTACACTGTGAAGAGTTTTAATCAAGAAAGGATGTTGGACTTTGTCAGATGCTTTTTCTGCATCTATTGAAAGGAGCATATGGTTCTTATTCTTTCTTTTATTAGTGTATTTTGTCACATTGATTGATTTGTGGATGTTGAACCAACCTTGTAGCCCAGGAATAACTCCCACTTGGTCATGGTGAATAATCCTTTTAATGTACTGTTGGATCCTATTGGCTAGTATTTTGGTGAGAATTTTTGCATCCATGTTCATCAAGGATATTGGTCTGTAATTCTCATTTTGATGGAGTCTTTTCTGGTTTGGGGATCGAAGTAATGGTGGCCTCATAAAATGAGTTTGGAAGTTTTCCTTCCATTTCTATTTTTTGGAACAGTTTCAGAAGAATAGGTATTAATTCTTGAAATGTTTGGTAAAATTCCCCTGGGAAGCCATCTGGCCCTGGGCTCTTGTTTGCTAGGAGAGTTTTGATGACTGCTTCAATTTCCTTAGTGGTTATGGGTCTGTTCAGGTTTTCTATTTCTTCCTGGTTCAGTTTTGGTAGTTTACACATCTCTAGGAATGCATCCATTTCTTCCAGGTTATCTAAGTTGCTGGCATACACTTGCTCATAATATGTTCTTTCAATTGTTTGTATTTCTATGGTGTTGGTTGTGATCTTTCCTCTTTCATTCATGATTTTATTTATTTGGGTCATTTCTCTTTTCTTTTTGTAGGTCTGGCCAGGGGTTTATCAAGCTTACTAATTCTTTCAAAGAACCAGCTCCCAGTTTCGTTGATCTGTTCTACTGTTCTCTTGGTTTCTATTTCATTGATTTCTCCTCTGATCTTTACTATTTCTCTTCTCCTGCTTGGTTTAGGCTTTATTTGCTATTTCTCCAGCTCCTTTAGGTGTAGGGTTAGGTTGTGTATTTGAGACCTTTCTTGTTTCTTGAGAAAGGCTTGTATTGCTATATACTTTCCTCTTAGGGACTGCCTTTGCTGCATCCCAAAGATTTTGAACAGTTGTGTTTTCATTTTCATTTGTTTCCATGAATTTTTTTTTAATTTTTCACTTTACATTGATGCCTCTCATTTTCCATCTCATATTTTCCACATCCTACATTTTTGTCTTGTTTTACCCTATCCTTTTTTTCTGGAGACACATTCCATGAACTTCCTAATAAAAGGTTTCTGGAAAGTAAAACAAAATAGGGTGTTTACATCTGGCAATATATTTGGTCCACTATTATAAATTTAGCATTTGACTTTGATATTAAAGTCTTGTTTAGTAAAGTTCCCCCACAATTAATTTTTTTTTCCTTTGCCTTTTAGATTTCAGTGTAACTTGGTAGAATTCTATGTCATTGTGATATCCGTTCTCTTTTTTTATTATGTGGTAGTGATGTGATTTGGAGAGGGATTCGTGAGCAAACAGTCAAGAAAGAATTCTTGATACATTTTTGGTCCAAAAAGGTGGTTTTGTTAAAGCATGGGGACAGGACCTGTGGGCAGAAAAAGCTGTCCCAGGATTCTGAGGAGCAGTTGATTTTATACTTTGGAGTTGGGGGAAGTAAAGACAAGGCAAGTTTCCAAAAGGATTTTCATATATTAAAGAACACTTACAGGATCCTGGAGGCCTAGCTATTGTCAAGATAAGTTGTTTTTCCCTCTAGCAAGACATTAACATTAAGACAGTTGGGAGTTCCTGGGGTACCTGGGTAGCTCAGTCAGTTGAGCGTCTGACTCTTGGTTTCGGCTTGGGTTGTGATCTCATGGGTCTTTGGATCGAGCCTTTCATTGGGCTCTGCACTTGGTAGGGAGTCTACTTGAAGGTTCTCTCCCTTTGCCCCTCCCTCTGCTCGGTCTCTGTCTCTGTCTCTGTCCCTGTCCCTCTCTCTCTCTCCCTCTCAGATAAATAAATAAATAAATCTTAAAAACAAACAAACAAAGACAGTTGGGAGTTCCTGGAGGAATGTCATACTCTGCCTGCCTCAAGTATTTGTCAATGGGCTGCAAGTTATAAGGAAATTCAATTTTATCTACATTTCATTTTGCCTTTGTTCTCCATATCAGTAGTATTTTTTCTTATTAAAAGTTTCAAGGATCACTTGGGGCACCTGGGTGGCTCAGTTGGTTAACCATCCAACTCTTGATTTCAGCTCAGTTCATGATCTCAGGATCCTGAGATCAAGCCCTACCTCAGGCTCCAGGCCCAGTGTGGAGCCTACTTAAGATTCCCTCTCTCCCTTTCTCTCTACTCCCCCACCTCGTCCCCCCCAAAATTTTTAAGGATCACCTGCTTAGCACTTACTTCCAGGAATTTCACCATTATATGACTTACACTTTATTTTGGATTTTAAAAAGCATTTCAGTCTAACCACTTACTTCCTTCATTTGCTCACATAATTTCTTTGATAATTTTCTCTTCTCTCTTCTATGATTGTGTTTATTGAAATGGGTATCATTTACTTGGATATTTGATCTGAATCAATCTTCCCATTTTCTTCTTTTCTTTCACTCCAGTATTCAATATTTTTACTCTACTTTCCAGGAGACTTCCCCTAGTGTGTCTTTCATCACTTCTACTATATTCTTTATTTTGGCTATCTAATTTTAATTTGCAAGAACTTTATGTTTCTCTGATCATTCTTTTATAGCATTCTGTTCTTGCTTTTATTTTTTTTTAATTTATATTTTAGTTTGTTAACATACAGTGCAATATTGGTCTCTGAAGTAGAATTCATGGGTTCATCACTTACATATAACCCAGTGCTCATCATAACAAGTGCCCCCCCTTAATACCCATCACCCATCTAGCCCATCTCCCACCTCCCTCCATCAACCCTCAGTTGTTCTCTGTCATTAAGAGTCTCTTATGGCTTCTTTCCCTCTCTCCTTTTTTCTTTGCCTCCCTTCCCATATGTTCATCTGTTTTCTTAAATTCCACATGAGTAAGATCATATGGTATTTGTCTCTCTCTGACTGACTTCACTAATTATAATATACTCTAACTACATTCATTTTGTTGCAAATGGCAAGATTTCATTCTTTTTGATGGCTGAGTAATATCTCATTGTATATATGTACCACATAGTCTTTATCCATTCATCAGTCATTGGACATTTGGGCTCTCTGTTCTTGTTTTTAATAGATGCAAAACCTTTTCCTATCCCTCTGATTATATTAATTGTTGTTTTGCTTTGATATTTTCTTCTGCCACTTCCTCATACTTTGTTTCTTTGGTTCTTTTTACATTTATATTTTAAAAATAGAAATTATTTTAGCAGTTTATGTTTTGTTTCCTTTTATATTTTCATTTACTTCTTTAAAAAGCATTCACCACATACTTGATGTGCCTCAACTCTTTGTTCATATTTAAACTTCCAATACTAAAAATTGATTGAATTTTCTGTATGTAAAAGGTAGTTTTTCCACAAGTTTATCTGGCAGTGAGGGGGAATTTTAGTGAGGATCACCCCCAACAGAGTAGCTGTAACACTTTTTGGGGGGAGCTGATCAGCTTATACAGTGAAAACATAAATTAGTTTATGCAACTCCCATGCTTAAAATACTTCAACAGTCTTCCATAATACACAGAATGGAATTCAGACTTCATGTCAGCACTCTTAAAGCCCTACATGATGTGGCTTCTGCCTATCTCTTAAATTATATTTCATATCACTTACCTGTTCATACTTGAGTCCTGCTGGCTTCCTTTGGTTCCTTGGACAAGCCACGTTTTTACTCCACAGGGATTTGTTTTTAATACTTCCTCTACCAGGAATTTCTTTGCTCCCAAATATTTGCATGCGTCTATCCTTTTATTTTTTTTTAACCAGAAATAGCTATCACTTCTTCACAGAGTTTTTTCCTAACCAGACTATTTAAGAATGTGCCCCATTGTTGAGCAGAGCACCATGTTTATTCCCTTCTTAGCATTTATCATAAGCTGTAATTGTAATATATTTATTTATTTTTTATCTCTTTCATCCTCACTAGAAGATGGGATGCTGATGAGAGGGACCTCATCCTCCATTTTCGCCATTGTATCCTAGCATCTAGCACAGTGCCATACACAGAAAAGGTTCTCAAATATTTTTTTTAGTAAAAAAAGGCATACCTGTTTACCTTGAAGTTAAGCTATGGACAATTGGCCACTTTTTAAGGCATTTATTGATTGATTATTGATTAATTATGCATTTATTGAGGATATACTATACAATACCTAACACATGACTCTGCTAAAAACTAGAGACACTGAGGCTTTTTTTTTCTTCTTCTTCTTAAGGGTGGGGGGGGATAGCAGCAGAGGGAGAGGGAGAGAGAGAATCTTAGGCAGGTTCCATGCCCAGCACAAAGCCCTTGGAAGGGCTTGATCTCACAACCCCGAGATCATGAGCTGAGCTGAAATCAAGAGTCAGACACTTAACCAACTGAACCACACAGGCACCCCAAGACAGAGAGACTTTTAAAGAGGAAGTTCTTTTTCTCTAGGGATTGATAATATATTAGGAGGAAAAGGTACATGAACTAAAATTTTAATAGAACAGAGGTCTATAGAAGAGGTCTATAGAAGATTACAGCAGAGGTTTATAGAAGATAGAATGGAACTACAGAAAAGAGGCCAACCAATTGTATGTGTAGATGTGCCATAAGATCACTGAACATTTGAAAAGCATGTGCAAGATGCTTATTAAACTAAGATTGGGCATGAGAGAGTGAACTTTGGTCAGAGATAACAGCCAATAAACCAGTAAAGAGAAGTGAAAGGATATCTGTTGTCTGTTGCATTTTAATTTGCTTCTGTTAAAGTCATTCACTATACATCATATTTTGCCTTGACTCTTAGGTTATATTTAAGCTTCAGATACTAAAATTAAAATTTCTGTATGCATAAGTGTAGTTATTTCTGCATCCTTTTGAGGCAAATCCACATGTAGAGTTGGTTCCCTTTCCTCTACCCATCTGTCTCATCCTTTACAGAGGTCCTAAGTGAACCCAGTCCACAGCCAACCTAATATTTGAATGCAGCCACATGAGGCAAGACTGGTTGTGAACCTAGCTCATATTCTAAATGCATAAGCAATAAAGTGGTCTTGTTTTAAATCACTATGTTTTGAGATTGTTTGTTGAACACTGATAATAAAGACAGGCATAATGTAAGTAGGACAGAATATCTTTAGTCCAGGCAATGAACATGGGAGTGTGTTGATACGGTACAATGGAGGAGCAGATAATTGGAGAAAAGGAGGTAGGAAAGGACTACTTGTTAGAAAAATACATGTCTATATCTATAAATCTATATGTATGTCTATATAGTTGAGAATTTTATCAACTGTATTGATGGGCAGAATAACAGTGAGGAGGAAACTAAAATCTTCCAAGATTGAAGGAGAATGACTCAGGGTTCAGTAGATATCAGCAACATGGGAGGGTGGGGTATAATATAGATTGATGTTATAAGCTTCATAAGTGAGAAGTTTTAGGGATAAAGAAGATAGACTATTCTAGAAGCAGCAATGAGAAGCAAGAAAGACTCCTGCTTATCTCCAGAGCAGATATATGAGGGCCCTAGGTGATGACAATAACAGCCGTCACTTGGGAGCGCTTCAGAAGAAGGCGTGTCATCAGAAAAGAACCTCTGTGAAGGTGAAGGGAACATAAAGAAAACAGTTTGAGGGGCACCTGGTGGCTCATTCAGTTAAGCATCTGCCTTCAGCTCAGGTCATGACCCCAGGGTCCTGGGATTGAGCCCCCTGTCAGGCTCCCTGCTCAGTGGCGAGTCTGCTTCTCCCTCTCCTCCTGCTCCTCCCCTTTGCTTGTGCTCTCTCTCTCTCAAATTAATAAATAACATCCTAAAAAAAAACAGTTTGAGGGATAACACAAGATTTTGCTGATGGTGCACCAAGAATTCCAGAAGGAATGACAGGAACAAAATAAGGAATGCGCAGAACCATATAGAGAAAAGACTGTAGGAGATGAGTGGTGAACTGGTCACTGGGGTCTTCTAGTGACTGGCAAACCAAGTTAATGACAAGCTGATATTAGTTCTGATTGACAAGGAAAATAGTTTTGTTTAAGACTTTGTTATGGAAATAGAAAAATGTGATTCATATTTTAGCTCAGTATTAGCCATGTAGGTGGATACAGAAGACCTAGGAGAGTATAGTCTTATCCCACTATGCAGGACCCCTAATTTATTCATTGAAATCTAGGCTATTTTGATGTACACTGCAAAGGAGGGTAGAACTGTGGAAGTATGATCAAACATTAGGAAAGGAGACAGTAGGTATGTAGAGGAGAAAATACTCTTGGAAAAGTAGAATCAAGGGGAAGAGTTGAATTTGCAACTGTGTGCTATGCATATCTGCCAGTAGTTTCTGTGATCTCATAACTGTTCCTGCAGAAGATTTCCACCAAGCTTCACCTCAGCCCAGATGGCTGTGTTAATAAAATGGCACCCAAGATCAGTCAAGAAAAAACACCACACTATTCCACTACACAAACACACACACACACACACACACACACACACACACACACACACACACAGCATGTGCAAGGTTCTTACTGTCAACTTAATAAATAGTATTTTAATATTTTCTTTTTTATACAAAATGAATACGTGAAAAGGCAAGTTGTATAGTTGAAACAGTTTTGCATGTGTAACATTAAGATGAATGTTTTCAATGATTACAGGGAGGAATACTATGTAGACAATTTGCTATCCTATATTTTATCTATTCTGTTGTTTTGCAAAATAGGGAGGTATTTGTAAAAACAGTTTCTTTGTATAGCCATGTGTTTTCATTTGTAATTCAAAAAGTCAGATAATTATATACGTGTATAAATATAATAGATACATAATATGTGTGTATGTGTGTGTAGGTGCGCATGTGCGCAAGCACGCACACACACACACACACACACACACACACACAATATGCCTGGCATATAATGGAGTAAAATAAATGCTTTCCAAATAAATAAAAGCAATACAAAGAATGTAAGTATTATCTTTTTCAAAAATAAGTTTAGCATATAATTCAAAATCTCAGCATCTAGTATAAACAGTTAACAAACCCAATAGCCAGGTATGGTGGGGAAAGAACAGAAGAGAAGAATAAAACTGTGATGTGAGTTAAGATTTTTCAGCAAAGATCAAATGAATGACAAAAAAATGACATTTTGTTTAATTTCAGTGTGTTCATAGATACATATATCTATGTATCTCTATGTCTATATATATTTATAAAAAAGAGTTTAGAGTGGGGCACCTAGCTGACTCAGTAGGTAGAGCATGTGACTCTTGATCTTGAGTTTGAGCCCCATGTTGGGCACAGAAATTACTTTAAAAAAAAAAAAAGTTTAGAGAATGTGAATTGTTTTTATGACAACCCATTCTTTTTCAGTGCTCCATAGTTGAAATATAAGCTATAGGAATGTTGATCCACACCACTGAATTTAATAAAGGAAAATAGTGAATTAATAAAATATTTTTCTATTTTTGTTATTTTCAACACATAACAAAGCTTTAAAATAAATTATTCATGTATTTTTATATCCAAGATATTCTTATAGATATTTGAGGCCAATGGGATGAACAGTAGTTAAATATATTCTTCTGAGTGAGTTTAATGATACCACAATATGATATTAGTGTATGATATCAATTGCTTCATGAACATAATCCTCTTACTCTTCAAATCATACCCCACATTTGTAAGGTAGGAGGATAAACATTAGAGCCTGGCATCATGGAAGTCAAATGGTGAAGTGATTTTAGGAATGTCAAATGCTGCTAAAGGGATGAAGAAAATAAGGACTCAGAGTTGGCTTGAATTTAGCAAAATTTAAGTCACTGGTGATCATAACAAAAGAAGTTTCTGAAAGAATTTGGAGATTAATGCATGACTGAATGAGTTCTAAGGTGAAAGGGTAGTGAGAAAATAGAGATAGGGAACATTCAATACCTCACCTTCTAGCAATATAACAAATTTTACCAAGAGCAAATGATTTCTCCATATCTGGAAATATTGTAAGGAATCTTCCCAGCTGCATACTTAGAATCGGTATGGTTAAACTCTATTTTCAAATAAAAAATACATTTGTGTTTGCATTTTATTTCTAGTTTAAATCATATGCCCATGTCAGACAGCTCTTTCTTCCTCTGTGCTACCTAAACAGACCTTATCTGTGAGTTTCCCTCTATATTACAGTCATCTTTGGTTTTAAGACCTAGCACCATGTTTGTATCACAGTAGTTTCATAAAAAAATATTTATTTCATTAGAATAGAACCAGGCAGTTTAACCAGTCAGGTGTTAATAGAATTAATATAGTAACAAAGGCCTTTAGAAATTGGATTGCAACATCGTTATTTGTACCTAGGTTCAATGTGGTCAAGAAGATCAATTTTTGATGCCTGACACAGGATTTGAAATCCATATACAACAACTCCCTGCCTTGCTAAAATATCAGGCACTCCCTAATCCTACCCATATAACTGTAAACTCATAATACCTGTGGGAAAGATCTACCATAAGGCCAAATCGAAAGTCAAACATGTCTTAAATGTCTGGAAAACCAAAACAGAAAATCTAAATGAGATGATTTACATTGACTAACTTATTTGTTGTCCTATTATTTTTGCTGATGTAATTATAAAAGGAAGGTTTGTACCATTGATCCAGGGCCAGAGAGCAGAACAGTGTTAGGGGAGAATAGTGTGTGTTTCTCACTCAGATCCATGGAGCAATCGGGTTGATGACCCCTTTGGAAAAATAAGTTTGAAGCAGAAGCCTTAGGAGACAGTATCATAAAGGATACTGTACAAGAAAGAGCTCAGGATGATGACAAAGTGGCCCAGAGTACAGAAAGCAAGATATCTTTTTCCAACTTTGTATGGCAGAGTTCCACCAGAGCATTCTGAGTGTTCAAGTGCAGTGGAGATGTGGCTGAATAGAACAGTGGTGAAGTGGTAATGAAACTGACTCCTGAGATGTAATAAATAGCTAGTAGACACAGGAATACTTAACATTTATGGGGATGAGCAGGATCGCCTGGAGCTATTGTTCAATTTGTGAATGCATACAAGAAAATACTTAATGATGCTCCCAAATAATTTAATTGCATTTTATTTTAGAAAACATGTAGGTGGGGACAAGAAATATAAAAACTTAAGTCATTATTCTTACTGTGGTTTTATTCATATCATGGCATTGAGGGAAAGTGCAAGAATTTGATTACGTCTTTGTGTGTGTTTGTCCCCATCTATGATAGTTACTTTTATGAAAGTACTCTCATTCATCTGAAAGAGTTAATAACACATTCCTCGAAAGACCCACTTACCTTTCCTTGAGCATAAAATGTGGCTTAGTCACTAATAAAAGTGAGTGAGAGAAATTCTACAAACATCTAGAGAATAATGAAACCATGCAAAATAAACCCAATGGCATCATACCAGTAAATCATTCTGGGCAAAGTTAAGAGGTTTTTTTTTGACATCTTATAAAATTAGCGTATGAAGGGAGGACTATGGGTAATAAATGTCTAAGTTTCAATAAGGTGGTTGATACAGTGGTTCAAGTAAGTGTACAAAAATTGTCAAATTAGTTTTGATAAGAACACAATAAAATGGATTAAAAACAAAGAGATCATGAATGTGGAGAACGATAGATGAGAGTGGGAACTTTGAAGTACCAGAAAATGATTCTTGGCTCTATTAAATGGATTTCTGACCATAAATAGCGGACAAATAGGGCTTGAATTAGATTGGCAGATAATATCAGCTTGGAAGTTGCTGCAAAAATCATTTTGGAGAGAGAAATGATATAACTGGCTGTAAATAAGTTAAGTCTGTGGGCAGAAAAGAACAAATGAGAGATTCAATTTGTAAAAGAGCAAGCAGGAAAGCTATTACCAAACAACTATATGACAATACCATTTTTTGCTAATAAAAGTGATGGCGTAGCATTTTATAGTATATAGCATACCTCGTAAATGCTGGTTTTTATGAGCTTATTGGGTAGTAAGCCAAGTGAACAGACTACTTTCTGGAATAAGGTTGATTATCCAAGGCAAGTCATTGAGTTCTCCTCGGACTGCACACTAGTGTCAGTGTGTTTGGCAGATGTACCAGCTGCCAAACTTGTTTCCATCTCCATCTGGCTCCTTCTGATTATTGGAGCCTTTTCTATCTGTTAGGAAACAGGCAGCAAATATTTCTTATTAGTGTAGCAACATATCCTTAATACTCTGATGTTCAGTGAGGCTGCATTCCAAGTTGTACCCCTGTACATATTCCATATTTTGTCCCCTCTAATGTATTTTTGTTATCTGCCAGGTATAATTTCATAGAATAGGTGCACAACTTCCAGCTACCCCATATGGTCTAAAAGAAAAGACAAACAGAACTCCTGTTTGTGGTTCAATGGGTGGCCGATGTAGGTAAGGGACTGCTGTTGGAGGGAGATGGAATATTTCCTTCAAGTAAAACTATGTAATTTGTTTCCAATTTTGAAAATCTGAATTCAAATAAGAAAACAAAGTATTATATATGCATCAAAAAGGGAAGTAATGAGTTATGTTGGAAATTAGGTTGTTAGCTGCTCAAGATGTGAATACATGATTCTATACACAGAAAACAAATGGAAATAAACAAGGAAAAGTTCTTATTCTGTGTAGTTAAAATATGGTTTATTACCCCAAAACACTGTTGTGTTAGCTTCTTTATAGCCTTAGTAATTTCTCTATAACAGCAATTAGGACTCAGCACATTTCCTTATACCTAATATGCATACAATACAAATATTATCAAAATAATTACTACAAAATCTTATCCTAATTACTTCTTTCCTTCTGTTTGAAAGTGCCAGTGACTTTCAGGTTTTAGAATGCCAACTGAAGTCAAAGAACAAAGAGTACAGAAATCCTTTAAAGGACAATAGGTGCACTGAAGTGTTCTATTAGAATTGGATGGTAAAGTAAAAAGTAGGTCAGAAGTATTTAGACTAAGAAAACCAAGTCATTTCATCATAAATACATAAGAATGGTGAGCAGCCCCAGACGAAGAAAAACTTATGAAATAAAGACTTGCTTCAAATGCAGGCCTATTGTTACTTATAAGAGGGTAATTATGATGATAAAATTGAATGCATTTAAATTTGGTTTTCTAAATAAGAGAGTACTTCAGCATTTTCAGAGGTTGTGGGATGCTTGAGCATTCAGTTACCTTTAATATTATATTAACTGGGTGAAGGGAAAACTCTTGAGACCTCATAACTGGGCAAATAATTATTGGAAAGGAACCTGGGTCAAGAATGCCAGTGTCAGTTAAGAAAAAAGGGATCAGCAGTCTCCATTAGAATGTCATATTTTCTGACAAAGCTGTATTTGTGAAGAAGAAGCAAGGTTAAAATCACCCAGAATTTGCATCTGAATTCTCAGTAAGAGAGAAGGATTATGAAGAATCATGAAGAATTAGGCATTGAGGTTGAGATTTCACAGATTGGAGCAAGAATTGTCATGTTTCCAACAGAAAAATTATGCCTGAAGATAGAACTCTTGCCTTGATCACTCAAACACTTTATGCTGCTACCAAAAGCTCAGCCCCATCTTGAAGGCTTTCTATGACCAGTCATAGATTTCCCCTACGTGACCACAGGGAATGAGTTATATTTTACATACATTTTATTTTTTTTAATTTAATTTTATTATGTTATGTTAGTCATTTTATCTTCTTGTTGAACTATGGACAAGTTGATGATGTTTGAAAAGAATTGGGGCTGTAGCTAATTTGAAAAAAATTTAACTAAAATTCAAGAACTATATAAAAGGAGGGGCACCTGGGTGGCTTAGTCAGTTGGGCATCTGATTCTTGATTTCAGCTCAGGTCATGATCTCAATGTTGTGAGATTGAGCTCCGAATTGGTCTCCACACTCAGTGCAGAGTTTGCTTGAGATTCTCTCTCCTTCTCCCTTTGCCCCTCCCCCTGCTCATGTGCTCTCTCTCTCTAAATAAATAAATAAAATCTTTTAAATAAAATAAAGTAAAAGGAAAAGTTTTGAACATTGTAATGGTAGGTCAATAGCTATTGCTGTGAAGGATGCGAAGATGAGTAAGCTGTGTCCCACACTCTCAGGAGTTATGCAATATAATGGTAGACAATAATTAAATAAACAGAAGACAAATAGCAACAAAATACAGCAGTAACATAGTAAAACAATTAGTTTGGGAGAGCCAACATTTCTGAACTAATCCCCAGCCTTGTATATAAAGTGGGAACTTCTTTAACTTACAGGTTGTAAAGATTAAAGGATAAAATAAGCCATCCCACCTAGGGTACATTCCCCAGTAGGAGGCTCATTTTGTCATTATCATCTTTTTTAATTAGTTTTGCCCTGCTTAACTTTCACCTTAATAATCTCAGCTAAAAAGGCAGGAGAGCACTCCTTCAAGGATGAGTCAAGAACAAATTCTTAATTTCTCTTGTTTTTATTGTTTGTGTTGTCACTGTATCATGTTTACAGTGCTACTCATTGCCATCTAGAACAGAACTCACTCACAGTTCACCATGAATGTGTATTACAGTGAAAAGGAATTGACCATTGCTAAGATTACATGCAAAAACATTCGTTTTCTAACTCAGGCCTGGAAGATTTTACTGAGCCCTGATTTCTAAGAGAAGCGGGTATTTTGTTTTGTTTTGTTTTCTTCTGTTGGGTCCATTCTACTTCTACTTCATCTTTCTTGGAACCCCCTTGCCATATCAATTTCCTTGAGACCTAATTTGGCTGAAGCCATGGACAAGCCTTTTTTTTACTTTTATTAAATAATTTATCATTTCCTTTTATTATTGATGACATGAGAAATCATTCTTCATTCTACATAAATGAATTGAGCGCCTTTTACGCACCATTGTTCTTTAAATGACGAATACAGTGGTGAATGAAACCAACAGACTTGTTGCCTTTCAGAATTCACAGTCTAAGGTAGGAGACAGACAATAGATCTGGATACAAAAAAATTAATAGACGAATAAAATTCCAGGTGGTAGTGAGTAGTCTGAATGTTAACATAGCAGTGTAAGATTGTAGAGGACAACATTACTAATTTTGATTAGATGCTCTGGAAAGCCTACTTAGGGGAGTCAAATTGAGGCTAGAATGAATTGAGGGATATAGCCCTGTGACCTTCTGGAGGGGAAGAGTTCCCAGGAGAGCATATGAAAAGCCCTATTAAGATGAAGTCTTTGACATATCCCAGAGGCAGCAAGTGACCAGGTAAACTGCAGTGAACGAAGCAGAGAGAATAGGGGATGAGGACAGAGAGGGAGTGAAGGACCAACTCTCATTAAGTCTTTTTTTTTCCTAAGCTAAAACTATGGTTTTCATCAACATTTCCGGAGTCCTATGGTCATATCCCACTGGACCCACCTTCTCTGGCCTTGGCCTAGCTTTGCTTTTTTTGTCCTCTCTTCTGTAGGTTTTTCTCTAGAGATACTGCTAATCATCTCCCCGCTTCCTGCATGTGTAAGTGTGATTTGTTGTGCTTGTGAAATAATTAGGAATATATTTATGATTGTCAAGACATTTTATATGTGGTTTATTTATAAAGTTCACCTTTGTAGCAGTGAATTGCTTAAAGTAAAGACATAGAAGGGTGTTAGTAATAATTCGAGGGTTGGTGCAAAGGGCAGCCAGTATCTGTAGTAACAAATGCCAAATTGAAAAAGAATATATTTCATAATAAGAGTCTTAAAGAAGGTGGTGGGGAAGTTCCACCATAGGCTGAGTAGGGCAAGAAACCCCCCTGGTCTATTTCCCTGTCGCTATGACCAATGATTATCACTTCACACATCAGATCAAACTCAGTGAAGGGGCAATAACATTGATACAGCTACTTTGAAATGGAGCAGATTTAAAAATCACATCCATAGCGTGCTTTTTGAGGATACTCTGTCTTTTCCAGTCATCAACCACTCAGGAATGATAAGTGGTTCTAATATAATTTATCCTTTAATCCAAGAGCCAGAGGAAGAAAAGTTATATCTAACACCTCTATCTCACTTTATCCGTTTTACAGTTGCTCTTCTCTAGGTAGATAGGGTGGAGAAGGAATCAAAGAAAAAGGAAAAAGAAAAACAACTTAAAGAAACCTACCCGTTGTCTTTTTTTTTTTTTTTTTTTTTGTCCATAAAGAATCTCTGGGCAAAATTATATGTTATAAGGAAATGCATTCCAAAACTTAATTAGGGCTTTTAAAATTCAAGCCCAACATATTATTTTACTTAATTTATATGGGGAATAGGAAGTTCTAACTCAAAGGAAACAATTCAGTTTGTAGTCTGTTCTCCAGAAGAGGGAGGCCAAGCCACATTTACCCTCAAGTTTAACAAATGCTCATATTAACCTTAGCAATATTGTCCATTCTAGCTCTGGCTGGTACGTTCACTTAAGAATTGTCCTTCTTGGCAGGACTTTTATGTGTGGCCTTTGTATCCAGAATTATCTCAGCTTGCCATTCTTAGAGTAGAATTGCATACCCAGAAATAGTTGAAGTAAGCAGAGTGATCTGAACTTTAACCTCAGTTTTTTATGAACTCCCTGGAAGTTCACTAAGCTCCGTTTACACTGGCTTTCCTTTTTATCTCAATCTCATAAAGCACTGTCCAGTCTCAAGGACATCTGTCTAGAAGCCATTTTCTAAGATATTTTAATGATTAGTTCAGTTAATTAAATATCACCTCCTCTGGGGAGCCTTATGGTATCAACATATATAAATAACACCCTCCATCCCAACTCTTTCTACCACATTATTGTACTACCCCATTATATTTCTTACACAGTATAACTGTTCAAAATTACCTAGTTTATTTGTTAGTTTCCTGTTTCTGTCTCTTCTGGTCCATTAGAATATAAGCACCATGATTCTAGTTATGTTATTTTTTTGTTAATCTAGAACAGTGTCTGTCACACACTGTTTAATAACCATTTTTCATACTTTCACTTTAAGACAATTGCAGAATTATAGAAAAGTTACAAGGAAAGAACAAAGAATGCCCATATACCCTTCAACCAGACTCATCAATCGTTAACATTTTTCCACATTAGTTTTATAACTTTTTCTAAATGTTTGTATCTGTCTGTCTGATGTCTACATGTATTTTCTTTTTTCTTTCTTTTTTAAGATTTATTTCAATGAGAGAGAGAGAGAGAGAGCATGTGACACACATGAAGGGGGGAGGGGCAGAGAAAGAAGGAGAGAGAAACTCAAGCAGACTCTGCTGAGCAGGGAGCCCAACATGGGACTCGATCTCACGACCCTGAGATCATGACCTGTGCCAAAACCAAGAGTCAGACACTTAACCAACTGAGCCACCCAGATGCTCAGTTTCTATTTTCTAAGAATATTCTCATACATAGCCTCAGTGTAGGAAGTAAAGACAGGAAATTTATTATTTTAATGGTATTATTAGCTAATCTGATGTCCATATTCAAATTTCACAATTGTACCAAAATATTCTTTTAGCATATATTTTTTTCTGATGTAGGATCCAATCCACAATCATGTATCACATTTAGTTGTTATATAATTTTAGTATCCTTTAATCTGGAATTGTTTCTCAGATATTTTTGCCTTTCATGACTATGAAATTTTTTTTAGGGGTACATTTACTTAGGATTACAGTTATTTTGTAGCATGTTAATAATTATTTTTTTGGAATTTGAATACATGAATACTAATTAACTGCCATCTAGAATTGTCCATATATAAAGATACATGAGAATTGGAAACATATATATAAAGTTTTCAAAATTTCACTCAGTTCATTCTAAGATCTAAGAATAAAATGGGTACTAAGCCAGACTTTGGGAGAGTCCCAATTTCCTATCAGCCAAATTTTTCAATTTCCATAACTAAATAAATAATCACACAGATTTTTTGAAATTTTGTATTAAGCTAGTTAAGAATATACCATGAAAAGGCACCTGGGTGGCTCAGTGGTTAAGTGTCTGCCTTCGGCTCAGGTCATGATCCTGGGGTTCTGGGATTGAGCCCGAGTCAGGCTCCTTGCTGGACAGGGAGTCTGCTTCTCCCTCTTCTCTCCCCCTGCTTGTGTTCCCTCTCTCGCTGTGTCTCTCTCTGTCAAATAAATAAATAAAATCTTAAAAAAAAAATACACGATGAAAATTTAAGTAAGCTGTCAGAATATATTTTATGTGGACCTCCTTTACTTCGTATTTTGTTTGTTTGTTTGTTTTTTAGACTACATAAACTCCATTATTTTATTAGGGTCAATTATGCTTTCTCTCCATTTAAAATGTGCTCCTGGGAGCTGCCTTTAAATTGAGAAAAACACAGCTGCAAATATAAGCTAACGTTCTCCTCTTTCTTGCCCACAAGTATGTTTCTTTTTATATACTTCCATTTTTAAATTTTATTTATTTTTTTAAAATTTTTATTGTGTTATGTTAATCACCATACATCATTAGTTTTTGATGTAGTGTTCCATGATTCATTGTTTGCGTATAACACCCAGTGCTCCATGCAGTACGTGCCCTCCTTAATACCCATCACCAGGCTAACCCTCCCCCCACCCGCTCCCCTCTAGAACCCTCAGTTTGTTTCTCAGAGTCCATAGTCTCTCATGGTTCATCTCCCCCTCCGATTTCTCCTGCTTCATTTTTCCTTCCTGCTATATTCTTCTTTTTTTTTTTTTAACATATAATTGATTATTTGTTTCAGAGGTACAGGTCTGTGATTCAACAGTCTTACACCATTCACAGTGCTCACCATAGCACATACCCTCCCCAGTGTCTATCACCCAGCCATCCCGTCCCTCCCACCCCCACTTCGTATTTTTTTAAAGTTTTGTTTATTTATTTTAGAGCATGTGAGTGGGGGGGGGAGGGTCAGAGAGAATCCTCAAGCAAACTCCCCACTGAAGGCAGAGCCCAGATGTGGGGCTCAATCCCAGGACCCTGAGATCATGACTGGAGCCAAAACTGAGTCTACTGCTCAACCAGCTGAGGCACCCAGGCGCCCCTATATGGACCACCTTTAAAGAGCATACATCAATAATTACACCATTCTTATTAAACATGAAGACTTTACTAGCTTTATTTTCCAATTTCATGTTCCAGAATTATCCTCATTTGATCGTAAAAATAAAGGAGACTTTAGGTTTATTTTCAACAAAGGTTTCAGAATAGAGGTTGCCATGTACCAGCACATTCACTCTCTAAAGGAAAGAATCCAAAAATATGGTCTGCCAACAAAAATCACTTAACAATCTCAGATTTTAATATTTTTGAAGCTCCAGTACAAGTATATCATGCCCTGGCTATGTGAAGAAATTGGCAGAATGCTCAGTTTAAATAAATTTGTTCAAACAACTGGGAACTAAGAATTCTCACTTTGTTTCACCATCAAAAGGTCCTAAAAAATCTTGTATCTCCACTGAATTTTTCCTTTATCTGACAGGAAAAACTGCCTCATCTTTTCACTCTGTTCAGTGGTTTCCAAATGCTGGATATTTATTGGAGTAGCTGGGAAACGTGGAAGAACTAGCAATTCTTGAGCTCCACCACTAGCGATTCTGATATAATTGGGCTGGAGTGGACCCTTAATAGTTGGTGTTATCTTAAGACAAATCCATATGCTTCTAAGGTACAACCAGAGTTGAAAATCACTGATCTGAACCAAAGAAATTACCATCACTCAGTGATCTCAGTCAAATAGAATGTTGAAATATTTTCCAATCTGATAGCTGCTTCTTATATAATACACTCATCTTGTCCTTCCCCTTGGTTACAAATCAATGTCTCTGGCTAATTGTAATCATACCTTTTCATTTCATTTAGGTACATGGATTAAGACTCTTGACTAGAATAAACTGAACCATTGTGTTGCATGAATTTGTGACCAAGAAACCAGAAACAATGTTAACTTTGTCAACCTCAATTACATTATTAGAATTGATTATACCTCTTATATCCCTTTGTTGTGTTAAATTTTTGATCATTTGCTTGATTCTTTCTTTAGGAATCCTCGTGGTCTTTTATTGCAATGATGTCTCATTTAAGTAAAAGATTTCCAGATGTATAGAAAACAAAAGCATTTGGTTTATCACCAAACAGTGAAAGAACATCATAGATTATAAAAGTTTTCAAGAGACCATTATGTAGCTATATCATTTATATATCTGTGTTTATTTGGCCTCTACAAATATATATATTATAATGCAAATAGTTACTTCAAAACAAACACAACAACATCAGTGTCATCTCATCTGAACTCTTTCCCCCTAATTTAATCTAGGCTTTTGAACTACCCAATTCTTTTCTTTCTTTTTTTTTTTTTAAAGATTTATTTATTTATTTGAGAGAGAAAGATTGTGTGTGCAAGCAGGGGGAGGGGCAGAGGGAGAGGGAGATAAGCAAACTCCCCACTCAGGAAGGAGCCTGATGTGGGGCTTAATCTGAAGACCCTGAGATTACGACCCAAGCCCAAATCAAGAGCCTAATGTTCAACCAACTGAGCCACCCAGGTGCCCCTGAACTGCCCATTTCTGAGCTCATCAGTGGTTCTTGAATGTCAGGTGCACCCTACTTAATAACTAAGCTTTCATTAGGCTAAATGAGGTATTCATATGTACCTTTACATATTCAAAATCTATTCCTCAGTATAGATACTAACTTGATCTTTATTGAATGAAAAGGTCAAGTCAGACTTCCCCCTTGGCAATGATGTGAGCTCCCTCAGATTCTCATCAACTAAATAAAGTGATCACTGCACAAAGAATGCTTACAGAAAAAAAAAATATTGACTTCAGTGTATTGTATTATAGTCCCTAAAAATATTCAGAAATGGGCATTAGTTACGAAGCAAAGAACTTGACAGCTTATTGATTATGTAAATATGTTCCCTGCACTTATTTAAAATGAACCAATGAGTGCAAAGGTTAGCAAACTCTTAAAGGGCCAGATAGTTACAATTTTAGGTTTCACTGGTTACATGGTCTGCCACAACTATTTAACCCTGTTGTTGTAATGGAAAAGCAGCCATAAATAATATGTAAAGAAATGGATGTGGCTTTGTTACAATAAAAGTTTGTTTACAGAAACAGGTGGTGGGGTGGTGGGTTATAGTTTGCTCACCCCTTGATTAGTGGGGCAAAATATGTCCTTTATAATACTTTATGCTGTCATGACACAGAGTTCATTATTTCAGAGAGGGCACAGGTCAGATTTCAAGAGTCATTCTAGTTGTTTTCTATGGAGAGGACAGAACTCTATCATCAAATCTAAGTCCACTTAATTTGGAAAGAAGGGCAATTGGTTAAATATTTGGTATCAAAGTAAGAAATATATAGTGAGTGGAGGAGGACAAGTATTCCTAAAGTGGTCCAAACAGATGGACTGTAAAGTCAATCTCATCTTTCTAAATATTGCTGGTGATTTTTCTTCATGACATCCCCTGATACCTGATAATAGGAATACACACATGAAAACAAAACAAAACAAAACAAACCACAAGACGGCAGTGTTACCCAGATGTAACCCCCACTCCTTCTAGTTAAGCTACCTGTAGTGACCTCTTTTATAGTCCTCTGTTAACTTTTTCTCTCTTGCACTCTGAAACTTGTACATATACAAAAATGACAGTTACTCACATAACCTCTAAGACTGAGACAGAAACATTCCATATAACACTCAAATCTATTATTACAAAAGACAAACACAGCTAGCCAGTGAAACTTTCACTGGTGTCTGGTTCACAGAAACAGAGCAACTTCTCATTCATTACTGAAGTATTGTAGAATGTGTGCTGCAATGCATATGTCTATGGTATAAAGTACCTAGGCTTACACTTTTTGTGTATATTTGACCATATAGTCCACATGAGTCTAGTATCAACTTTTGAGACGCGCCTATATATTTTAAAGTAACTGAATCATGTATATCTTTAAAAGTAAACATATTAAAATAAAAAGTTTCTGCATAGTGAAGGAAACAATCAACAAAACTAAAAGGCAACCTATGGAATGGGAGAAAATATTTGCAAATGACATATCTGATAAAGGGTTAGTGTCCAAAATACATAAAGAACACATACAACTCAACACCAAAAAGCAATCCAATTAAAAATGGGCAGAAGACATGAAGAAAACATACAGATGACCAACAGACACATGAAAAGATGTTCAACATCACTTGTCATCAGGGAAATGCCAGTCAGAACCACAGTGAGCTATCACCTCACCCCTGTCAGAATGGCTAAAATCAACAACACAAGAAACAACAGGTGTTGGTGAGGATGTGGAGAAAAAAGGAACTCTCTGGCGCTGTTGGTGGGAATGCCAACTGGTGCAGCCACTGTGGAAAACAGTATGGAGGTTCCTCAAAAAGTTAAAAATAGAACTACCTTATGATCCTGGAATCACAGTCCTAGGTATTTACCCAAAGAATGCAAGAACACTAATTCAAAGGATACATGCACCCTTATACTTATATCAGCAGTATTTATTGTAGCCAAGATAAGGAAGTAGCCCAAGTGTTCATTGATTGATGAATGGATAAAGAAGAAGTGGTATATTATTCAGCCATAAAAAAGAATGTAATCTTGCCATTTGCAATGACATGGATGGAGCTAGAGAGTATAATGCTAAGTCAGAGAAAGACACGTACCCTATGATTTTACTCATATGTGGAATTGCAGAAACAAAACAAACAGCCAAAGGGAAAAAATTACAGAGTGAGACAAATCAAGAAACAGACTCTTAATTATAGAGAACAAACTGATAGTTACCAGAGGGAAGGTGGATGGGGGGATGGGTTAAACAGGTGATGGGAATTAAGGAGTCAGGGTGATGTATGGAAGTGTTGAATTACTGTATTGTACACTTGAAACTAATATCATACTATATGTTAACTGGAATTAAAAACTTAAAAAATACAGAAGTAAACATATTCTTCTTCTTTTATATTTTATTGAAGCATAATTGACATGCAATATTTGTTTCAGATATACAAAATAGTATTTCAACAATTGTATACATTACAAAATGCTCACCATGGTAAGTGTATTTACCATCTGTCACGATACAAAGTTGTTCGAATACTATATTCCCTATGCTGTACTTTTCCTCTCTTTGAATTTTATAATTGAAAATTTGTACCTCTTTTTCCTTTTTAGACATTTCACCCATTCCCCCCACCCCTCTCCCCTTGGGCAACCACCAGCTTGTTCTCTGTATTTGTAAATTTATTATTCTTGATGTTCCAAGAATGTTGGGACATAGCTTATACAGCAGCTACATGTACAGATTTTAACACATTTCTATGACTATAAATGCAAATAGTAATATATCTGTTATTTAATAGTTTTCATATGAAAAGAAAACACTAACCATTAATGAAAATATAGATCAATAATCTGGAATATTAATTTAACTGCAATGAATAAGTTTTGTGATGCACATTGGATGAAGCCTTCAAATTTGCCAGGACTTTGTAAATTATTTGCTTGTGTAGATTCATTGTTATATTTTATGATAAATTTTGAAAATTGGCTCCATGGAATAAAGTAAAAAGGAATTTTATTAGCTTCTGTTAAAAGCTTTTAAATGGTTTCAGCAAATATTTAAAAACAGAAATAAATAACATTTGAGACTGTTATATCACTGAAATTATAAGTGTCTGGGGAGTACTTATGACTTATTGGCTGTTATAGAAAACTTTTTACCAAAAAAAACCTTTGTGTTTTGTGTTCCAAATAATTCCATAATGTATTCATTTGTTTCATAAACAAGTAATAGCTATTTCCAAAACCACTATTTTTTTGAAATCTTAGGAAATTTGACCAAAACCAGAGTGAAGACAAATGGAGATATTTACAATCAATTAAAGATAGAGAGTTAACATTTCAGATTCTCCTCAAAGTAACCACTAATGGACAAGTTCAATGAGAAGAAAAATGAACGTAGAAGAAAAGAATTGGATAAAAGGAGCAATGATGAAAGGGAACATGGAAAATCCTAAACATGTCTGAGCTTTACAAAGATTATAATAAAAGTTTGGGGTGGCTTAAAAGTAAAGCTTAATGAAAAGACTAGGAAACAATAGATGGATGATAAGTAGACCTTCAAATAAGGTCTTTGTTTTGTAAAGGATGAGAAATAAAATATGGCCAATGCTAAATTTATGAGTTAAATATAAAACTATGAATATTAATCTATTAAAACAATAACACAAGAACATTAATATCCAAACAAAACATAATTTAAAATATTCTAGGGGTGCCTGGGTGGCTCAGTGGTTAAGCGTCTGCTTTTGGCTCAGGTCATGATCCCAGGGTCCTGGGATTGAGCCCTGCATTGGGCTCCCTGCTCCACGGGAAGCCTGCTTCTCCATTTCCCACTCCCCCTGCTTGTGTTCCCTCTCTCGCTGTGTCTCTCTCTGTCAAATAAATAAGTACAATCTTAAAAATAAATAAATAAATTATTCTAGAAATAATTGTGTATATTAATAGAAACAATAAAGGTAAATGGATTAAACTTGTTCATTAGAAGATAGTAAGAGACTAGATTCTTAAAAATTAAGTATACATGACTTATAAGAGAAACACATAAAGCAAAATGATAAATAAAATTTGAATATTCAGAGATGAAAGGCAATATATACCTGACAAACGAAATAGAAGATGAAGCAATATGTAATATAATATTAGATAAAATAGAATTTCACATGCCAAGAACCCATAGGAGCTAATAATAAAAGTAAAAATTTATGAAAAATACATAGCAATCATAAACTTGTACAAACCTAAGAGCTTATCTTTGAAATATACACCATAAAATAGCATACAAATAAAATCTTATATGTGTCAGCCTATTTGAGGGTTTTAAGAAAATTGTCTTTGAATGCATTAGGCATCAATAAGTATGAGTAGATCATTTGCACAATACTATTAACTTCCCTCTCTCTGTAGCCATTGGAAGAGAACTCTACGGTTAATAAAAAGAGGATAAAAGTTCTAGTTTCATGGGACACAATTAAAGACACATGAATTCAGGGTGCCTGAGTGGCTCAGTTGGTTAAGCGACTGCCTTCGGCTCAGGTCATGATCCTGGAGTCCCGGGATCGAGTCCCGCATCGGGCTCCCTGCTCGGCAAGGAGTCTGCTTCTCCCTCTGACCCTCCCCCTCTCTCATGTTCTCTCTCTCTCTCATTCTCTCTCACAAATAAATAAATAAAACCTTTAAAAAAACACATGAATTCAGAAAAGGAAGCCTTTAAAAAATTCCAAATAATTGATGGGGCATTTTATTGGTTGAAAAGAAAGTTAAGGAGTAGATAAAATGTGAATGTGTAAATTCTCTTAGTGGTGCAGAATGCTACTCACCCTTTAGAATTATTGGACTCAATTAGTCTACACTGTCACAAAAAATCTCAAAAATCCAGTGTTGAGAATCTGATAATAGCAAGTTGTAGAATGTTTGTTACAAGTCAAAGAACAGTGGAATTGAAGTCAAGAGACTTGATTTTCACTGAGGTCTCCACCACTTAAAAGCTTGTGCAAGTCACTATTTCTGAACCCTGGATTCTTCATCTGTAAAATGTTAAAATGTTTGTTCCGTTTAGTTCACGAGAGTATATATAAAAGCACTTTATAACAGAAAATGCTTCCCAGATATAAAGGGTTTATGTGTGTGTATAACTTCCACGTATTTAGTGACTACAATATGCCAGGCATATTTAAAATATTGTCAATATTCAAAATAATAAAAATGAAAATTAGCTATTATCCCCATTTTAAAGAGGATGAAACTGAGACTTGGAGAGAAACTCATCCAAGTTCATGGGGTGGTAAATTGCACGGGCAAAAAAAAAGCAAGACCTTTTTTTCTAACTATAAATTATACTTTTCCTTTGGGTAAAAACATCACTTGTAGCATATGGAATATTTTGTGGGGGGTGGGTGGAGAATGACTCATTTACAGCATTTTTTCAAATATCCAGAGCTTGTGAAACATATTAGTTAGTGATTGTGTGACCAATTGTTTTTCCCGGTTAAATCCTTGAATCACATTTTCTAATAGAAAGTATCTATCATTTGAGTAAAAAGATTACCAGATGCCTTCATCTGGGTCTCCTGGAAGGGACGCTCCTGAGTATAGAGCTGCCTGTTTCAGTACAGGAATTGTTATATTTCCACGTTCCTAATGATATGTAGCCTTCTGCTCGTAACTGAAGTGGCGGTCTGTCACCCTGCTGCTTCTGCTCACTGTGTGCCTGACAGCTAGGATAGAGAAGAGCTAGCAGCTCTGCCACTCTTGCTCCCAGGAGTCCACAGCTATGCCACCTAATCTGAATGTTGTGCTTCAGTAACTCCTTAAGAGGGTTCTTCTTCCCACTCAGCTTATGTTCCCTAACTACACGGCAGCTGCTCAGGAAGCCAGCTATCATCAGTTCTCTACACAGAGCACTCTCAACAGAGTTGCTCTGTAGCAAATATGGATTTAGGAAGGGCGGGCTCCTCCCTTACCAATGCTTAGGCCATCACAACATTCAAAGATAAATATGAGTCTCTGATCCCACTTAGAGTTATTCACAAACCCATCTATGATCCATGTTAGCCTGCCTGAGTTTTTCATGCCATCAGAAGACACTTCTGGAGACTCAGGGTAGAGCAACCCTGGAGTAAAGTGTTTGAGAAGGAGGAACGCACCCAGTTTGTTTTGTGAGGGGGCAAGAAGTCCCAGGTTCGGAAGAACTCTGTTTTAGTGTTAATTTGAAAATGTCATTGTCCTCATCATTCATTTTGGTGGTTCTCCAAATATTTGTTCCTAAAAGTATTTCCATCATTCAAATCATAATTTGCTTTGGAACTCAGAGATCTTCATCCTTTTAGTCTTGATTCTCTGATGATTAGTAGCAAAAAAGTAAACTAACCAAATGTAGTAATCCTAACAGCATAGTTGCTTTAAAATTTTTTTATTATGTTATGTTAATCACCATACATTACATCATTTGTTTATTATGTAGTGTTTCATGATTCATTGTTTGCGTATAACACCCAGTGCTCCACGCAGAACATGCCCTCTTTAATACCCATCACCAGGCTAACCCATCCCTCCACCCCCCTCCCCTCTAGAACCCTCAGTTTGTTTCTCAGAGTCCATAGTCTCTCATGGTTCGTCTCCCCCTCCAAATCCACCCCCTTCATTTTTCCCTTCCTACTATCTTCTCTTCTTTTTTTTAACATATAATGTATTATTTGTTTCAGAGGTACAGGTCTGAGATTCAACAGTCTTGCACAATTCACAGCACTCAGATAGCACATACCCTCCCCAATGTCTATCACCCAGCCACTCCATCCCTCCCACCCCCCCACCACTCCAGCAACCCTCAGTTTGTTTCCTGAGATTAAGAAATCCTCCTATCGGTGAGGTCATATGATACATGTCTTTCTCTGATTGACTTATTTCACTCAGCATAACACCCTCCAGTTCCATCCACGTCATTGCAAATGGCAAGATCTCATTCCTTTTGATGGCTGCATAATATTCCATTGTGTATATACACCACTTCTTCTTTATCCATTCATCTGTCGATGGACATCTTGACTCTTTCCATAGTTTGGCTTTTGTGAACATTGCTGCTATAAACATTGGGGTACACGTTCCCCTTCGGATCCTTACATTTGTATCTTTGGGCTGAATACCCAGTAGTGCAATTGCTGGATCGTATGGTAGCTCTATTTTCAACTTTTTGAGGGATGTCCATACTGTTTTCCAGAGTGGCTGCACCAGCTAGCATTCCCACCAACAGTGTAGGAGGGTTCCCCTTTCTCCACATGCCCGTCAACATCTGTCATTTCCTGACTTGTTAATTTTAGCCATTCCGACCGGTGTGAGGTGGTATCTCATTGAGGTTTTGATTTAGATTTCCCTAATGCCGAGCGATGTTGAGCACTGTTTCATGTGTCTGTTGGCCATTTGGATGTCTTCCTTGGAAAAATGTCTGTTCGTGTCTTCTGCCCATTTTTTGATTGGATCATTTGTTCTTTGGGTGTTGACTTTGATAAGTTCTTTATAGATTTTGGATATTAGCCCTTTATCTGATATGTCATTTGCAAATGTTTTCTCCCATTCTGTCAGTTGTCTTTTCGTTTTGTTGACTTTCTTTTGCTGTGCAAAACCTTTTTATCTTGATGAAGTCCCAATAGTTCATTTTTGCCCTTGCTTCCCTTGCCTTTGGCGATGTTTCTAGGAAGAAGTTACTGCGGCTGAGGTCGAAGAGGTTGCTGCCTGTGTTCTCCTTTAGCATTTTGATGGACTCCTGTCTCACATCTAGGTCTTTAAACCATTTGGAGTCTGTTTTTGTGTGTGGTGTAAGGAAATCGTCCAGTTTCATTCTTCTGCATGTGGCTGTCCAATTTTCCCAACACCATTTGTTGAAAAAACTGTCTTTTTTCCATTGGATATTCTTTCCTGCTTTGTCGAAGACGAGTTGACCATAGAGTTGAGGGTCCATTTCTGGGCTCTCTATTCTGTTCCATTGAACTATGTGTCTGTTTTTGTCCCAGTACCATACTGTCTTGATGATTACAGGTTTGTAATAGAGCTTGAAGTCCGGAATTGTGATGCCGCCAGCTTTGCTTTTCTTTTTCAACATCCCTCTGGCTATTCGGGGTCTTTTCTGGTTCCATACAAATTTTAGGATTATTTGTTCCATTTCTTTGAAAAAAGTGTATGGTATTTTGATGGGGATTGCATTCAATGTGTAGATTGCTCTAGGTAGCATTGACATCTTCACAATGTTTGTTCTTCCAATCCATGAGCATGGAACGTTTTTCCATTTCTTGTGTCTTCCTCAATTTCTTTCATGAGTATTTTATCGTTTTCTGAGTACAGATTCTTTGCCTCTTTGGTTAGATTTGTTCCTAGGTATCTTACGGTTTTGGGTGCAGTCGTAAATGGGATCAACTCCTTAATTTCTCTTTCTTCTGTCTTCTTGTTGGTGTATAGGAATGCCACTGGTTTCTGTGCACTGATTTTATATCCTGCCACTTTACTGAATTCCTGTGTGAGTTCTAGCAGTTTTGGGGGTAGAGTCTTTTGGGTTTTCCACATAAAGTATTGTATCATCTGCAAAGGGTGAGAGTTTGACTTCTTTGCCGATTTGGATGCTTTTATTTCTTTTTGTTGTCTGATTGGTGTGGCTAGGACTTCTAGTACTATGTTGAATAGCAGTGGTGAGAGTGGACACCCCTACCACGTTCCTGACCTTAGGGGCAAAGCTCTCAGTTTTTCCCCATTGAGAATGATATTCGCTGTAGGTTTTTCATAGATGGCTTTTATGATATTGAGGTATGTACCCTCTATGGCTATACTCTGAAGAGTTTTAATCAAGAAAGGATGCTGTATTTTGTCAAATGCTTTTTTCTGCATCTATTGAGAGGATCATATGGTTTTTGTTCTTTCTTCTGTTAATGTATTGTATCACATTGATTGATTTGTGGATGTTGAACCAACCTTGCAGCCCAAGGATAAATCCCACTTTGTCGTGGTGAAGAATCCTTTTAATGTACTGTTGGATCCTATTGGCTAGTATTTTGGTGAGAATTTTTGCATCCATGTTCATCAAGGATATTGGGCTGTAATTCTCCTTTTTGATGGAGTCTGTCTGGTTTGGGGATCAAGGTAATGGTGGCCTCATAAAACGAGTTTGGAAGTTTTCCTTCCATTTCTATTTTTTGGAACAGTTTCAGAAGAATAGGTATTAATTCTTTAAATGTTTCCTAAAATTCCCCTGGGAAGCCATCTGGCCCTGGGCTTTTGTTTTTTGGGAGATTTTTGATTACTGCCTCAATTTCCTTAGTGGTTATAGGTCTGTTCAGGTTTTCTATTTCTTCCTGCTTCAGTTTTGGTAGTTTATACATCTCTAGGAATGCATCCATTTCTTCCAGATTATCTAATTTGCTGGCATATAGTTGCTCATAGTATGTTCTTATAATTGTTTGCATTTCTTTGGTGTTGGTTGTGATCTCTCCTCTTTCATTCATGATTTTATTTATTTGGGTCATTTTTCTTTTCTTTTTGATAAGTCTGGCCAGGGGTTTATCAATCTTATTAATTCTTTCAAAGCACTAGCTTCTACTTTCGTTGATCTGTTCTACTGTTCTCTTGGTTTCTATTTCATTGATTTCTCCTCTGATCTTTACTGTTTCTCTTCTTCTGCTGGGTTTGGGCTTTATTTGCTGTTCTTTTTCCAGCTCCTTTAGGTGTAGGGTTAGGTTGTGTATTTGAGACCTTCTTGTTTCTTGAGAAGGGCTTGTATTGCTACATTCTTTCCTCGTAGGACTGCCTTTGCTGCATCCCAAAGATTTTGAACAGTTGTGTTCTTATTTTCATTTGTTTCTGTGAATTTTTTTAATTCTTTCTTAATTTCCTGGTTGACCCATTCATTCTTTAGTAGGATGCTCTTTAGCCTCCATGTATTTGAGTTCTTTCCGACTTTCCTTTTGTGGTTGAGTTCTAGTTTCAAAGCATTGTGGTTGGAAAATATGCAGGGAATGATCCCAGTTTTTGGTACCAGTTGAGACCTGATTTGTGGCCTAGGATGTGATCTGTTCTGCAGAATGTTCCATGGGCACTATAGAAGAATGTGTTTTCCGTTGCTTTGGGATGGAATGTTCTGAATATATCTGTGAAGTGCATTTGGTCCAGGGTGTCATTTAAAGTCCTTATTTCCTTGTTGATCTTTTGCATAGATGATCTGTCCATTTCAGTGAGGGGGGTGTTAAAGTTCCCCACTTTTATTGTATTGTTCATGTGTTTCTTTGCTTTTGTTATTAATTGCCTTATATAATTGGCTGCTCCCATGTTAGGGGTATAGATATCTACAATTTTTAGATCTTCTTTTTGGATAGACCCTTTAAGTAAGATATAGTGTCCTTCCTCATCTCTTATTATAGTCTTTGGTTTAAAATCTACTTTGTCTGATATAAGGATTGCCACCCCAGCTTTCTTTTAGTGTCCATTAGCATGGTAAATTGTTTTCCACCCCCTCACTTTCAATGTGGGGGTGTCTTTAGGTCTAAAATGAGTCTCTTGCAGACAGCATATCGATGGGTCTTTTTTTTTTTAAGATTTTATTTATTTGACAAAGAGAGCACAAGCAGAGGGAGAGAGAGGGAGAAGCAGGCTCCCTGCTGAGGAAGGAGCCTGATGTGGGACTTGATCCCAGGACCCTGGGATCATGACCCAGGCCAAAGGCAGCTGCTTAACCGACTGAGCCACCCAGGTGTCCTGGGTCTTGTTTTTTTATCCAATCTGATACCCTGTGTCTTTTGATTGGGTCATTTAACCCATTTACATTCAGGGTAACTATTGAAAGATATGAATTTAGTGCCATTGTATTACCTGTAAGGTGACTGTTACTGTATATTGTCTCTGTTCCTTTCTGGTCTGTGTTACTTTTAGGCTCTCTCTTAGATTAGAGGATCCCTTTCAATATTTCTTGTAGGGCTGTTTTTGTGTTTGCAAATACCTTTAGTTTTTGTTTGTACTGAAGCTTTTTATCTCTCCTTCTATTTTCAATGACAGCCTAGCTGGATATAGTATTCTTGGCTGCATATTTTTCTCATTTAGTGCTCTGAAGATATCATGCCAGTCCTTTCTGGCCTGCCAGGTCTCTGTGGATAGGTCTGTTGCCAATCTAATGTTTCTACCATTGTAGGTTACAGATCTCTTCTCCTGAGCTGCTTTCAGGATTTTCTCTTTGTTTTTGAGACTCGTAAGTTTTACTACTAGATGTCAGGGTGTTGACGTATTTTTATTGATTTTGAGGAGGGGGTCTCTGTGCCTCCTGGATTTTGATGCCTGTTTCTTTCCCCACATTAGGGAAGTTCTCTGCTATAATTTGCTCCAATATGCCTTCTGCCCCCGTATCTCTTTCTTCTTCTTCTGGGATACCAATTATTCTAATATTGTTTCGTCTTATGGTATCACTTTTCTCTCGAATTCTGCCCTCGTGATCCAGTAGTTGTTTATTTCTCTTTTTCTCAGCTTCTTTATTTTCCATAATTTGGTCTTCTATATTACTAATTCTCTCTTCTGCCTCATTTATCCTAGCAGTTAGAGCCTCCATTTTTAATTGTACCTCATGAATAGCCTTTTTGATTTCGACTTGGTTAGATTTTGTTTCTTTTATTTCTCCAGAAAGGGTTTTTCTAATATCTTCCGTGCTTTTTTCAAGCCCAGCTAGCATCTTTAAAATCGTCATTCTAAACTCTAGTTCCGACATCTTACTAATGTCCGTATTGATTAGGTCCCTGGCAGTTGATAATGCCTCTTGTTCTTTTCCTTGAGGTGATTTTTTTCCATCTTGTCATTTTGTCCAGAGGAGAATTGATGAATGAGAACAAAATGCTAAAAGGGTAACAATGACCCCAGAAAAATATACACTAAACAAATCAGAAGAGACCTGAAACTGGGGGAAAAGAAAGTGAAAGAAAGAAAAAAAAAAGATAAAAACAAACAAACAAAAAATAGAATATGATCAAACATGATCAGGCTGGTGCATAGATCAGTGCCACACACTAGATTTTGGGCATATTTTGGTCTGTTAAAAGAAAATGCCTCCCAAAATTTTAAAGAAGAAAAGTATATATGTACAAAAATAAGGGTAAATATGATGAAGGGATGGAAAAATGATTGTAAAGATGAAAATTTTAAAAGATTTTATAAAAGGAATTGATAAGAAGTAGGTTGAAAAATGAAAGAAGGGGATTTAAGAAAAAAAAAAGGGGGAGAGAATGTGATCAGGCAGGAGACTAAAACAAAGCCATACACGAGATTTAGGGTATATTTTGGTCTGTTAGAGAAACTGTATCCCAAAATTTTAAACAGAGAATTATAAATATATATATATATATACACACACACCATAAATAAGGTTAACTACTATGAAGGGATAGAATATGACTCTAAAAATGAAAAATAAAAAAGATTTTTTTTAAAAAAAAGGAATTGAAAAGATGTTGGTTGAAAAAGGGAAAAAGAAAAATTCAAAAAAAAAAAAAACACCTAACTTTGAAAGACTAAAGAATCATGGGAAAAAAGCCATGAATTCTATGTGCAGTATTCCCCTAGCTCTGGAGTTCTCCCGTTCTCATTGATCGGTAAACTTGGTCTTGGCTGGCGGTTCTTGCTGATCTCCTCAGGGAGGGGCCTGTTGCCGTGGTTCCCAAATGTCTTTGCTGGAGATGGAATTGCCCTGCCCTTGCCAGGTCCAGGCTAAGTAATCTGCTCGGGTTTGCTCTCAGGAGCTTTTGTTCCCTGCAAGCTTTCCGTACAGCTTTGGAGGACGAGAGTGAAATGGCGGCCTCCCAATCTCCGCCCCAGAGGAGCTGAGACCTTGGGGCCCCACTCCTCAGTGCGCCCCCGGAGAAAAGTAGTCAGTCACTTCTGTCTCCCCGGTCTCCGGCCGCACTCCGTGCTCACCCGGCCTGTGACCGAGCGTTTCTATCTTTGGCACCTGACCCCGTGTGGAGTCTCCAATCCCAGCAGATTCTTGTGGTGCGCTCTCCCGCACCACTCCTCCTGTGGGAGGAAGGGGAGTCTCCCCGGATCTGCCGCTTTTTGGGTCCCTGCTGAAGGAGCATTGGCCCGACTATGCCGCGGATCATGGTCTATGGCAACCCTGAGCTGAGAGCCCACACCTCGGCTCCGTCTCTACAGCCGGCTTCCCTGCTCTGATACCTGGGAGCTCTGCCACACTCAGGCACCGCCAGTCTTTCTGTGACCCCGAGGGTCCTGAGACCACACTGTCCCAGCGAGGGTTCCATCCCCCGCTTAGCCACTGGAGCGACATCCCTCAGCGGAGCCGACTTCTAAAAGTTCCGATTTTGTGCTCTGCTGCTCTATCACTTGCCAGAAGCGGCTGATGGAGGCCCCCTCCCCCGCCATCTATCCTCCTGACTATCGGCTCGAATTCACTTCTCCGCACGTCCTACCTTCCAGAATGTGGACACTTTTCTGTTCAGAGAGTTGTTGCTATTCCTTTCTTCGATCTCCTGTTGAGGTCGTAGGTGTTCAAAATGGTTTGATCCCTATCTAGCTGAATTCCTGGGACCAGACGAAATTTAGGTCTCCTACTCCTCTGCCATCTTGCTCCTCCCCCCAAAGTGCCTCTTTTTAATTTTTGATTCAATTTAGGTTGCTAGCAGTGTGCCTATGGACAAAGCTGAAACTCCCCAATTTACATTTTGTAAATTTGCATATGCTGCGAATGAGTACCTGTATGTTTTGTTATTATTTCAAACATATTAATGGTTAAAACCTGTATATTAAAGAATGGGGAATATACACCATATTCACATTTGTGTTTGAAAACCTTTTTGAATTACACCAATTTGAGATCATTTCGATATTTCAGAATGATTGACTAAATATACTAGTGGCAGAGACTAGCTAGAATGGGACACCGATGCTTCATAAATTTGTTCTTATGTATCTCTAAAATATATTTACATGATTACTTTAAATAGTTTCTCTTTGCAGTATATTTTGAAATGGAATTTTTTTAGTCTCCAAAAGTTTATTCAACTGTATCATCAGTTCATGTATTCTAACTATATGTAGACTGGAAATGAAGACCTATCTTTTTTATGGATAGATAAAATAGCAAAATTCCTTATTTTCAGGCTCATTTTAATAATGCCCAATTCTGGGTAATTTCAAGGTGAGATAAATGTTAATGCATTAAGAATTTAAGATAGTTTACAAGAATAGAAATAATATGTGGGGAGTATTCTCAAAGTCTTGGGGATGGAGGGTGTAAAAAAAAATAGAGGAATAGGAAACTGACTTAGAGCAGAATAAACCTTCCTATTCCTTTTGTCATGTTAATTTGAAAATTATTTTTGTAAGAGCCATACTGGAAGATGATACAGGAATAACTCTGTATACCATCAAAAGCAGCCAGAGGACATATGTAGGGTCCCACATACTTCCAGTACCATCATTCACTCTGACCCTGACACTGCCGATTGGAGTCTGAACCAGGAACTTGTAGAGGCTCTGGGTTCCTTGGGAAGAAATTCTTCATATGCTTCCCCGACTTGGATAGCCTCATG
The DNA here is from genome assembly GCF_003265705.2 of Callorhinus ursinus. Lineage (NCBI taxonomy): Eukaryota > Metazoa > Chordata > Mammalia > Carnivora > Otariidae > Callorhinus > Callorhinus ursinus. The sequence continues at coordinate 21,570,714 of NW_027397078.1, forward strand.
ACTACAACTTATGAAGACATGATTAGTTTAACTTAAATCATATACAAGTCCCTTTTGTCCCCATCAGGAAAGAGGCCTGAGACCACAGCTCATCACTCATCATCTAGACTCTCATCCTCATCCTCAGTCTGACTCAGACCTCCACCAGTCCTTGATTCACCAAGCCATTTCATTATTTGTTCTGGAATTGCCTATATCCTTGCTACTCAGTGTTGACATCACGTGGGAACTTGTTAGTAAAGCAGAATCCTAAACCAGACCTCAGAAACTCCCTTTAACAAGATCTCTTTGTGGTTAGCATGTACATTCAAGTTTGAGAAATACCACTCCTTATATTTTCTTACCATTTTTTATCTTAGTGAAACCTGGCTGTCTCCCTCAGTCACTACTTCTTATGTAATGGCTTCTTCTTGAAAGGTAGGGTTTTCTGTCCTATATCTCTCATACATTTTTTTTTTAAGTTGAAAGAGTTCTTTCTTTCTTCCTCCTTATTGTTTGTAAATTGTTATCTCTCTCCTCCCTAAAAACACAGATCCACACTGAAACGTTTGATCTTAGGTTTCACCACTCTCCTTTACTCCTTGTGGCAAACCTCTACAGATCTCTGTGTCCTTCCCCTTGTTTCTTGAAGATATTTGGACCCGGTGGACTCTATCTCCCTTGTATACCATCCCTGATAAAATGCATGGTAATTTAAAAACAGAATCCTTCCAATATATGGACTTCCCATTTGCTGGTTCTTGCTTGTATTTATCTTGGCAATCACTGTGCATAAGCCACCAATATCCTGGTCATGCCAAATCCTATCATTCCCAATGTGTTTGTCTTCTCCATAATCTCACTTTCAAACATTCTGTACTCTTACGTCTCACCTTCTTTCTTTCCAGTTCATTTCTTCTAGTACCTTCACTGCAACAGCTTTTTGCTCCCATTAGCATTCATAATCTATTGACCTGTCCTGTTTTCACTCTTTTTCACCCATTTCCGTTCTTGCCTGGCTACCATAGTCATCTGAAAAATCTGAAACCCAGTTAAATCAAATTCTCTAACTATCCAGTTCTTATAGTTGATCACTTGAATATGTCATATAGTTTTATGTTCATGATACCACAAATCTTAAATGTGCCTTTATTACTACCATACAGTTCAGCTGTGTTTTTTTTTTTTTTCTAAGAAGACTCCCCCCATCTCTGGTAATTATTCATACTTTCTCCTCTTTTCTCAAAACCCAACACTTCTTCCCCCACTAAACACTGCTTTCACTATCTATCTGTGGATCATCTCTTATTTCATGAGAAAACAGAAGCATTCCAGAGAGAATTCTTTTATACTCCTCTGTCCAAATCTAATAACAAACCTCTTTGTGTAGCCACATAAACTTCCTAGCCACCCATTTCAATTGCTGTCTGAAATCCTTTCTAAAGCCAATTTTCAATGTACGAACTCAGTCTCATATCATCATGCCTTTTCAAGGACTTTGCAACTTCAATTTTCTTTCTTTCTCCTGAATAACCACATTCTCCAGTTCAACCTGATCATCCTAATCTTTGTTTAAGAGTGTATGGTACCAGAAGGGGCACCTGGGTGGCACAGTCGGTTAAGTGTCAGACTCTTGGTTTCAGCTAGGGTCATGATCTCAGGGTCGAGATCTCAGGATCATGAGATCAAGCCCTGTGTCTGGCTCTGCACTGAATGCAGTCTGCTTGGGACTCTCTCTCCCTCTCCCTTTACCCCTCCCCCCATTGCTCATTCGCTTTCTCTCTTAAAACAAAACAAAACAAAACACACGTGTAAGATACCAGGATCTTAGGTTTATTTCTAGCTGCTGTCATTGTTCTTTTCCCTTCTACAGTAAAATTCCTTGAAAGAATTGCCTTGGCTTTATAATTCACTTTCTTCCCTCTTAATCTTGCTTCAACCCATCAACCCATTGGTATTAGTCTAAGTTATCCACAGAAACAAAGCAAATAGATGTATATAATTTACTGTAAGGACTTGGCTTATGCAATTTTGGAGACTGAGACCCAGGAGAACCACTGGTCTAAATTCCAGTGTGAGTGCAGGAGAAGACTGATGTCTCAGCTCAGAAATAGGCAGAGAGAGTGAATTCTCCTTTACTCTTCCTTTCATTCTATTCAGGCCTCCAAAAAATTGGATGAGGCCCATCCATACTGGGGACAGCAATCTACTTTACTCAGTCTACCAATTCAAGTGTTCATCTCATTCAAAAACATTCTCACAAACACACCTAGAGTAACATTTAACCAAAAATCTAGGCACCTCATGACCTAGTCAGGTTGACACATAAAATTAACCATCACATTACTCATCACACTTTCATCCCTAACACTCCACTAAAACCACTTTTTGAAAGTTGCTGCTGACCTCCATGTTACCATCCCAGTGATTAATTCTCAGTTCTCATTTTCCTCAAACAAATCATAACATATGATACTCCCACTTTTTTGAAACACTCAACTTTACCTCAGGGATTCCAAATTCTTAGATCTTTTCCTATTTAATTGGCTGCTCCATCTCAATCTCTTTGAAAGTTCTTCTTTGTTTTCCCTGTCTTTAAGCTTTGGAGTGTTCTGGGGCTCAGTTCCCTCACTTTTCTTCTCTGTATAATTACACTCTGTAAGTGAACTCATCTAGCTTTAAATCCAATCTCTGTAACAATGATTCCATATTTTTTTGCTACAGCCCTGAGTTCTTCCCTGAACTCCAGTTGTGCAGCTGACATGACCTGGCTATATAATAGGATTTCAATCCTTTTTTTTTTTTTTTTTTTTTAAGGATTTCAGTCTTAACATGTCTAAAACAAAACTTTTGATTTATCACTGACCGAACCTAATCCATATTATTTGCCATCCGAATAAATGACATCTCCATTCTACCAGTTGTTCTAGAGCAAGAAACTTGAAATGATTTTTTTTTTTTTTTACTCCCCAATCCCTCACATTTCACATCAAATCCAGGAGTAAATCCTGTTGACACTAATTTTCAAATACATCCATGTTTTGACCAGATATTCTCTTCACTGAACAAAGCCGCTATCATCTCTTCCTTTGACTATAATTAGAGCCTCCTGGTTAGTCTACCTGCTTCCATCTTTTTAAAACAGTTTGAATTATATTTTACATATAAAAGTCACAAAATTTCAAGTGTATAATTGAATGATTTTTTTAAAGATTTATTTATTTATTTGAGAGAGAGAGAGAGTGAGCGAGTGGATGGAGGGGCAGAGGGAGAGAATCTCAAGCAGACTCCCCTCTGAGTGCTGAACCCCACATGGGGCTTGATCTCACAACTCATGAGATCATGACCTGAGCCGACATCACAGATTGGTCGTTCAACCAACTGAGCCATCCAGGAAACCCCAATTCAGTGATTTTGGTAACTTTCCTGAGTAGGACAACCATCACAGTACATCAGTTTGGAAACATTTTCATCCTCTCAGTAAAGTCTCTCATGCCCATTCCCCATTCCCACCCTTAACTCTAGCAACCACTGGTCTACTTTCTGTCTGTGGTCATTTCACATAAATGGAATGATACAATATCTAGTCTCGTGTCTGGCTTTTTTTCACATAGCATAATATTTTTGAAGATCTTCCCTGATATAGAATGTGTCTGTATTTTATTCCTTTCTATTGCTTTAGAGTATTTCATTGTATGGATACTCATTCTGTCTATCCATTTATAAGTTGATGAACACTTAGGTTGTTTCCAGTTTGAGGCTATTATGAATAATTCTCTCATGAACTTTGACATGCGTGTCTTTGTGTGTATATGTGTTTTCATTCCTCTTGGACAGATATCCAGGGGTAGAATTGCTGGGTTATATGGTAGCTGCATGTTTAACTTCATTTTTCTTAAAGATTTTATTTATTCATTTGAGACACAGAGAGAGAGGGCAAGAGCAGGGAGAGAGTCAGAGGGAGAGGGAGAAGCAGACTCCCCGCTGAACCAGGAGCCCAATGTGGGGCTCGATCCCAGGACCCTGGCATCATGACCACACTTAACCATCTGAGCCACCCAGGTGCCCCTGCATGTTTAACTTCTTGAGGAGCTGCAAACTGCTCTCTAAAGTGGTTGCACCATATTACATTCCCACCAGCAATATATGAGGGTTCCTGCTTTTCCACATCCTTTCTTATTCATACTACCCATTCTAGTGCATGTGAAAAGGTATCTTATTATGGTTTTAATTTGCACATCCTAATGACTAATGATGTTAAGCATCTTTTCATGTGCTTATTAGTTCTTCTTATGTCTTCTTTGATCAAATGTTCGTATCTTTTGGCCATTTTCTGGTTGAGTTTTTGTCTTATTATTGAGGTGTTAAGGATTTAAAAAAATAAATTCTGGACCCAAATCTCATACTGAATATGCCTTGACAAATATTTTTTCTCAGTTTGTTATTTGTCTTTTAATTACTTAATGGTGTCTTTTGAAGTGCAAAAGTTTTGAATTTTGATAAGGTCTAATTTATCAGGTTTTTTTCTGGACCATACCTTAGTGTGTTATATCTAAGAAATCTTTGTTTGGGGGGGGTGATGGCAATGGGCAAAATGGATGAAGGAGAGTAGGAGATACAGACTTCCAGTTATGGAATGAGTAAGTGATGGGGTTAAAAGATGCAGCATAGGGAATATAGTCGATGATATTATAATAGTGTTGTATGGTGACAAATAGTAGCTGTATTTGTGGAGAGCACAGTGTAACGTATAGACTTGTCAAATCACTGTGTTGTACACCTGAAACTAATGTAACATTAGGTGTCAACTATACTTCAGTTAAAACAATTTTTCATAAAATATTAGGCAGCCATTAAAAAGAATGAATTATAGCAAAACCAGTTGATTTGGTTAGGCTTTCTATGAAGTATTATTGAGTGAAAAAAATCTAGGTGCAGAAATGTGTAATACTGCATTTCTGTAAATAATACCAATAAATAATGAAAAAAGTATATCATTTGTATATATGCACGTAAAAGAAATCTTGGCTTAGTACAAGGTCTCAAATATCTTCTTTGTTCCTTCTAAAGGTTGTATTTATTTAGCTTATATTTAAATTTATGATGCAATTTGAATTAATTTTTGTTTATGATATGAGTTTCTCTTCTTCATCTTTATTCATCTACATTCTACGATTGACACCAGGAAGAATAGTCATTTAAAATTTCAAAATCAGACCTTTTGACTCCATTCTAATGGCTTCACATTTCATTCCAAGTGATACTCAAAGTCCTCCAGTGTCCTGAATTTCCTTTTGGTATCATCTAACCTTTTCTGACCTGCATGGTTCAGTCCAGGATTACAGGCTTCCTTGCTGTTTCTCAGTGTCTAATACCTACCTCAAGGTTTCTGCATATGCTGCTTTATCTGCCAGGAATGTTCTATCACCTCCTCATAGACAACTTCCCTGACCACTGGAGAGCAAGCACAACACTCCTTGTCATACTCTTTATCCCCTAAACCTTTCATATTTTCCTTCATGGCCCATAGCATCTCCCAGCACAATATAGATAATATTTATGTATGTGTGGTGTTTGTTTATATATTGTTGACTTCCCTCATTAAAATAAAAGCTCTGTAAGATCAGAAACATTATTCTTTTGTTCACTGTCCTATCTGTATTATCTAGAAGTGTGCCTGACTCACAGTAAGAACTCACTGAATGTTTGTGAATTAAAAACATAAAGGACTCATGGTTCCTAGTTTTGCTTCCAAGAAGATGTCTAGGACTGGTGTGTGAATCCAAGTATACTTATATTCTTGAAGAAAAATAGAAGTGGAGTAATATAAAGCTTGCTTTGTTTCTGTAGATAGACATATCACTAGACAATGTAAAATGTTATAAATGACTATCTGAATGGTTTTACAAAAGGAAAATCTTTATTTGAATTACCTGAGAATTATAACTTTGTATTATCTGATAATATATTTAAGTTACTTGCATTGGTATCAGCAAAAGATTTTTCAAAAATATTTCATATAGAAATGTTCAATGTAAATAGAGGGATATGTGCATATTGTTTCTTAGATGTTGTAATCCTTTCCTTTTTTAAAAAAAAGATTTATTTATTTGAGAGAGAGAGTACACGAGTTGAGGGAAGGGCAGAAGGAGAGAATCTTCAAGCAGACTCCCTGCTGAGCAGGGAGCCCACATGGGGCTCTATCTCAAGACCCTGAGATCATGACCTGATCTGAAACCAAGAGTCAGACCCTCAACTGACTGAGCCACCCAGGTGCCCCGTTGTAATTCTTTTCTGACTACCATAGTTAGAAATCACCTTTTTTTTCCTCTTCTTATTTATAGAATTGATTTGTACCCACTTTTATGAGAGTTACCATTTGGTTATCAATCTCTACTTGAATTAAAACATTGCTTCCATTTTGCTTTAAATCTATATGAATAGATTATAAAATACTAGTGGGCAGGATCCATACCTTATCTATCTTTGCATTTTCCAGAAATGCTTTGCGTGAAGTTCACACACAAATTGTTGTCCAAAAAATAGTAAGAAACTTTAGCTAATATGCCAAAATTTGAAAGTCACATTGGCAAATTAGATTGATTGAAAAAATATATAATAATAATGCTGAGTCTGTGTTCATAAGCTCATAGAGCATATGAGCTATTTTCAAAATGTTTAACTAGGCATATAACAAAATGCCATTGCTTTCTGGGTCCTAGTACTGAGAAATTCAGGATTAGGTACTGAGTAATGGCTTTCTCAGTACTGAGAAATACAGATATTTACATGACTATAGCCAAAACAAGTATTTTTCAGGAAACCATTTGGCAGAAACCAATTTGAATGATATTTTATTTTTACCTTCATGTCATTATCATTGTTGCTTCGGGTGCATATATGAGGTGAAACAACAATGCAGATAAGTGTGTATAAGTTTATGTGTCTATACTGGGGGTCTGATAATATGGAATATTAACTTTTATTCAAATAATATCTGTGTTTGACAACTATGAGGGAGATAGTGGAGGTAGACTTGCTTATAGTGCCCAAAATATCAGTTGTTATGCTAATATTGTCATACATAGAATCTCAGTCCAGATTGCATGCCCTTAGCCCAAAAATATACTGCTTTCTCTGTGAAAAGCATTGTTTGTGTCATCCCTCTGCCTCAGTTTAATTATCTTTGTAATGGGTATATTAATTTACCCCATGGAAGTGTGAGGAATAAATAAGAATGTGTCTGTGTGTGTATGTATGTCTTTCTCTTTCACTTAGTCCAGTGTCCAGCATATAGGAACTGATGTCATCATTTTTCTATTTGAAAGTATATTACTTTTATAATGGAAAAAATGCAGGAAAAATAAAATTTAACAGAAGAAAACAAAGTTGTTCATATTATAAGCCTTGAATAAAGACATCAAGGGAAATTAGAAAATGTAACCCTTACTTGAGTCAATGCCCAGGTGATGCCAAAATTAGAGGTGGAAACACAGGTAAAAAAGATTCGGGGCTGGTGATGCCAGGTAATAAGACACAACTGATTGTAATTTTAATGTTATAGTATATCAGGTATAACCCAGTTTTAAACCATCTAAACTTTACTGAAGGAGGGATCTGGTCAAAAGAGGGAAATGTATCTAATGTTTTATCCTGGATCCAGAAGGTTTAAATGGAGATTGTTGTTTTGATCAGACTCCTTCAAACATTGCCTATGCAGAGAGAGAATAGCTGAATGTTTTTGTTTTTTTTTTTGTCACCATTACTGAGAGTTCATGTTTGTAGCCCATCACAAATTGGGGCAGAGAAAAACCAAAAATGGGGCACATGGGTGGCTGTCAGTTGGGCAACTGACCCTGATTTCAAATCAGGTCATGATCTCATGGGCCATGGAATTGAGGTCTGCATTGGGCTCCATGCTCCATAGTGAAGCTGCTTCTCTCCTCTCTCTCCCTCTGCCTGCTCATGCTCTCTGTCCCTCTAAAATAAATAGATCTTTTTAAAAAAATTTTAAAAAAGAACCAAATGCCACCATCATATAATTCTCCATGAACACTGTGAGAGGAATTATTTTAGAATATCTTCAATATCTGAAAAATGGGAGAGCATGGGGAGGAATCTGAAATTTCAAGATGGTATCTTTTAATGACATGGGGGATGTTCTCATGTAGAGCTACAGAGTGTTAAGATCTTTGAGGTTTCTTAGGAAGTTTTAGAATGATTGCAGTCTGAGGTGCCTTTCCAAGAATATGCTGTGCTTGTTCCACTGTGGTAGTGTGTACAATTCTTATTTGGACTTCTTGGATTAAGATCCATGCCCTTTAGTGTTTGAATTTTGGAAAAGCTACTCTCAAATCCCTATGGGTAATAAAGATGGAATGGTCAAATATCATCTGTCCTTGTTTATTTAGGTAAAGTAATTCTATTTTGCAAGATCCTTGTAGGGGGATTAGCTGAGAATCTTTAAGAGACTGAAAAGTTGAATCAAAGTTGTCTCTTGACAAGAGCCAATTCTGATGGACAAATATGTAGGTGAGATTCTGTTATAATAAGGGGCATATCAAACATCCATATTTTCACTTCTACCAGATAGTGCTTAAAATTATTTAGAGAATTAAAATTATTCTAGGGGTGAAGGGGCTATAACCTTAAGTTTGTTAAAAAGCTGCAGAAGCTTTCAGTTATTAAGTGAATTATCAAGTCAAGGCTGTGATACCAAGAAGAAATAAAAAGCATAAGATCCTGAGGGAGCCAGGCCTCTTTGATTCCTCAGTCCCTTTAGAAATTTGTGGTAAGAGAGATATAAGCAGTCAAATAGATTGCTGAAATAGTACTCAGATTATACTCTTGATTTAGCATATCCCTATCTTGCCAAATCTCTCTTTAATTGTTAATTTGGGATTTGGGGGCCTTAGGGGCCATACTAGATTGAGACAAAGAAAAGAAAAATTATAACTTAGGTCAAAATATAGCTATCTGATAGGGACACTCCATACTTTATTCTCCAATTAGATTTCCTGCCTCATGACAGATAAGACCAGACATATGTGTGTGAATCTGTTTTTAGGCATGCATTGATAACATGACACTTGTCTTTGTGCCTACAAGTATTGGACTAAATGGATTTTATTGACTCTAATCTCAGTATTAACAATAAAACCTGCTCAGCAACAAGGTTGTTGAATCTTTCTCTCTGGGGTACCAACATATATGCATTGAGAGAGAGAAGAGTGAAATACTTGAAATTTTCGAAGTGCTGGTTGTGTGACTTCAGAGACATGGCAGAAAGCTTGGGACTGTGGCAAACCACAGACTATGCCAGTGATGTCTGCAACCCTGGGTTTCTGGGCTAATGAGCTATCACAGTTGGGACTAGAAAAGCAGAGCAATCACAGCAAACAACACTAAACAATCTAAAAAAAAAGACAAACCTTGGTTCACTTGATAGGCATTAAGGCTAAAAAAAGGAACTACTTTCCAGTTGGTATGTGAAAATTACTACTCTGGACCATTAAAGTCTAAAGAACATTAGTCAAATGAATAAGAGAAACAATGACACGCTAGAGGGAGGTCAGTTAGCCTCCACCCCTACATGGAATGTAACCCATTTATGGTACCATTTAAACTAGTCAGTCCACCCAGAGAAGTCCTAGTGAATGGAAAAAGTCCGTGGACTCTGATAACCCACCCTTCAGGAAAAGTTACCACCAATGAGAGGAAGATACATATGGTCAACAGGACTCAAGTGAACACATAGAAATTCTAATAGATGGTTGAGAATTTTCCTGAAATCCAGCTCACTACTGTTAATGCTCATAGATTGGGTTAACCTTAAAAATAAAACAGCCAGTTATTTTACCAACAAAATGAGTGTATTTCAGAATAGCAGAGAATTGCAATTTGGGGCATGCAAGCTATGGCAAAACCATAGGCAAGTCACAAGAACAAGGAGAGGAATGTTCTTTTATAGAGGAAAGGGGGCAGTAGGGAGGGGTTCTTATAAACAAAAAGTCCATTGGAATAAACTGGGAGTTCAAGTGTAGTGGCTGTTCATTGGCTGAGTTGTGACAGTCTCTCATTTGCTGGGCTGTTGCTGAGCAAGAAGAAAACCTTTCTTCCTTTTACTGGGGTGGTGAGGTATGGACTTCTTCCTGCTGAGAATGCATGGTACATCTCTACGTGTCTGCAAGTGATGACAGACAAGTGGTGGGGCATGAGAGACACCCCATTGGCCCCCTGACTCCATTTTAAATGAGCATACCAAGAAATCGAGACTTTTAGAACCCTCCCCCACTGAACTACCACAGCTCATGTTATGGAATTAGTAAATCAAACTTCTGTAAAAAAAGTTTCTTGTTATATGACTCACATTATAAATTATATATATATATATATATAAAAGTTTCTTGTTTAATATTTTTAACACTATCAATATGATCTATGTGTTTGTGTGTGTGTGTGTGTATACACACACACACATACATACATACATATACCTTAAATATATCTCAAATTTTTAATGTCTAAGTCTGGTCATATCCAAGAGTAGGGTTTTATTTTTCAGAATCAAATGTTAGTTTTTATTCCATACTTTTTAAAAATAAAGTTAGAAGGAAGGGATGTACACTACATATTAATTCTATGTCTCTATCATCCTTATGTATAGACAGTCATGCTGAACATTGTTATAATTGTGCCAGACAGAGTAAGAAATACTTTTCTATGGAAGTAGAAACATAGAAGGTTCTTATGCGCATAGATCCAAAGGTGTGCCCAAAAGGTTAGCACAAATAAGCAAGTAGCTATTACATTATAAAGATGCTTTGACATAAGAATGTAAGTGAAAAATTAATAATATATTAGTAATCTATTAATTTGAAGAATACCAAAATGCCCACATATGCCTAAGTGTTTACCTTCTGGTACAAAAATGTCCGTATTCATTTCTTATTTGAGGTAAATAACATTAGACAAAATAAAACCACTACTTAATTGCTCAAACTCACTATGGTTGTTTATATTCTTTCTAATAGGGCTGAAGTTGGAGGCTTTGACTTTTAAATGATTTCAACTTGTCTTTCCAATTTCTCAATAGCTTTTCAATTAATTTGCAATTTGTGTTTTTAGAAGAACATGAAATATTAAAATATGATTGAAAAAAATGTTCTTGCTTATGAATAAGTACTATGACACTTTTGAATAGAAATCAATTACTTGAGTTCTCAAAGGCACAAAAAAATAGTATTTAAATTGTTGAAATGACCTTTATTCTGCATTATGGACATGACCCAGTGAATACCCATGAATATTCTGATGCTCCAAATTTTAGTAGGAGTGGTTTTAGCATCTCTGTAACTATATTTTTGTATGTATTAAAATTTCACATGTCACATAAAGACATTTAAGCTGTCAGATAAAGCTACAACTTGAAACAGAAGATTGAATTCCTTTTTGCAGGCCCTTTAATGCTGCCACAGTAAGGATGTTTTATTCTGTCACTAAAATTTCAAGCTATTTCCATGACCTAAGTTTAGTACCTTTTTGTTAATATGCCAGGCAATGCTATTTTCTTTGTAACATAGTAATTTCATTTTATTTCAGAACATTTTAAATAAAGTTAAATGCCATGCAAAACGTATACGGTCCCTTGGAATACCTACACTGATAGCAAAGGTATGTCACTACCAATCAATATGTGAGCATATTCTTTAGGCATTCAGAAGAAAATAAAAATAACATGCCTCTGATAAAAGTCGACATCTCTAATCCATCTGTCAACTGAGCCATGCAAATTTACACACCATAATATCTTCCTAAAACCTGACATCAACAACACATATCAATTATGGATGTTACTAAATAAAATTTTGTACTTTACAATTCAAGCTGTTCATGGAGGACAGTTTGAACTTTGAAAGAGGCAACTCGTTAGATGTTGGGAGAACATACCGGGAAGACATGACTTAAAGGACGAGGGAGGTAAGGAAATGAACACAGTGTACATATAACCACTGGCAGTATTTCAAAGAAGATATTGTTGGTTGGTTGGTCTTAATGACTATAATCTTTTGAGTATACTTATAAACTTAACCAGAGGGAAATTAATAAAGTTTAAAATTGAACTTCTAAAAGAGAGCCAGCTTAATGTGATGGTCCCTGAGAAAGGTCGTATTAGTGAAGCCAAGAGTAAATGAAGGAGATATCTAATTGGCATCAAATAGCTTTTCCTTTCTCTCTGAAAAAAAATGGGGGGTAGCATATTAAAATAAAGAATGACTTTAAGAGAATGGGAAGGAACACGGAAGGCATCCACATTTTAGTACCTCTATTTTCCCATTAAAGTAGAAGGCAAATTCATTGATTTACTGGGATCTAGTGGTAGATGGAGACTTTGGAACCTCAGAAATGAACTAAATATTTGATTTAGGATATTTGAAACATAAGGTCTGTTCATGTAGCCAGGCGTTATGTCCTTGCAGAGTGCCTTTATTCTGGGCTTCTGATACTCCAAAGGCATGGATTTGACTATTTAGACGGAATTGGTCTACACTTATATACACATAACTTCAGTTCTCCAAATCTTGTATTTTTTTAATGTTGCCATCCAGTTCCTGTTTGTAGCCACTAGGTACATGTGGCTATTTAAATGTAAAGTTAAAGAAAATTAAAAATTAAGTTTCTTATGTGCACTAGTTACATTTTAAATGCTCTGTAGCTGGCTGTGGGCACTGGCTGACATATTTAATAGTATAGATATGTTTCCATCATTGAAGAAAGCTGTATTGGGTAATCGTGGTCTAGAATCATGCCATTCCCACTTGGGTAATTTTTATTTAAATGAAATAAATATAGTCTGTTAAGAACATGTTTATTGGTGATTTTAAATTGAGTGCATTCCTGACAAAGTGATTTCATATCCCCATGCTATTTCTGTGCCCATACATAAAGTAAATATATGCCCAAAAGAAATGAGGAGATTCAGCCTCAGGAGTCTTAACATTTACAAAGCTATAGTCTTTGACTTTCTACTGGCAGTTCAACTCCAATCCTAACTTTATGTTGGAGGAATTGAAGTCATTTATCATCAATCTTCCTCTTTGACACATTCCTGATCTTGTACCCCAACTAGAATAAATGAGCTTCTAAATTTTTCTCAAGGCTTCAGCCATACCTTTTAAACTCCATACTGCTTGACAGACCCGGGAAGTTTTGATTTTCTATTTTCTGACCTGGGAAATAGCATAATGTTGCAACACCATTTTTTTTTTTTAGCTAAGGACTTGAATTTGTTCCCACTCTGGGACAAACAAGTTACTTGATTCTTCTGATATTTAGTTTCCATATTTATTGAATTTGATTAAAACTTCCATCTTTTAGTGTAAAATGAGCAAATACATGTAAAGCAAAGCTACAAAATTATCATCATTTCAGTAAATCCAAACATACATGCTGCTACCTCTGTGTATACACTGGGTTAAGAGTTTTCTATGAGTGTGTTAATTAAATTCTCACAACAACCCCTCAAAGCAGGAACACTCACTCAGTGTGTTTTAGATATTTGTATTGAGGTGGTCTATCCCAGTGATTAAGAAGCCTCTTTTAGTGTATCTTAAGATAGATGCCATAACTGATAAGCCCCCAAACTAGATGAATAATAAATGTTTCTTTCTTATAACTTGAATAAGGCCCAATTTTTTCCATCTGGTGACTCCACCATAGGCTAGGGCCTTGGAGACATTTGCTCACAGCCAGAAAATGAAAAAAAGAAAGGGTAGAGAAGGCACAGTCCCTTCTTAACCACTTTGACCTAGAAGAGAAACAGATCCCTTCCACTCACACACCACTCCTTAGTTGCATACAAAGGATGCCGGCAAATGCAGCTTCTTTTCATGCAGTCATTTTCCAGTAATCACCTCATCACACAGAAGTGTGAATCGAGTATCTCCGTACTATGTGACTGTAACTTTAACTTAAATAAACTTTGTTTTCCTACTTTCTATAATGGATTGAATAACCTTATCTCACAAGTATTAAATGAAGTTGAACTGCTAACTTTAGGCCTCAAATATAATAAGGACCCTGTAAGTAGTAGCTCATTAATTCATTGCCACCTTCTTTAATAAGCTATGAAATATTCTGGTGCCTGCAAGATTGGGGCTGCATTTGATTCTGGCAATTTCTTTATCTACTCCAACAACCAACCTAATTAGGAAGACTCTGTCATGGCAGCTAGCCTTGCATAATGCTCGATACCTGCCAGCTCATGGTCCCCAAATATCACTTGGCTTTTAATTATACACCACTGTGCTGTGCTTATTTATTGGCACTTCCCTATTTTTTATTTATTTTCTTTTTATCTTGGGCTCCTGAAGACAACTGCACATGCTTTTCTCACCTCTTGAAAATTGTGCTTTTCCCATAAGTGCATGTTTTCTCTGTGGCTGAAATTGAGGATATGTCTCTAGCTGCAGCCTTGTCTAAATTGCAGATTTAATTTCAATCTTTTGTTAGATTGGTTCATTCTGTATGTGTACCATCGAAGAACAGCTTTTGAGAAGTGAACAACCAAACGGTATGGTTTGAATGAAACCAGACAATATATGCAGAAGAAATGATGTATATAAAATTCTATCATTTTTGCATTCCTTTTTACTTTATCTTCCTTGAACATGAATATATGTGTGTATGTGTATACATGTTGCATAAGGAGTGTGTGTGTGTGTGTGTGTGTGTGTGTGTGTGTGTATTTAGTTTTGGATTGGGTGGTAAAAAGGAAGAAATTTATATAATGTAAGCAAATTTTTGTCATTAGGAGATCTGTGATAAGGAGGAGCAGATAGTGAGGAGGTTTTGAGTGACAGTGGTCAGGGTGAATATTACTTTTTTTGACCCAGTAGTTTTTGCTTAAAAACTAACAAACAAACAAACCAGGATTTACACTTATCTTCCAGAGTCTGGAATATTGTATGTGTTCAAGAAACATAGTATAATAATATTTCAAAATGGAAGTGTTGACTAAATCACATTATAAAATAATGTATTAGACCAAGATGTGAAAATGTTAAAAATAACAGGGAAGCACTCAGAAGAATTTCAGTCTTTTTAACCCCAGAAGGATATTAAATGGTGGGTTTGATTAGAGAAAGATTGAAAAGAGAATTTACTTGGTGACAACTGTGCCTTAGGAACCTCCTTACCCCCAAAGTGGGAAGGATAGATTGATACTTTCTAACCTCAAATGTAATCATAGTAGTTTCACAGAGTTTATTTGAGAATATTTTTAGTAAGTTTATTTGAAGGGAATGGGGAATGGAATTTTTTCCCTCTCAGAGGAGAAGGTGTGGTATTATTTCCAAGCCCCAAGTCAGTAGAGAGTATAATGAGTAGTAAATAAGTGATACAGATCTAATGCACAGTATAATGAATATGGTCAATAGTACTCTGTATAATGATGTAATGTGATAAATATTGCTTCAGTGGCAATCATAATATATAAATGTATCAAAGTAATACACTGTACACTTTAAATCTACAAATTGTAACATGTCAAATTTATCAAATAAAAAAGAGAGGTGCTTTAATGAGATGCCATAATGAGGTTAATATGTGTCCCTATAAATTTCATGTACACTGGGAACTGGCATTTAACTCATACCGGCAGCAAGAGAAAGTTGTTTGTGTAGCAATTAGATTGCACTCCAAGTGTTTGTTTGAGTTAAAATTGTATGGCTATTTCCTGTGTCCCAGATGCGGACCAAGAGAAAGAAGGAAGATGGTTTTCTTATATTTTGTTCAATGAAGCCCCTGGAAATGTTAGGTCATGGAATCAATAATCTGGGAGGTTTTCCGGGTGTCTAGAAGCTGGAGAATGAAAGAAATGCCAGTGATTTTCCTCATCAATGAAAAAGCATGTGAGGTATTTCCCCATGATTAGGGGAGCCCCAAAAGAACTCATGGGAGTACCTGTGTCAGATATCTATTGTCACAGTAATACTACATAACAAGCAACCAACCAACCAACCAAACAAAACCTCATCCACATACAATAACAACTTTATAATTCATGCATCTAGGGTTGTCACATAGATGTCTCTACTGATTCTGGCTTGACTCATATATGCTTTTAGGGATTGGTTGACTCTCAGTTTTATCTCAGATGCTTTTGGCTGGAACAACTGAGATGGCATGTGTCTCTCATCCTTCAGGAAGCTAGGGTAAGGATATTCTCATGGCAGTTGCAGAGGCCCAAAAGTGAGGGCCAGCGCATTCACACACATATTTCTCAAGCCCCTACTTCCAAACATGATTTTTCCCATTCCTTTGGCCAAAACAAGTCATGTGGCCATCCCTAGAGCCAAAGTGAAGGAGCATTATCAAATTTCAGGGAGAAGGTGATGGAAAAAGGAGGGGTAAAGATTTGGGGACATTTTTTTCAATTAGTCCATCACAGTGCCCATGAACAAAACAAAGTCAGATGCAATCATCTACCAGCTCCAAAGAGTGCTGAAGTTAAATCACCATGCCGTTACCAGGAAAACAAGCACATTCCTGCTCAGTCTACCTCCTCTCTTTCCCTAGTATTCAACCATGTTATAATCATACACTGTAATCAGTGAAATCAGCAGAGAGTATTAAAAAAGCCTAGGTGATAATAAAATTCACTTCCACCTGAAGTGGAACCATGCTCAGGTAGGTGAGAAGACTAAATTTTAGAGCAAACTGAGACTTTTTTTTTTAAAGATTTTATTTATTTATTTGAGAGAGAGAATGAGAGAGAGAGAGAGAGAGCATGAGAGGGGGTTGGGTCAGAGGGAGAAGCAGACTCCCCACTGAGCAGAGAGCCCGATGCGGGACTCAATCCCGGGACTCCAGGATCATGACCTGAGCCGAAGGCAGTCGCTTAACCGACTGAGCCACCCAGGCGCCCCAAACTGAGACATTTTACAAATTATTTTGTGAGACTGGATATCTCAGTTACTGAATCGAGACTGTGTTTTGGAACTGAAAGCAGCAGTTGAACATTTATTACCTTAGTGTGACTAGAGAAGCTTTGGAGCTTGCCTTGAATTTTCATACTGAGCCTGGTGAAAAACTATCCCTACTCAGTAAAGACAAGAGGGCCAGTGAGAGACAAAACTAAAGTTACTTTATGATGAAATCCAGTCAGTTACTCTTACTGAAGTGATTTCATTACCTGAATAAATGGGATAGCATACTGGTTGAGAATTGGAAATCAAGAGCCAACTGCAGAGTCCTTGAGTTCAAATCTTAGCTCTGTTTCTTGTTGTTGGGAGCATGGTTTGATTTTTTACATCTGTGCTTCGGTTTTCTTTTTTTTTATTATTTTTTTCTTTTTTTTATTATTATGTTATGTTAATCACCATATATTACATCATTAGTTTTTGATGTAGTGTTCCATGATTCATTGTTTGCATATAACACCCAGTGCTCCACGCAGAACGTGCCCTCTTTAATACCCATCACCAGGCTAACCCATCCCCCCACCCCCCTACCTAGACAATTGGGATGATATTTTTATAAGTCTCAAAGGGTTGTTTGAAGATTGGATTGAGTTAATACAGTTAACGCATTTCAAACAGTGCCTGGCACACAGTAAACATTTGATAACTGCTACTAAACTTTACTATTTGTTTTGTTTTAATATGAAGATTTATTATTTATCTATTTGGCAGAGAGAAAGAGCACAAGCAGGGGGAGCGGCAGACAGAGGGAGAGGGAGAAGCAGGCGCCCCACTGAGCAGGGAGCCTGACGCAGGGCTCAATTCCAGGACCCTGGGATCATGACCTTGAGCCAAAGGCAGACACTTAACTGACTGAGCCACCCAGGCACCTCTACAATTTACTATTTCTGTTTAAAAATAAACTTTTCTGGGTGCCTGGGCGGGTTGGTTGCTTGAGCAGCTGACTCTTGATTTCTGCTCAGGTCATGATCTCAAGGTCATGGGATGGGGCCCCGCATTGGCCTCTGCGTTCAGTGTGGAGTCTGCTTGTCCCTTCCCCCTGTTCCTCCCCCTGCTCTAGCGTACAATCTCGCTCTCAAATAAATAAATAAAAACTGCAGTTAAAAATATAAATTAAAAAATACACTATTCTACCATGACATATGAAATGGAACAATCTGAGTGGAGACCCCACTGGCACTTGATGTGTAGCCTGTTAAAGGTGCATGAATTACATAGTATTTAGGGAGAAAAACATGTGGTTACCCTTATGCAAAAGCTTGGTAGTCAGTCCCTTCTTTTTTTTATTTATTTTTTATTTTTTTTTAAGATTTTATTTATTCATTTGTCAGAGAGAGAGAGCAGAAGCAGGGAGAGTGGCAGGCAGAAGGAGAAGCAGGCTTCCGCTGAGCCAGGAGCCCGATGCGGGACTTGATCCCAGGACCCTGAGATCATGACCTGAGCCGAAGGCAAACGCTTAACCAACTGAGCTACCCAGGTGCCCCCGGTCCCTTCTTTCTAAGCCCAAATTCTCATTTTACTAAGGTCATCTTGGCATGGTTTTTCCTTGGAATCTGTCTTGGAATTTTTTACCACTAGTGACATTTCTTGGATTGTCATGTGTGAATCCTTTATTAGTGTGTATTTATTATCTATTATTGAGCCTTTAGCATACAAAGTGATTATTCTGACCTCCAAAAGGGAACTACTAAAAAATATATTCAGGTATCTGACTTTTAAGACAGATAATTTCATTAGTTTTTTAAGAAAACAGAAGGTCTAGGTCTCAGTATGACATATAAAGTCACAGGTTTGGGGCTTGAAGGAACCTTAGAGATAGTTTATTCAACTCCCTTTCTTTATAGATGAGAAAATCAAGGCCAAAATGCACACAATTATGTGCCCAAAGTTACAGACTATTTTCAGAGTCAAGACTACAAGTAATGCCTTCAGATCCACAAGCCCACTCCCCCTTCCATCAACAGGGAAGAGAATTTGGATGAGTAAGCAGGGGTTAATGTCAAAAAATGGAGTGCAGATCCAAGGCAGGTAATAGAAACCAATTGTGTCTGTTTGTTTTGAATTTATTTTTATTTTTTATTGTGAATAATAGTGTTGTGAACATGGGTATACAAATATCTCTTTGAATCCCTGTTTTGAATTCCTTTAGATATATATCCAGAAGTGGAATTACTAGATTATATGGTAATATAATTTTTAAGTTTTTCAGAATAAACTGACTTTTAAATTGTGAAAACCGATCATGGTGATGGAGTCTTAAATGGCCTTTTGCACAAAAATGTGGTGGCAGATGCTCAAGAGGAGGCCTGAGGGAGATGAAGAACCTCCCATACACACCTTTGTTTCATGGTAAAAGGACTACTGAAAAAAAATTTTTTTTCAGTCACACTCCCCTTTCACAACGATGCAGTCCCACTCTGAATAGTATTGTTGTCTTTGTCAGTACTGTGCATCACAATTCCCTGAAGGGCTTGCTAAAACACAAATCCCTGGATCTCTCCTCCAGACTCTGTGATAAGCAGACATCAGGGCAGTTGATGGGGGTTGGAGGGGGAGAGTTGTGGTGCTGAGACTACATTTCTGACAAGTTCTCAGGTGATGCTGGTGCTGTCAGTCTGTGGCTCAAACTGTGAATCACTGATGTATGGAAGTAGTAGTAAAGAGCAATACAACAAATATGTATGAAGCCTTGCGTCGTGCTAAAAATTCCACATACTGCATTTAGCATAAAAGAGTATCTTCCTGTTATAAGTGAAAAGAATCAAAGAGCTTATCATGTGATATAAGGTTTGTATATATATTTCATCTTGACTTTGTACGTGACTGATTACTTCAGAGATGTTGCTGCAGTATTTGATGTCTCAAGAGGTACAGTTTAGGATTGTCTGGGCTCTAGCTTCATAGCTACTGTAAACTATTCTAAGGTCTGTTTTAACCTCAAGAACTCATTTATTTTATTTTAATAAGAACAGCTCAGTAAAGCCTTTATTGAGCAGTTGCTCCTGTCTTAATATGTCTTTTCTTTCCTCACAATCTGTATATTAGATCAGTCTTATAATCTTTATGCAAGAATATGAATTCTGGTTGCTATGCATATACATCATGTGGTTCCATATTGCTTTCCAACTTTAAAATGACACATTTGCACCAAAAATATTTCTGGAAGTCTTTTGGAGAGTTCAAAATACTTCATGCTCTTTGAAAGAACCTTCCTATGTGATCCTTTGATTCCAAATTGGAGGCATTTAATGAGGGATGGTTAAGCACAAGTATATGAAATATAGCGGAGACAGATCATGACAAGCATGTAGACAAAGTGAAATGGATTCTCACAAACAGTGGCCTTAGACTATCACCATGTCCAGATATGTTTCTCTTCCTTCATCCTCTCTCTTCATTTCGTCTTTGACTCTGGGCTCCTGGGAGGTCCCCAACCCAGCTTCCAGGCACAAGCATCCAGTGCTACTCACCTCCCAAGCTTTCTCCTCCCTTCCCTGTCCCTCACTCTCTTTGTTACACTTACCGAGAAACCCCCCTGTTTATTGGAATTCAGGAAATACCAATGGATCATCAAGCAACCTTTCACCTGTCAACTCCCAAATGACATTTTTATGTTTTAATAAGACTCTGATGGACATAAATGGCCTCAATATGGAACTGAGACTTTCGGGTAGCTTAGAAAGGAAAAAAAAATAATGCAAATGAGATACTTAGTTTTTCTTAAAGTCACATCACATATACAGTTGTTTCCTTGCCTATACAGATGAATAGTTCTGAAGAGAAAATAAAAGAAATAAAAAGGGAAAATAAAACCAGATGGTGCTGTTTACTGGTTTCTGTTATTTCTATGTTTGAAACTTATAAGTATGATAAAAATGATGGAGATAAACATGTTTACTGCCAGCAACATAATTTCTACCTCAGATTATAATTACTTGAGATTAGATCTTTTCTTCCTTCCTATAAGTTCTGAATGACAAAGGTCATGACATTTTCAACTCCTAAAGCACCTATCATGGCATTTGTCACATAGTAAGCATTACTAATAAAAAATAATAATATAATAATAATAACTATCATAGCTTTTGAAGAGAAAACCACAAAATGAAACACAAAAAAACAGAAGAAGAAAGATAATTTAAAGGAAAGAAATATCCTTTCCAAAGGGAAAGAGTATTTTGAGCAAGTGTGGTGATTCTTAAGTTTATCCTTAAACCATTCCCAAAGATCCCATGCCTGAATTCCAAGGAGAAATGGAGTTTTTAAGCAGGAAATGGAAGGAGTGCTGTCCATATGACTGTGGGATGTTGGCAAGATACCTGGACACTTCTCTAAACATTGTGACAGAGGGGTGCTTAGTGATGAGCATAGATGTCTTGTTTCTGGAGTCCAAGGGACAGGCTTAGCCCACTGTGGTCTTTCAGAAGCATCATTGAGATATAACTTCCATGGATGTCAGAGTAATTTAGGAGATTATTTGGGTGGGGGAATGAATGCTTCAAAATTGTAATGGGATTGCGTGGAGAAAACACATGATACACAATCATTTATCGAGTAGCAATGTAAGAGGGCCAGTGTGGCTTAAATACTTCATATCCATACAGCACTGTCCGATGACATGTGGTTATTTAACAATTGAAATATGTCGAGTGTGACCAAGGAACTTGGTTTTAAATTTAAATTAAATTAATTCCATTAAATTTAAGAGGCCACATGTGGTAGTGGTTACTGTATTGGACAGTACAGATTCTAATCCTCAAAGGAAGTCAGAGGTTATGTTTTTAATACTCAGTATTTTAGAAATGTAGAAACTGAGTAAAGGAGATTAAATAAGTTGATCAAGATCACATCAAGAATGTAGTTGTTCACAACATAAATCCAGGGGTTTCTGACTAAAAATACATACTCTTTCCTCAGTATTTTATCTTTATCCAGTTTTCTGAAATGACTGATAATTTTCCTCTTAGTTTAAAACTGAGTATTATGCATACCAAAAGACATATGCTAGAATGCATTATTCTTTGACATAGACCCTGCACTGGAAACTACCCATATGACCAACAAATTAAATGAATAAGTAAATTGTATTCTCTTCACACAATAGACTATTATATAGCAATGAGAATGAAGTATCTACAACTCTATGCAACAATTTAGAAAAACCTTACCAACAATATTGTCCATTTAAAGCCAAAGAGCCAAAGCCAAAAGAGCATGTAATGGATGATTCCATATATATTAAGTACTTAAGCAGACTAAACTAACTTATGCTGTTGGAGGTCTGAGCACTTGTTTCTCTTGGGAGCAGAGATGGAAGAATGATGATGGGTGGTGGGTGGTGCAGTGGCTGGAAGAGAGCATGAGAGCAACTTCTGGGACGATGTACTATTTCTTGTTCAGGATACTGATTATACTTAGTGAAAATTCGTTGACTTGTGCATTTACGATACATGCATTATATTAGTTTTCTGCTGCTGCATAGCACATTTCCTCAAACTTAGTGGCTTAAAACAACACCAATTTATTACCTCAGTTTTGTAAGGGGAACTCTGGGCGTGGCATGGATGGATTCTTTACTCACAGACTCACCAGGCTGACATTAAGGTGTCGTCTAGTTCTCGTCTGGAGCTGGGGGTCCTCTTTCAAGCTCACTGGTTGTTAGAATTAATTGCCTTGTGATTTTAGGACTGAGGTGCTCCATCTCCTGCTAACTGTAGACTGCTCTCAGAATCTAGAAGCTGTCCATAGTGTCTTGCCGGGTGGTCCCCAGAGCAATTCACACATGTATATTTGCTTTCTAGGCCAACTAGAGCGTGTCTCTCTGACTTCCTCTTCTTTGATTAGCTGGAGAAAACTGTTTACTTTTAAAGGGATCAAGCCTACCCAGATAATCACCGTATCTTAAGGTCAGTTGATTTGGGATCTTAATTATATTATCAAAATTCCTTCTCAGCCATACTTAGGTTAGTGTTTGAATGAATATCTGGGAGAAGATGTGCATATAGCAGGGGCTGGGAATCGACTGGTGCTCTCTATGAATTCTGCCTCTTGCAGGTACCCTTTTTATGTCTAGATTAAAAATTTTTTTAAATTCCTAGTATCACTTATGAAGTACCCGGAATAAGCTTCTCTATCTAGATACTACTGTCCTTCATAAGCACTGCTTTAGAGCAAGAATTAGCATAAGAAAGGAAGTTCTGTGGATGATATCACAGGTGTTAGAAGTGACACAGCTAATCATTACTTTTTATTTTGTAGTCTCTATCTTTTCCTTTACCCAAATATTGACAAGAAAGAATACAAGCCTACAAATTTACCATGCTCCTAAGTATGAATTCAAGTATCCTGGTCCAAACAAATGATCTCTGAACATAGTGAGAAATTTATGGCAATGGTCTTTGACCTTGACAGTCTTTGAAAATGCCATGTTGGTATAGCGGAGATAGTTTCATGCATTAAGAAGGGATAGGACTGAGGTGTATATGGACCTGTACAGTCTTTTAGGATGGAGGGGCCTGTGTTTTATGACAAAACATGTTCCCTTAGGATCCCCAGGCCATGCAGGACTCAATAGACTGTGAAGGTCTCCAGCTCTAGGAGTAACATTCAAGTAAAGAAAATCGTAGTTCCAAAACAAGACTTTATCAAGAGTGGCCGGCAGAGTTCACAAGAACAAGTCATGTGAAGCTAAAGTACCTTCATTTCAAGACAACTTATGAGGATAGTAGAGCAGATAACTATGCACATCTGGACATCGGCAAAGCATGTGGTATTTTCTCCTATGAATATTTCCATGAGAAACTGTAGACACAAGCCCTCGATATGAGTTCAGTTAGTCAAAATTTTATGTAGTTGGCCACACAGAGAAGAGGAGGCTCTGTCTTGCTTAATATTGTCAGTCACTGCAGCCAAGTTCTGGAAAACATGATTATCAAAATTACAGATGACACAAAAGTGGAAAGAATAAGTTGGCTGGATAACAGAATCTTTATTCAAAAAGATGTCAATAAACTGGAACAGTGAGCCAGATCTAACAAGGGGAAATTTGACAGAAAACATCTAAGAGCCTTGCATATATGCTCCCAAATTAAAATGCCCATAGCTACCTAGTTTAAAATGCCACATTACTGTGCATAATTAATTTGTACATTTGATATGTGAGAATTTAATTTATATTATCTAATTTTCTCTTTTTAACCATACTATTAGGGTGGGTATATTCTCCTTAATTATGCAATAGTAGAAGTTCAGAGAAGTTCACTTATTTTGAGCAGGCCAGAGTTTGTGTAGTTAATTACTCTGTAACAAATATAATTTGGAGGAGCTTGTGGAGTAAGGATTTTACTTTTGGAGTGGATTATAATTTTGGGCTTATTAAATTCAATATATGAATGGAAAGATGTGGGCAAAAATAGTTAATATATAAATCCTAATTCCTTATAAATACAGTGTCTAGAATGCCAGAGATGAGTATTTTGTTTTGACTTGTCTGCCAAGATCCAGACCATCAGGTAGGGATCGTAACACCATGATTTTACATGAACAGAGACAAAGTAGAGCCATTTCAAAATATATCACACTTACTGTTGTGAGAACGCTCAACATTACGTCAAAAGAAGAAAAAGGAAATTAGAATTATTTTATATTTCTGAGAAGATTTATTAGGGTCACTTATAACTACAAATACAAGAAGGACTTAGGTACAAAAAGCCTAGTGAAAGATGAATTGGACTTACAAAGTGGGGAACTAGGACACTGGATTTTATTTATTCTAAGAAAGTGTTTTATTTCTACACAAGAAAATATATTAAGTAATATGTATTGTATAATAATATTTTATGGTATCATGATTATTAATTATCTTATTTAACAAAATAAGCTATACCTATGAGTGGCTATAGTGGTAATAAGTTAAAAAATATAAACAAAATCTGTTTCCACGTAACATTGAACTTAGTAAGCTCTTTTGCAAAGATGCATAGCTTTCTTTCTTAGAGACAAGCTTAATTTTCTAGCATTTGGTGATTTTTAAAGCCTCTCTCTCTCTTTCTCGTGGTTAGATTTCATGAAGCATTTACAATTTCATAAACTGAGTATGTTATCATTCCTTTAAACTCATTCAATCTCCACGTGGGTTTATTTTTTAAGTTTTAGACTTAAAATTTAAAGACAAAGACAATTTAAAGACTTTAAAGACAGTAGCAAAGTAAAGTTTTGAAGATTGTACATATTTTGGGGCATAGAAATTTCATTTCAGTGTGTCATAGGTCACTATCAGTATTTACAAAAATGATTTTCTTTTGTACAGAATTACACTTCTGAATTTCTTTTTCTTTACCATGAAGAAAACTTTCACTTATCCTGTCTTTATAAAAAAGCTCTGTAGTACAAAGTTTTATGTTGCTTCCTTCTCTTAGAAAGATGTTGTGGGGCACCTGGCAGGCTCAGTTGGTAGAGCACGTGACTCTTGATCTTGGGGTCATGAGTTCGAGTTCCATGACGGGTGTAGAGATTACTTAAATAAATAAGCTTTATTAAAAAAATTTAAAAAATGGTGTTGTAATTGTGGCTGAAAATGAAAGGGGGAAAAAAAAAAAACCACAAGAGTGAATTTGCTTTCTTTAGTTCCCAATTAGATACTTGTTCATGACAACCTTTTCCCTAGCTCATTTTTTTTCCTCTAACAGTTTTCTGAAATATTTAAAAGTTACTGTAGGATAACAGTAATATTATATATGAGTATGCTCATTAAATTCAAGCAGTTGTGCTCTTCATAGAATAAGAATTTTAAGACAATTAAGGGTTCATCTATTTGCATTTAGATTTTTTGTGCTGTGGCTGCGAAAGTATGGAGAATATAAGATAAACAGACAATTCAGATATAACACCCCTTTTCCTCTAGGTTGTTGTGATAGTAATCAGTATTGTTATTTATATGTTGGCTTATATGTTGGCACAACTAGTAAGTAGTGCACAAAACTAAAAGACTAGGATCAGAACTAAAAAAAATTACCAAACATTGACTTAATTACACAAAACATCTAAGAGGGTTAAAGTACAATGGAAATGAAAAGCATACATATGATAATCTTTCAAATCTAAAGACACAGGTAGAATTATAAGTTATCTCCTGTAATCTGTAGATGGTGATATATTGATGAAACAAAAAAAATGTAATTCAATAGGGATTAGTGTGAAATCTGTCGTGGTGACTTGCTAATGTTCAGGTATTTCTCTATATTCAGAGGTTTAGCATTCTATAAACAGAAATTCTCAGTGACTGGATGGATTTTTTTTAAAGTGCAAAATGCGTATAACA
Source organism: Callorhinus ursinus (assembly GCF_003265705.2). NCBI lineage: Eukaryota > Metazoa > Chordata > Mammalia > Carnivora > Otariidae > Callorhinus > Callorhinus ursinus. The sequence goes on from NW_027397078.1 coordinate 21,596,994, forward strand.
ATGAATCATGGAACACTACATCAAAAACTAATGATGTAATGTATGGTGATTAACATAACATAATAAAATAAAATTTAAAAAAATAATAAAAATGTAAAATGCTTTATATTTAAAATTGAATTTACTGAGAACCATCAAATGCATTGCCTCAAACCTGCAACGTCTAAACTCCCTTCTCCTAGCCACAATATCTGCTCCTCCTTAAAGTGGCAAATAGCAACTGCACCCAGGGCTTCCTGGGCCTGTGGTCTGTGCAGTTCATATAAAGCCTCAGCTTTTTGTGTCCCCGCATTATATAGAGGTCTAGCCATATTAGAAGGCAAAAAGATGTAAACTCACAAATTTCCCCAAGTACAGATATGTTTTTTCAAGGGTAGTTTCCCCTCCAGTTTCTGCCTTCTTTTGTTCTTTTTTTCTATACCTTGATATTATTATTATTTTGTACTTTGTCCAGATTTTATAATTGTTATCTATGGGAAGTAGTCCAATCTAGGTACTAGCTGCACATATTCAGGCATATGACTTACCCTCTGTGTGTCTTGTTTTCTTCATCTGTAAGGTGCAGATAATAATAAATTTATTGTGAGGATTAAATATGGTATATATGTGTCATGAGTTTGTATTGTGTCACCTTCGCTAAGCTGGAGCTATGTTTCTCAGAATTCCTTTTCACTCATAGAGACATTTTGCATGGGAATTGGCAGGTGAAAGTGAAGAATACACTTTTTGCACTTGGAAGCACAGTGCAAGGCACCAGTGCCCGTGGCCACTCAGGCAGGTGGTCGCTGATCTGCTGACTCACCCTTTTTGTGCAGGGAGGAGACTGGACCCACAGCTCTTCCGGCTCCCAATGGGTCTCCTGCTTTACCTTCTCCAACTTTTATGCCCCTGCCTGTTTAGCTCTGGAAAAAAGAGAACTCACTGGAGCAAGACTCAGACATGAAAAGGATATGACTGGGAAAGCCAAATCAACATGGTTAAGAATTCTCAATATTATCCTGTCAGATATACTCGAAATGAATCCATCAGTACTTCAGATGGTTTCTGTCAGTTGGGTTCCTTGAGAAGCAGACTCAGAGACTGAATTTAGATCTCACCCTATGGTACATCTGTGGGTACATCTGTGGAAGAAAGAGGGCAGAAGCTAGGTAAGGTAGATGGAGAAGTCAAACTTCATGGCAGACCCAAGCAGAAGCTTGCAGTAGCAGCTGACTCCCGCAGAGAACTCTGTAGCTAAAATGACCTGTCAAATTGCACATTGGACACCTTGCACACCAGCTGGGTCAATCAGTCACTGCATGACAGTCTCTCCTGGAAGGGCATGACCTTGGGTGTGGGAATTTTCTGCAGTTGAGGCCTTCCCTGGGCATCTGTATGTCCATCACAGGATCTAATAAAGGTGATGAAAGAAAAACGGGTCAAATTGTGATTCCATTGTCCAAGAGATGCAACCTGTGCATAAGAAAAGATTGTGTCAGAGAAAGACAAGCTAGCCAGATATCATTTTATCACCCTTAACATTGTTTTCAAAAGTCATCCCTGGCCACACTGAGCCAAGGCATGGTGCTGGAATCTAGAAGGAAGATCACTATGAAGTCATCCTTGGGGAACATGGGTTTTATTTCATAAGAAAAGTTTATTTAATATAGTGGATGATGCTCAGGTTTGGGATTCAGACTAAATAATTTTATATTCAAATTTTTATTCCCCAAGCAATTTGCATTTCACTTTAGAAGTATATTGTTCTTATTATATTTGTTTTCAAATAGGGTGTGAATTACCGAGGGTTGCCTGGAGGAGAATATTTGTCAATTAATTCAGGAATCATGGCGCATGTATAGGTGTAGTATCATGTCAGAAATTTAGGCTAATTTTGGAAAATGTGACTAGAATTAGTGAAATGACATGTAATTTTGCGTCAGTGCTGGTATTTTAAACACAATTTTGGATTCTTTTGTGGAACTGTGCCTGAGGACATTTGACAAGCTGCACAAAATAATCAGTCAACCACCTCTATTGTCATCCTTCGTTTTTGATCTGAAGTAGAATTATCCACCTTGATTTGCCTTCTCTCTCAGTTAATATGAAGAATCAATATTTATTGCTGATTTTAATTCTCCTTCCTGGTTTTGAAAGGGTAACTTTACATAGTCATTTGTTTTCCCCAATCTTTATGATAATTATTGACCATTTCATATTTTGTCCATGTATAACATATTGAATTAAATACTGAGGTTGTTTTTAAAATCATTAAAGACTGACATATGTGTAGAGTAGTTGAGTTTCTTCAATAATAATCGACTTCTCTTTCTTTGACTTCTTTCCTCCCTCCCTCCCCTTCCTTCCTTTGCATCCTTCCTGCTTCAAACACATTACGAACACTTACTGAAGTTTGCTACCTCTACCAAGCGGGGGTGGGGGTGGGCAAGAGATTGATTTAATATAAATGAGATTATCCATCATGACTTGGTTACACAGACTCAAAAACACTTCACACATACTGAGAACTATGCTAGGCACTAACAATCTTATATAAATAATACATTCTATTTATATTCAAATTATACTATTTATACCCTGTTTATATTGTTTATATTATTTATGCATTCTATTTATACCTTATTCAATCTGCAGGGAGAGAATATATCAAAATCTATTCAGTAGATTTGGAGCAAATCAGAGCGACTGATTAGGGCTCTAATGTGGGTGGTGACAATGTAGTGTACATATACTACATTCACCTTTCAGAAGGTAAATGGTCATGAACCTTAAGTATTTTTAGGCTGAGAATTTTACACATGATCTTTTGGGCAATGAGAGGATACTGAGTATCTTTGGGGTAATGAAGTTGCATGTTACAGTCATTGAATTTCTAGTGATGTACAGGATGAAGTGAAGGAGAGAATTTCCAGAAGCAGATGAACCATGGAGAAAACTGTTGTAGACCCAGATCTGATGGCACGCACAGTGTATAATATGAAACTTGGCTCATTGACATATCTAATGATGCTACATTAAAAAGTAATAGAGAAACAATAATCAACTAAAGAAAAATTTTAGAAATGTGACTGATAATAGATTTTATAGTAATAGGAGGAGTTAAAGAGACTGAAGATACAGTTTTAAAATAATTTCTGTTTCGGTGTACCTGGGTGGCTCAGTCGTTAAGCGTCTGCCTTCAGCTCAGGTCATGATCCCAGGGTCCTGGGATCAAACCCTGCATCGGGCTCCTACTTGGCAGGAAGCCTGCTTCTCCCTCTCCCACTCCCCCTGCTTGTGTTCCCTCTCTCGCTGTGTCTCTCTCTGTCAAATAAATAAATAAAATCTTTAAAAAAAAATTGTTTCAACAGCATTATGAAACATAAACATGAATCAAATGGTGATGATATTTTAGAAGAGAAAGCACAAAGAGTAGAGCTTTCACTTTTAAGGTCACTCAACTAGCCAAATAGTTACTCTGTATTTGACGAGAGTTCAGAAAGCAAAACAGATAGCATTGTTAATTATTTCTGAGCACAAAACCTTCAGGTGTGGAGGTTAACTTCTGTGGAATTTAAAAGAGAAAAAATATGGCTCCTTTGCCAGGCAGTTTACACAGGTCAGAGCCTTCTTACTGAAAGAAAGATCTTCCATTTGAAATGAAGAGGGTTCTCCAGTTAGAAAAGTATCAGAGGAAAAAAAACAAAAGAATAATTTACTGGTTCTCTCTGATAATTTCTGTCTTAATTCTTAGCATTTGATTAGTACACCAAGTATAAAATCATGTGGCCCTCAGACCATGAGTAGGAAAAATGAAACAAAGTAAGAAAAAATAAAACTTTCTTGATACACTTTCATATTGAAATTATTTTCTAAATATTCAAAATGAAGACAAATAAAGAATTTTTATATTTTCAATAGAAGCAATTCCATGCTACAAGAAGCAATATTTAAAAAAAGGGAGAATCACACATAAAGCAGAATGAATTCAGTTTCCTTTTTTCTTTTCTTTATCTTTCCTTCCTTTCCTCCCTCTTTTTTTTTTTCTCACTAAAAACTGCTCCAGTTTGGGATATTCCTGCATTAATTACAACATCAATAAAGCTGTCCTAACAAAAGCAAATGTCAGCTTTTTAATATAAGGGGCAGCATGTTGACCTGTTGATTGCAAATATCCTTCATCTAAGACAAATGCAAAGGTTGGGACTGGGGTTGAAAAGGAGAAAAATTTTAACCAGTGCATATTCTTGCCCCCTTGTTTAATTCAGTCTCAACTTACTACATGTGATATCTCATGAGCCTTTGACAAACTGACACAGAGCACTGAAAGAAAACACAATTCCGGGGCACCTGGGTGGCTCAGTCGTTAAGCGTCTGCCTTCGGCTCAGGTCATGATCCCAGGGTCCTGGGATCGAGCCCCACATCAGGCTCCCTGCTCAGCGGGAAGCCTGCTTCTCCCTCTCCCACTCCCCCTGCTTGTTTCTCCTCTCGCTAACTCTCTCTCTCTGTCAAATAAATAAATAAAGTCTTTAAAAAATAAAAAAACAATTCCTAGGACACATGTAATGTCATATGGTGTAACAAAGCAAGCATATAGTAGCAAGCCAGGCTGGAGTTCATTGTCCTACTTTGATACTTGATAACCATATGTCCTTTGATCATTTCTTTTTTGTATATTTATTTGAAAGAGAGAGCGAGCAAGTACAAGTGGGGAGAGAGGCAGAGAGAGAGGAAGAGAGAGAATCTCAAGCAGACTCCCCCGCTGAACGTGATGCTGCTCAATCTCAGGACCCTAAGATCACAACCTGAGTGGAAACCAATAGTCAGAGGCTTTTTTTTAATAAAAGATTATTTATTTATTTATTTATTTATTTATTTGACACAGAGAGAGAGAGACAGCAAGAGAGGAAACACAAGCAGGGGGAGTGGGAGAGAGAGAAGCAGACTCCCTGCTGAACAGGAAGCCGGATGCGAGGCTCGGTCCCAGGACCCTAGGATCAGGCCACCTGAGCCAAAGGCAGACGCTTAATGACTGAGCCACCCAGGCACCCCTCGGAGGCTTAACCCACTGCACCACCTAGGTGGCCCTCTTTGGATCATTTCTATAATTTCTTGGAGGATAAATTTGCTAAATTGGCTCCTAATTGTGTTTGGTTGTATTTGGCTCTCACAAAAGAGATCTGACTACATAGGCTTAAACACATACGGTGTGATAGTCTCAAGTAATACTAAGTACAGAAGTCAGAGATTGATGGTGCAGGTTCAGGTTCTCAAGGAGAACAGGGCCAGGTCTGTGGTATGCTCTTGATCTTTGTCTCATAATCCACAAATGGGTTCCAGAATTCCTTCTAGTCAATAGCAGGAAGGAGAATGTTCAGAGAGTTATAAAGTACTCTCCTGGATGTCCCACAAACTTCTGCTTCATCTCATTAACAACCTCTGTCTTGAAAAGGATGAAAAAGAGGTGAGCATATTGCTGGGATTTTATTAATCAGGAAGAAATAAACGGATAGAGAAAGTAAGATGTCTCTTATACGAGTACCTTATCAAATTGTGGTAAAAGTTGAATGAGAAATGTATGTGACTCTTATTACTAGAGGAAGTTGGTATTTGTAAATTTAAAAAAAAAAACATTATTCCCTGTGTCAGGAAAAATAGGTTAAAACATTAAAATGTTGATCCAGGAAAGTCTCTCAGGCTGAATTATGTCTAATTTTGGGTTGTGCCAAATGGTATAGAAAACATCAGAATGAACATATCACATCATCTTAGGTCATCTATTATAATGTAATATTTAGATGGGAAAACTTTGTACATAAATACAATGCCTTCCCTCCACTGTATCCATCACTCACCCACTGTGTGTGTGTGTGTGTGTGTGTGTGTGTGTGTGTGTACGTACATTGTGTGTGTGATGCATATGTGTTTGTCTATCTATCTATTTATCTATCAAATAGTATAAACCTCCATCTAGGTAAAGTAAACTCTGGTACAAGATATTTAAGAAAAACAGAACTGGTAATAGAATTTTTTTAACAAAATCTGAGTTTTGAAAGAAGACATTGAAGTAAGTATTGGAATATGAATTTCTGAAGTGATAATATAAAATTACAAACTTACTGTAATCTACCAAGTTTGCCGTTAGGCAGTAATTTCTGTAAAGATACACTTCACATAGATTATTCTCCACTTAAGACCACAGATTTTATTTTATTTTTTTAAAGATTTCTTTCTTTATTTATTTGAGAGAGAGAGAGAGTACATGAGGGGGGGAGGGTCAGAGGGAGAAGCAGGGTCCCTGCTGAGCAGGGACCCCGATGTGGGACTCAATCCCGGGACTCCAGGATCATGACCTGAGCCAAAGGCAGTCGCTTAACCAACTGAGCCACCCAGGCGCCCCATGACCACAGATTTTAAATTTCCTGTTATTGACATCTAAGAGATGAATCACTGATCATTTATTCCATGTATCTGTATTGACCATCTACTCGTGCTGGGCACCTAAGGGACTGGAAAAAAAAAAAAAGGCAACATGCCTGGATTCTAGAAGCTCACATTTTGGTGAGTGAGGCAAAACAGTAAACAAAGTAAGGTTGTATATGCCAGATGGAGGTGGGATAGGAAATATCTTTTGAATGACCCATGGAGGTGGTGATATGGAAGCTAAACCTTGAAAGGTGGGAAAGAATTCACCAAACACATAAGTGAAGTTAAGGGATCATAGACAAGGAGGATAATTTGAGCAAAGACAAAAAGGTTGAAGAGGATATACCTTATTCTGGGGACTACACAAATTAGGTCTGATAAAAAATGCTTTCAGAAATATAGTCAGAGGAAAGATTATGAATTTTGTATGACACACTGAGTAGTAAGTAGTTTACCTGGTAGGCAATAGGGAGTCATGCATTATAGCCAACAAGTGCCTTACTCATAGTTGTATTCTACCATGATTGAGTGCGAGAGACAAGGTTTTAGGCAGAGTTTAGTTCTTACATCATAAATATAGGAAGATAAACTGTGGATAGATATGAATGACTGCATTGGTAAGATAATTACAAAAAAGAAATGATTACACAGTTGTTGATTAATTAGACATGGTTCTTAAGAAGTTCTGAATTATTTGGTGTTGTCAGGTGAAAGATTTAATATAAGAAAGATTTTGGTGCAAGAAGAGGATGACTTAATTGAGATTTCTATGGCATTTTCAGATGTAGTCCAGCAGGTATTGAAAAACCCAACCTCATGATGCTAAGAGAGAGAGAGATTGCAGCAGATACCATAAATTCAGAGATCATTGGTGTCAAGCTGGAAAATGAAGCTGTAACTGTGTGTGTACTTGTGTGTGGACAATGATGGAAAAGTAGGTTCAAATTTAGAATCCTAGTAAAACCAATATGTAAATATAGGAGAAACGTATAGAGCTTATCAGACAGACAGAAGATTTCACTGAAAAATATCTCCCTCAGGCTGGTTTAAATGTCCAAATGCAATATTTCCATAATTTCCTGTATTTATAACACAAATGATATCAATGTAACCACCAATTTACTTCTCTGTCTCTTCCATTAAATGGTACATCTTTCTGTGTCAGTTTCTGACACTTTATTCCTATTGCCTAACAGAGGTACATAGTAATCACCGAATTAAAAAAGAAGAATTTTATTGCACTGATCATTATGCAAATCAGGGGAGAATGGTGCCTTAGAAACCAAAACAGAATATTTTCAATAAAGAGGGATTAAAATCATCAAGTCCCATGAAGAACATAAATCACATGTGAATAGTTAAGTGTCTACTGAATGTTTTAGAATTTGTTATTATATTATTTTGGGGTATGTCATCCTTATTCTTGAAAGTGAAAGCATTGTATTTGAAGTAGGTGTTTTTCTTCTTCAATGTTTAATTCTAATATGTTATTAAATTGTTTAGGATGTGGTTATTGTAGTGGACGTTTGTATTTCTTTTGTCTACTGAAGAACTGAATCTCCATCTTGTGTTCGAGGTATAACTATCCTCGTGAGGCAAAGTCTGCCTTTCACTAGAGAAGAGAAATATAAATATTTTCAGACTTCCTTACAGCCGAGGAGTGGGCAAATGCAGCTACACACTTCCTCGATGTATCGGGGGCACTGGATCAGTGAATACCATTAAACTATTAATCAAATAAATGTCTATGACAGGTAATTCTTAATTATTTCAAAGATTATTATCTTGTCTGTGTATTAATCATTACCTTTGTCTTTTTCTTTCTTCCATTCACCTTTGAGGATAAAAAAGAGAGAGAGAGAAACTCACAATGTTCCTATTTATTAAATTTTGTAGGTGGAAGCTTAAAATAATGGTTAATATGAGATATTTGGATCAATGACATATTTGACATGTCTATAATTTTCCTCTTATTTCTATAGATTACTAAGAAGAGTTCCCTCTATTTTTACATATATAAATTATCTGTGTGTGCATCTATTTTAGTTCAGAAATCACATCGATTATAAAATTGTCCCTAGATATTTATAATAGGAAATATTTTATATTTTCAATGGCCTTGATCTTTGAAAGTGCCACTTAGGCTTCACTGGGATACCATAGCTCACTTTCTCAGTTTTTGTTAAGTGCACTCATGTAACAGTTGACATCTCACCCATTCCGAATTGTTGGCATAAAAAAATTTTGAATCATGACCTTGAGCTATCTAAGTAAAAATCAAGCTCAGTCATTACTTTTGGCAGATTTACAGGTAAACCTAAACCAAAAACACTTAAAAGCAAAAAGACAACAAGGTCTAAGGCACTTGGAACATGTGCCTGAGAGAAGCAAATCAGGCTTTGCTGTGGCAGCATCGGAATCAGATTTGGCAAGTAGATAAGTAGGCATTTTCCAAGCTTAACAAATAAATACACTCAGCACTTTCTGAGTAATTGAGTAATTAATAAAATAGATGGGCAATTATTTTATTTGTTATTATTTTTATAAAATAAAGTTGAACCACAGTGAGGAGGAGGAATGCAGTCTTATATTTTGGGAAGGGTATAAATTACATGTAATTAAATTCTACTAGAGAAGAATTGCATCACCTAATGACATTAAGCCTATGAATTTCTGTAGGAATTCCTTTGAAAATTGATGAGCAAGCATTTCATTTGTTTAACTAGTTCAGAGATATAATTGTGGGATTAAGTCAATTATATTATGGTATGAATTTATTCCTACTTTGGAGATGTCAATTTTACTTTCTCTGTATATTCACGCTTTATTTTATGGTAGTTTTTTCAAAGTGCACAAGCTGCAAATTAAATACAACGAGTAACACTTTACACCATGCATTTCATGCCTCAAAACAAATTTATAAATACCTCTGGGTGGGGCGCCTGGGTGACTCAGTCATTAAGCGTCTACCTTTGGCTCAGGTATGATCACTGTGTCCTGAGATCGAGCCCCACATTGGGCTCCCTGTTTGACGGGAAGCTTGCTTCTCCCTCTCCCATTCCCCCTGCTTGTGTTCCCTCTCTCTCTGTCAAATAAAAAAAAAAAAATCTTTAAAAAAAAAAGAAATATCTCTAGGTATTAACATGGCTAATATTTGATAACATAAGAATATAATTTAATGTAGCTGGATTTTTAAAAAAATAAAAGCAAAAGAAATAATAAATAAATATGGAAGGTGCCAAAACCATTGCCTGGCTATTCTAGCAATTCCCCCCTCCTCGTCACAATTTTAATCTCTGTTTTAATCTTATTCCCGTGAACGCATTCTCAATCTGACCTGCCTCATTATTCAGGTGTAATTGTGGTCCATTGGCATGGTTCTACTTGCTTGGCTTTAGCTGCTAGAAAGCAATTATACCTGATCATTCTGGTAGTTATTGCTGCTATTATCACTTGCCTGCCCAGGACCTGCCAAGATTTTCCCAAATACCATGACAATTTTGTTCGAGAAAAGAAAGAGAGGAAGAGAGAGAAAACCATTTCATTCCCATATTTGCATCTCTTTTGGGAACCACAACTGTGATGTTTGTTTCTTTGCAACATTTTCTTTTTGCTGATTTTCCTACTACACTTCATGGGTGTAATGCCAGTCAGAACTGGGTGCCCCTCAAATTCTGTTTTTTGTGTGTGATTTCTACAGGATTCTGTTCTCTAACATATAGTCCTGCTAACCTAGCTGTTATTTCTTGGGATATGGTTTATTCTTATCCACTTCCAATCTAAAACCAAACTTTTGTAATGCAGGTTGCAAAATGGACAAATGTAATCGGAGTATGCTGTCAGTTTCTAGTGCCTCTCCCTTGCTTTCTCACCAAGGAGACCTGATGTTCACTATTTCCTCTACTTTTGTTGATGGCTCTTGATTTTGTACTCCCATCAGTTTTAATGACTACACTGGTCTTTCATACTGCCTGGATGAAGGAAAGATTTAATTTAAACTGAAGACTACTTGACAGTGATGTCAACAGTCCCAAATGACACCAAGAGCAACAGATGTATGGGAATGTTTTGGGAAACTGACCCGGTCTTTGTGGGAAGGAGCTAAATAATAGAATTTTCATGCTCTCTCACCTTTTGGATTGTTATGCATACATATTAGAAGTTATTTTACTTATATATTTTCTTTTGGCATATAAATTAAATGCATTATTTTTTCTTTATTCCTACTAGATTGAGCCAAGAGGGCATTTTGAAAGAAGATAACTTCTGCTATTTAAAAAGCACAGATTCAAATGTATCAATAAATCATTCTCACTTAGAGTCAGCCGTGCTCAAAATCCTGTTGGTTTCATGGGTACAAATTATAAAATCTAAAGCTTGCCTTCCAGGAACTTGAAGTCAGTTTGTGGAGAAAGATGTATGTCCTTTTAGCTATAAACACAAATACAAAAGAACTAATTGTGGCCTCATCCCCATCACACATGTCCAGTGGTCCCTTGGCTTGCCCTGACCCCAGAGCCAGCAGGACCTCTGCTTGGTCATCTGGTACAGTTTCTCTTAAATCGGTGCTATGGGGATTTGGAAGTCATTTTCTGATGCTGTAGGCTATCTCTTTACCTTTCTGTTTGATCTCATTTCTGCCTGTCCTATCACCTGGTTGTTTCTAACTTCTGTCCTTATAGTTGGCTTCATTCCCACTTGCTTCTGCTCACTAGCTCGGCCTCCCCTTCCTCTCAGCATGCCATAGGGCCAGCAGTGCCCAGGAGTCTCTGCTAATCCTTGTATGACTGTGAGTGCCTAATCCATACTGCAGCCCGTAAACTCTACAGGAATTTAAATAAGTGAGAGATTACTCTGGACCAGGTTATCAGGGATCTTGATCTGCCCAGAAATCAGAAAGTATAAAGAAAAACAGAGGGCTTTCGAGGTGGAGAAGTAATGAGTCAAATGAAAGACAAGAAAATGTTTAAGTGCAGAATGATGATAGGAATTTGCTTAGACAAGAGGCCTTATGGAAACATAGATGAAAATATAGTTTGGGGCTACATTGTGAATGTTCTTCAAGTTAAGACATTGCAATTATATTGTATGCAATAGAAAATTATTGAAGATTTTTGAGCACAGTCATGTCATATTTAAAGCAACAGTCTAGGAATTTGGTTATGTAAACACGTTTAATATTGCTTACTTGCCTTACTTAGTTGCCTTGTTTTATCGAAGAGATGTGATGATTGTCAAAATGATATAACTGGGGCTCATATAACTGGCATATATCATCAACTTTAACAATTTAGATTATAAAGAAAAGCCAAGTAGTAATATATAACTGCTGTTCACCCCTCCCTGTATTTACCTACTTTGCTATGTGACTTTGCATCCTCTTGCCCTGAAGACAGAGTATAATTCTCTCTCATTGATGTTAGGCTTGACCATGTGATTTGCCTGAAGCAAAATTGTGTGCCAATTCTGAGCCTAGACCCTAAGAGGTCTTGCCTATTTTTATACTCACTCCCTTTAAGCTTCTCCCATCTCTCAAACTAGTTCTCTGGTCAATGGAAAATAAAAGAGATATGGAACAAATCTAAACCTAACTTGCAACTTGAAGCCAAGCCCAGTTGAGTTCAACCTAGATAAACTAACACCCAGCTGACAGGCAGACATGTGGACAAGCATAAATTATGTGTGTTTTAAGCCACCTTCTGTTTGGGGTAGCATTAAACAACATCCTCTTTGAAATAACTAACTCATACACCCTTTTTTCTTTTTAACTAATAGAAGAATATAATCCAAACATAAATGTGAGTAGTTCACCATGTGTCAGAAATGCTAGACCAAAATATTATAATTATTTCTGGGAATCATTATATGGGAGATAATACCAACAATCAGACTCATGGGGAAACTTAATATTATGCCGATCAGGAAAAAGTGAAGGAACCGAGGAGACATAAGTTGCAGGAGAAAACATGAAAGCAGGAAGAAAGGAATACAAATTCACATATTTGTACATATATCTGTTAATGAGTAATTAAACTCTGTCTCAGATTGACTCAACATCACAGAATTCATATACCTGGAAGTTGTGAGTTGGAAAGAGTTTCAGGCTGAACTCAAAAAGATCTTCAGCTTCATTTCTCTGATTCCCTATGTGCTAACTTTGCCTTCATAATTTCTTTCAAAGCATATGATTGCTGTTAGTAACTGTGAAAAGGGTTTATGTGTTCATTTCCAGGTGAAAGAAAATGTGTTACTTTCAGACCTTTCTTTAGAGTAAGAAAACACTTTGCCAGAGTTCTCAGCAAACCTTTCTTTGCCTCTCACTGACCAGGATCGGGATCTCATGCAGTGCAGTAGTGTGGTGGTAAATTGACCAAAAGAAAGCCACTTTCACCAAGTTCTATCATGTAAATGCTCCCATGATGGTTATTTCAAACTACCAGTTTTTATACCTGTGAAGACAGAATAAGGAAGAGATGTGCACGATCATCTCTTGTGAGCCATTTCCAGCACACCAGTGGGCATATGTCCATTCTTGAAACAGTCATTGGGCTAATAAATGCAATTGCCCTTCTTGTTAATAACCACACAGTGAAAAAATCCCGAGTTTCTAAATTTTCTACAATAAATCTGTATTTCTTTTAAAGATAGAAAAATATTACTTTAAAAGAAAGACTATGCCAATGAGAAAATATTTACTAAAAAATAAGCATTATTGTATTGCTTCATTTGGCTATAGAATTTGTACAGGGAACTTCAGAATCATTCTCAATTTTAATATTATATAACTTATTTTTAATATTAATGTATTTTAATATTTTATAGTTTAGAATTTTACTATTTTAATATAGTGAGTCATATAGTCATAAAGAGTATTTAGAATAATTAATTCTCCTTAGAAATTAATATTCAGTTGAACATTTATTGCATTACCTACTATGTTCTAGATATTGTATTCTGGAAATAAAAATGAAAACTTGAAATGATGCCTGCCATCAAGTAAATTTAATGGAGAAAATAGACTGAATACCAAGGATTAACATAGAGCATTGGATGGCAAACTGCAGTCCATGTGCCATCTTTGGACTAATACCTGTTTTTATAAACAAAGTTTTATTGGAACACAGCTACCCCCATTGTTATATATTTTTCTATGGCTGCTATGACACCATAAGGATAGACTTGGATAGTAGCAACAGAGACCATTTGGCCCACAAAGCTGAAAATATTTACTATGTGGCACTTCACATGCAAAGTTTGCAGACCCCTGACATAGAGCATGACAGTCACTGAAGTATACACCATATGAACTGGAAACACAAATAAGGGCATGGCAACCAATTTCATTCACTGAGAGGGCTTTTTAAGCAGAAAGTAGTGGAAAGTCAGTATCAGTGCACTAATTACCCCAAATCTGAGTGACTGTCCATATGTAGATAAACATCTTGAGGATTAGCTAAACCTAGGAGAGATTTTAGTTTCTTTTAGACACAGCATGATGAAAAGTGTTAATTAAATACAACTATGTTCATTATGGTTTGTGAATTATTGTTTGACTCTGTCAAACAAAAAATAATCAAATCATAGATTGTTTCATTTAAAACAGTCAAATTTAAAGTAAAACTCTCTAAGTGTGACTTTTCATATAAGGGCCACTATTCATTTGCTGCAGTTCTAGTGGTGTGTCATATAAAATCAGTCTTTCCAAAGTATCTCTTTTGTCAGATGAAAGGTCTTATGTATTTTGAATTATTTTCTTGATTTGTTCTTTGGCTTCCATTCCGGTTACTCATATAATAGTATATTTAAAAGAGCCTGAATGCATTCAACACAATTATATTACTGTGATATCGCTTAATCATTTGTTGAACATTTTTTTCCCTAAAATATTCTGACCTGTGCTCCGAAAAAGAACAGACAAAAAAGCTTATAAAACTTATTAAGAGGATCCTGGCTGGCTCAGTCAGGGGAATGTGTGACTCTTGATCTCGGGGTTGTGAGTTCGAGCCCCACGTTGGGCGTAGAGATTACTTAAAAATGTACTTCTGAAACAAATAACGCAACATATGTTAAGAAAAAAGAAAAAGAAGAAGATAGCAGGAGAGGAAGAATGAAGGGGAGTAAGTCAGAGGGGGAGACGAACCAGGAGAGATGATGGACTCTGAAAAACAAACTGAGGTTTCTG